>NC_056584.1:15724706-16051372 GCF_018340385.1 Cyprinus carpio | reverse complement strand
GTCTATGGCACATTGCGATTGGATTTATGCTGTAAGTACAGAAGACAAACAAATGCTCCTCTCCCCCCACAATATGCCAAAAAATACCCCCCATACACTATGCCATACCACAAGGCCACCCCGCATATAATAAATGTTATATATATACACACTACATTATAATATGAAATATTATTCTGAACTTTACACTAGTCACTGCTTTTGTCACAGCTCAGTATTTTTCTGCCACTGATGTGTTAGATGCTGCGACCTGTCTGACAACACTGAAATGTTTTAGTTCCTCGTGTGGTCGAGAGTGTAACATCCCCCAAAACTAAGTATTATTATGCTGACAAAAACTAAATACAGGGGTTCAACTGACTGTTGTCATGTTTTTGAGTTAATAGTCAACATTTTACTGAGGAAGAATGCTGACCAAAAAAGAGGCCACAGTGCTACAATAACAGAAGAGTCATAGTCAGCTGCATATGGTTTATTAAACAAACAAGGAACAACACAGAACATTCCTCCTGATGTGTTTATCGTTGACAATGCATTGTTTACTATAATAATGTTTTTACTTTACACATAACATATAGTACATACCAACTTCTTGCTTCACCTTCCCATTGCCGTTCCACCTGTGGGGTGAGATTATTGTTCGAAACATTTGAAAGGAACTTGGTGTAAATTCAGTTGTTCTCTTGCAGTTAGATGAAAAGTACTCTGGCATCATGAGAAGAATTTGCTGAGTCAGTTCAAAGAGCACAGCAAGAAGGGAAGATGTGAAACTAATAATAAATGATGTCTTTGTTTTCATACTTCAGTTGTTTCGACTCCTCCAGTTGACAGGAAAAGCTATAACAGAGTGTCACACTATATTAAAACATCACACTCTTTTTTTCCCCCCCCTATTATTACCACAATATTAAAAAAATGCACTCTGGGGTGAAAGAGGTCAAAATGTTACAGAACACATTTCACTTTGGTTTTACGCAAAGTACAAAATATAAGAAAAATATTTAAATATTTTAAAAAAATTTTGTGCTATCAATACATCGTTTTTTTTTTTTTAAAGTCACAATTTATAACAAAATTTATTGGATTTTTTAATTGAAAAAAAAAAAAAAATGTTTAAATGCAAGTTTTATAAATTTGTGTGACACAATAGCAGTTTTTTAAAATAACCTTTATGTTATTAAGTTTTTAATAATCTTAATGCAAATGCCAATTTATATGTGTAATATGAGTAAAATTAATAATGAAGAATTTCTGGTTTGGTGTCACTGAATTAGAGACATGTAAGAAGTAATGATTGTAAAAAACTTAGGGCAGAAGACTCTTAGTGTTTGTAGTGGATAATTAAAAAAAAAAAAATCTTCTAAAAGATGGCTAGTGAACAATACATTTTTTGTGTACTCTCTCCAAGCAAAATATTAATTTTCTGAAGTTAGTCTGCCACCTAGTGGCCACATTTAAGAGCTGCTTAAGCCATGACATCACCAAGCAAAAGGGGTTAAAGGTCATTGCAGTTGGAGAGAATGGTGAATGGTTACCAAAACACGGTTAGGCGTGTGTAAAAATACCTTTGAGAGCACTGGATGTTGTGCATATCTTTGTGGAGTTGGGTTTAGCTTTCATGAGAGCAATCCTAATGCATTTGTCAAAGGAAGCAAGAGGAGAGACGCCCATCGGAAGGGTGCCTCTCTGTTCCTTAGCGGGTATAAATAGTCACTTCCTCTCAGGCAATTCCATCGGCAGCTCTGTCTGGGTGGGGGCGCTTGCAGTTGAACAGAGCTGTCCCACCCTGTGGGGTCAGAAAGCTTCAAAGAGACCTAGAGTTCAGCCTCAACAGCTTAATGACAGGCCACTCACCCTCAGAGCCCTTCCAGTGCTCACAATAGAGTTCACTTCCTGTGTGCGTTACAAAGCTCTCGTATCCACTTCAAAATCTATCCACTTCGATCTAGCCACAATGTCCAGGAAGTAGATGTCATCTTTCATCCTGAGCTTTTTAACATACTTCACATAAGGTATGCACACAATGACTATACGTTCAAATTCTGTAAATTTATGTTCCTGTCATTGCAGTTCAGCCTCCTGTGGTGTGTAGACAATTCAATTCAAATTCACACTCATTAATTGGTGCCAATCCTTCATATCTAAATTTTGCATAACCTTCTTTTTCTGTACTTTTTGTTTTGCAATGATTTTAAGTAACAGCAACACTACTGCAAACAAGTGCACTTAATCAGTACCCTAAAGTTAGGTGATTGCTACCTCCTCCAGGGATTACAGTTCCAGTGTATATTCCCGCAAAGTGGTCAGATGTAATTTCAGGTCTACTGTGACTCAAAAGATGACAACATCTAGATGACTTTTTAAGAGCAAGTTTTCTCCTCTGTAGTGCAGCCGTAGTGAGCGTGGCGTTCCTGAGCCAGAGAGCGCAAACATCCCACTCCCAGCCTCAGGCTGGGCTCCAGCTGAGAGTGTAGGATGTTTACACTCCCTGAAGCTCATATGGGTTCCCAAGTCAGGCTGGGATGGAGAGATCTAGTCATGGCTTAGATAGGAAAGAATTTCTTGACCCAGGAATACCTGAATATCGCATTTCGATCAATGCAAATACAAGCACAACGCTTAAGCAGGTTATTATCATTTTGAATTTAGTTTTTATTTTATTTTAAATTTATTTTAGTTAATAGTTTTTATATTATTATTTATTTTATTTTTTTAAATAAGTTTTTTAGTTTTGAGTTTTACATTTTTAGATTTAGTTTAACTTTTAGGGCTACCTAAAGTAATGTGCTAACTGGTATTTTAATAAAATAAATAACATTCTAAATATCTCGGCAACATCTCAGCAATCATCTTTTTTAAATTTGTATATATATAAACTACAATTAATTTGTGGCCATTTTATATTTTCCCATTTATGCTAGTTTTTATTTTTACTTCAGTCATTTTAATTTTCTTTATTTCTTGCTTTTGATCCTCATTTGTTAGTCGCTTAAAATAAAAATGTCTGCTAAATGAACAAACATTAAATATAAACATTAACTAAAATAAGTGACGATAATGCTGTGCAAATAGAATATAAACTGTTTTAAAAGAGAACCACAAGTTAAATTCATAGAATATCATAGGAAATGAGATCATTGCCAGTGAATGAAGACCGGTGGATGAAAGTACGTCACTGCTGTGCCTTTCAGGAATCTGGACATGCCATTCATTAGTCTTTGAGATAATCTAACCACTCTATTAATAGAGACTCATTCCTCACCATGCAGCCTACCGGCTGGTTCTGCTCTGATGGTAGAAGGACTGCAGGGAGAGTTGTTTGTGTGAGTAAATAGAATGCAAGGGGTCTGGAGACTATGTCCTAAGGGACAGAGGAGAGGCGGAGGCACTGGACGCTCCCACGGACCAGCGTCATCCGAGGAGCCTCTGCATCGCTCCTGGCCCCTGTCCAAGAACCCTAGCCCACCGTCCTGAAAGCAGCAACCCCTCCTCCCTACTGAGGATGTGGCCGCTCCCAGCCCCTGTGAACCAGCCTGAATGGGAGCTTTTCACATTCTTCAGTCCCCTTTCCTCTTATTGGACAAGAAGGCTTTCTGCCCCCTCTCTCTATGTCTTCACTGAATCTTCTGGGAAAAGTCATCAGACTTGGTGCCAGCCTATGGGCATGAAGAGGGGTGGAGGACAAGAAAAGAGTGATTGAGTTTACGAGGAAGGGGAATTGGGGGGACAGAGTGATTAAACTGGTGGGGCTGGAAAAAGACACAAGAATGATTTTTAAAAGGCTTAGTGAATGCAGTCACACAAAGCTGAACTACTGCAACATACAGTAGAAGCTATTGTAATAATTCTTAATTATATTAGGTACTGTAAATGTACAGTGTTCCTCCATTTTTACTTCTTTAGCAAGAAACCAAAACAGTAGTTTCCTTACAAAATGTTTAAATTCTAGTAGTCTACACAGTGACTGTGGCCTTCTAGAATGTATTAGACATGATTTGGATGCAAAACCTAATGATGTTCTGCCATTTTAAAAATTTTAGCTTACACTTAATAGAAACTGTGCTCAATTTTTGTTATATTTTGTGATTATTTTAAACCCTGTGAGTTAATTATTTAAAAGTGTTATTTTGCCAATCTCTGTGTTCTTGACCAGCATTTTAATAGTAAATTTCAGAACATTTTGTATAGATTAAGATGTATAAAACACCAATTTACAGCTTATTCAACAGTACAGCACAATTTATCATTAGCCCATATTTAACAAATAATAAGTTATAACTATAGTATGTATAACTATAGTTACCAACTTACTAGCTTATTAGCTAGACAACTTACCACAATGTAAACTCTGTTGCCTGTTAACACTATAAATAAACAATAAAGGGATCAGAATGTAATTTTTGAAATCCCTGCTTAATTCCATTTACTTTTTTGCTTTATCACAGTAGGTGTCCCTGAGGACTGTCTCACCCCAGGACAGGGTGTCTGCAGGGTCAACCTAAGAGAGCTGTCCAGAGTGCTGAAACTGGGTGCTCACAAAATCAGTTATTTTGTGATTAAGTGTCAGTTATTGTAGATTAAATGATAGCCAACTAAACCAAGAAACACTTGTTTAAATATGAGCTTTTTACAGCAAAATAGCATAGACCTGTGAAATCACCTACTACATGCATTATATTTTGTTGTAGCAACTGGCTGAATTCGAACATTAAAGGTGAAGTATTTTTTTTTTTCAGTGTTAAAATAATTATCCCAACATAATATTTTAAGATCACCCACACACATTAGCTCAACCAATGATCTGAGTTTTCTTTTTCACAAACGACCACAGAGGCAGATTTTTATGAGGTTTCTTGCACAATATGACTTCATGACCTCTAACACTTTTACCGTAGTGCATGATTTGTAAACTAATACATTCTGACATTTGCATCACCAGGCCTGTATGTACGACTTTTCTGAAGCAATAAAATTGCTAAAAAGGCATAGTTGCTTCAGATTTTTTTTTTATTATTGTGTTTAGTTTTAGGGTTTTTTAGGGTAGGATCTGGTTTAGTGTTGGTGGTAGGTTATTTTCATACCATCTCCATATGTACAACTTTTTTGACATCGTAAATTTGCTAAATGGTAATGTGTCTTTATCAATTATGTTTTTATCTCACTTTTACTTTTGTTAACAACAGTTAGTTTGAGGGTCGGGTTTCGTATCAGTGGTACATTATTTCCAAACGCGACAGAGCATTAATCTTTTAGCACCACTCACCAGACATTTAGTTGAACTGCCGCAATACATACAACAACCAACCCATTAAAATGTTTATCTACTTTGTATAAAACCGAACATGCTTTTAGAGCCACTCACTGGATATTTCACTGGTTAAAATGTTGCAAAACATGCAAGAGGCCATCCAATATCATGTTGCAGAAATGTCACCAAAGACACATATTTCCAATGAGAAGGTTTTTTTTTTTACATTTACAACACATTAACAGTACAGCATTGTCCAATCATTTGCAAAGCTTGTAGTCTGCACATAAAAATGATCAAACAAATATTAAATTCTAAATATTAAAAAGTGGCTTTTATATTTTAGTGTTAATCTATCAACTGGTTCGGTGATTGGACTTTCTAGGCTTGAAAGTTTTCACTTTGCTGACCCAAAGTTGCTTTTTAGGACCACATTTTTGTGCTTTTCATCGCACGCCCCATGGGAGCCTTCATGCAAGAGGTGGTAAAGAGAAAGTCCTGTGCTCTCGGGATCTGTGTTACAGGCCTTTGAAACTCTGAGAAGGAGTGACCTGGAGCAGAGGCAGCTCAGCTAATCTGGGTCTTAGCGCTCCGCAGGTGTCCAGGTGGAATGTGTTTTACATGATTGAAAGTGTTAATCTGACACAAATGGCAACTCTTGATTTCTGATGTTGACATTCGGCCTCTAGGGACAATGTTCGCTCTCGCCTGAGCTCGCGGAGCACACCCTCAGCCGGATTCATTCTCAAACCTCCGTTTGCTCTTGACGTGCCACAGAGGGATCCATTTCAGCACATCTCAGTTCACACAGCTACGCTATTGCAGCTGCTGTGGATCAAAAGCGACATGGCTGAAACAGTCAGCTGTTCATGTAGTTCACTGTTTCGTATATATGATAAAAAAAAACACCAGAAGGTGTTAAAACCTTTTAGTTTAATGTCAGAAGTGGGTTAGTCGTATGTACCTCACGTGACTTACAGCATATATTGTGGTCCACTTTGCAGTTTGAGTGCAAGTGTTTTTTATGAACTCTAACCCATGATTAATGAACCTAAATGAATGCATTAAAAGCCAGATGTTCTTTATCAACATATCAAAATTACACAGGCACATGTACAGACAGAATTGTTACCTTTTGAACAACTGTACAAAGTCAGAAGGGCAGCACAAAAATCAGTGGCTCACATTTGTGTTACACAACATACATCTTAAGTATGTTGCTACATACTTAAATATTAATACAGTGAACCAAACACCATGATGGTATCAATTTAGTCACATTTAAAAGCCAGGACCATAATCATAATGACTGAATGTTCTGACCTTGGTTTGGTGTATAAGCTGAGATTTTCTAAATAACAAAATTTTTTCCTGACTGAACTTAAAGGGGTTATGAACTGGCTTTTTAAAATTATTTTATACTGTTGTCTGAGGTCCACTTATGACGTTTGGGTGGTTTTTACATTCAAAAACATCAAAATCAATAAGTAATAGGCTATTTTCTACCCTGGTTTTGAGGCCAGCTCGTGAAACGCTCAGTTTTTATGGGCATGCCGCATTGGAGACTTGGAAGTAAATGCCCACTGCTATGATTGGATAACAGTTTTGCATAGTAAACTAACTTTCTGTGTATCTGTTTGACAAGCTACATCCAAACAACTCTTTTAAATATATTACAAATAAATACATAAAATAAATAAATCCCAGGGCAGTTGTATAAAAACCTCACAGTGCTTTCCCGTTTTGTGTACAATATGTATCAGACAGCCAGTGAATGTACTGTACTTTAGGTGGTCCTTCAGCTTGCCTTATAAGAGTGGGACTAGAAGTAATTGGACCTCAACAATCGAAACTTTATAATCCGATGGTTTGCTCCAGTGGGTGTGTCCATGTTCTTCTGGCGCAGGTTTCTGGGTGAGAGTAACAGCAGTTGGCTGCTGCAAACATCCGACTGAAAGCTCCATCTTAAGCACCAGCTTCCAGTCAAGGATGTTTACAGTAGCCTGTACTGCCAACTGACTTTTTACCCACTATGCAGACGATACGTAAACCTGACACTGACTGTAACCCTAATACACTAAAATTTGTGCCATCGCTGACACAAAAACTTGACAAACACAGCTAAAAACTTTGAGTTACTTCATGAGACTGCAGATTTCAGCACTTCCTCTGTGTCCATGGAGAGGCAGTCATTCCGGCTAGGTTTGTGACACTATGAGGGCTGGTAACCATGACAAAAAAGACATGTCATATTTACATTGAAAACACTGGAAACTCAGAGGCTGTCATTTGTTTTGCCATGACTCTCTCACAAAAAGCCAATCTGATGAAGCTTCACAAGCAAGGTATCTCTGCTGACTGCAAACGTCTCCTAAACCCAAACAGCAGAGCAGCTTCCTGCCAACCCCCTCCAATCACAAAGCGTCCATCTCTGTTTACTCTTTAAATGAACCTGTTAGGCCCCCTGCATTGCGAGGGCTGAGATGGCAGATTTCCTCAAGAGCGTCTCAACTCCCTTCAGCGCTAGACTAGCTCTGAGAGAAGTGACCCCTGTAACCTCATTACACATGGAACGCCAACTCAAAACTTAAAATGAATAAATCAGCATCATTTTCTGTCATCAGTCTTACTTTCCTGTCAGTGTTTCCACTCAACTGGCTTCTGAAACTGGAAATGTGTGTGAGTGTTCACTTTGACAATGTGACATTAGGAGTTTTGGAGTGAGTCTTTTGTCTCTCTCTATCATGCATCTTCTTTTCTCTGGAAGCAATCTATTGCTGCAGAAGGCCGTATGCATTCAAAAAATGGTTTTCAGTTAGGGAAATGGTTTTGTTTAAGATGTTTCTGGATTTACTAGATGTGCTGCATCATTCATTGACATTTACAAAATCTACTCAGCTGTTTCTGTCTTTTACTAAGTCTTTCCCTTTCCTACTTAATGTTTTGAAAGTATTTCTTTATTTTAGGATAAATAAATAAATAAAACATAAACATTATGTAAAAAAATGAGAACTATTAGTTTCCGGACTAATTCTAGGTCACTAATCAAATTTTAAAAACTTTTCTTGCTTCACAATTCAACTTTTCACTCAAAATGTTAAACTACTACAAACTACTATTAATAATATACATGCATATACGTACACATTACAATATAAAAACATTTTACTGATTATATTTATAACTTTAATATCAATTAATCTTAAAAATAGCACAATCTGGTGGGTCTAGCAAGTTAATTTAATATTTTTATGTGTTCTTTGCATTAATAGTTAAACTCTTTACATAACAACCATACATACTTTAAATGACATCACATTATATTCAAAATATTTATTATGCATTATTTTTTATTATTTATATTTTACCATATTTAAAATGTATTTATATTTATTTTTTAAACTATTTATATTTTACCAACCATTAAAAAACTTGTTAGTGGACTCCGCAAGCGTTTTGGACTCCAATACTGTCTTAAGTGTATTTTCTGTCTGATAAACAATTTTGGTTGAACAGAGTATGACCAGACTATTTAAAGACCTTCCATTTTTCGAGCATTACATGTACCCTGCCTACATATTAAAATTTGTGTGTATGTAAATTCTACTTGTTACATGCATCCCCATCCTATCCACACATCAGCAGTCAGCAGAATTTAGTGTTAGACAAATAACAGGTTGCTAATGAGACATGCTTAGCAGTGTTTTGAGACTGTGTGTGTGTGTGTGTGTGTCTTTCAGTACACATCTGTAACTGTGTGTGTGTGTGCATGCTTAACAGTGTGTTGAGACTGTGTAAAGGGTCTGCTCTGCACTGCACTGACTCTGGTGAAACTCCCAGGGTCCCATATCCCTCCCAGCGTTCAGGACACAGCGGGAACAAAGCAAACTTTATCAGACCACTGCAATCCCACATTCCGCAGATTCTTAGCACTTGGCAACCGCATAGTATGTAGTAAGGCAGAGACATAGGGAGAGGGAATTGGGGGAAGGGGTGGAGAGCAAGGAAAGAGAGCGAGACTAAAAGAAAAAAGGAAGGGATCTGGCTGTGAGTCCGAAGACACACAGCCTACACCCAAACAAGGCCTCTGATCACATCAATTATTGGCAAAGTTCTTGTTCACTGTGGGTTTACAGTTGCCATTAGCTTTGAGACACTATTTTTTTGATGGGGCACAAGTGACAGACTTGGTTTATTTTTGATGCATTACATTTTCATTGCATGGAAAAGAACGACTTTGATAATAACACTTTTCATACTGCACAGTGAAAATGTTTTTCGAGTGACATGATGTTGGGTAGATCATGTCATACTTTTCAGTTAATGATAGGCAGAATGTGCAACACTATTAGACTGACCACCACAGCATTTTAGACAAACACATTTTAAACAATGATCAGACTATAAAAAAAAAAAAAAAAAATCTCTTCATCCTTTCTCCTTCTGTCTGAGACAGAGTCTGAGAGTACATTAAAGTTTCCTCAAATTAGCCTGAATTCATTGGTCCTGATGTCTAAGATTTTGTGATCGTCCTGTTCTTTCTGAGACTGTGAAAATACCACCCTTGTGAGCGGCACTCTGATTTCCCCTAGATCAAGGGCCTCATCAAAGCATTCTTTCCTAATGCAGACTTAAACTGCACTTCTCATGGTAGCATATGCCCTGTGGGATGGACCTGTTGTGGGGCAGATGAGGTTAAGTCAATGTCTAGAATCCTCCTCTGACTTTAACAGTAACCACAACTTGTTACCTATTCAACACATCTATCAAATCAGAGGGCACTGGTTATGCATTTGACTGTTTTTGTGAGAATGTTCTTCAAAACTGAATTGAAGTCTATACTAATAAATAAAAATATGTATGGATAACAACTACAGCAAATATAAAACTATTTTTATCTACTTTTATGTGCTGATTTTCCCTTTCTTGTGTTTCCTGATCTTTAAATGCAACAAAACAACACTGTCCCATTTTCTAATGTGATGCACCTGAGATGTGAGAAAACACATCGATTTTTCTGTTTCACACAGAATCACTTGTTTCCATTCACTCACATTGCTTTAACTCTCTGTCTCCTTTTTTCCAGGAACCCAAAACCACCCGAAGCAGAATCAGATGACGAAGACCTCTCTGACCTTGCTGGAGGTCACACTCCTCTGCACTCGACAGGCAGTTAAACACAGTTCCCTGATTCTAAGCACGAAACTCACAGTAAGAGAACAAGTCATCTGTGTCACCAGAACACTGATTAACAGAAAACGCTAACTCTCAGAGGTCAGCAGGAAGTCATGCTATCCCACACTTACACTCTACCATGAGTGCAAAACTGAATTAAAAACAAGAAAAAAGAAACATGAAATGAAGAGTGAAAAAGACTTACTCAATGTGTCGAATGCAGTAATGAAGAGTTTAATAAATAGGTCTTGACACATTATCCTCCATTTGATCACAACTACAATGCTAACACATGAGGGACACAAAATCTGCTGATTTTTAAATCGTCTTTGCGCACTACTGAGGTTACATTTGATTGGCTGTTTCACTGATGCACAGAAAATAACTCAGAGTAATGTATTGTGATGTAATGTACACAGATGTGAAGAAGATAGGAAGAAACTGCTGGCCTAGATATTTTACTGTTCAAAGATTAAAGGGATGTTCACATCAAGGACAATAACTGTAATAATGACAATTATAGCTATAAACAGGGGTGCACATAAGTTCACGACCAAAATAAAAAAATGCTATGTGTAAATATGTTCAGACGACTCATTTGCGTACCAACATTGTTGACTGCTGTTAATGAACAATCACTGTTTAGATCGACTAACTGTTATACTGTATAAGATTTCCACTCAAACTGAAAGCATAAATCTAGGCTATGCACTGCCAGTTTCAGAGAAAAATGCAAAACTGACATTTAATTCACTGACGTGCTTGTTCGGTGTTGTGTAATATAGAGTTCCTGTGAAAAAATTGTTACATTGGGTGGAGTTTACATGAATATTCATTAGTTCCCATATTGTGGGCGTGTACTTGAGACAACGCGCAAATGAATGGAACTGAAAATTTTAGTGCACTCTCCTCAAATTGTAACATGTTTAATGGATTATTTCGAAAAGGTAATGATTGAATGTTAAGCATTAAAGCATTAACTGCAACAATGTCAAAACAACGCATAGTTTGTGTAATATGATAAATCGTCTGAGCTGTTTTGCCTGTTTGATTACAGGCACACAGCAGAGCAAACAAGAAGCAAATAACCTGCACTAACCCAGGCTAATTTCGGGTTGTTGTTTTTTTTACTCTTTGATGTGTTTAGCGTTTTATAAATTTACTTAAAACGTTCACACATGTAAAGAAGCAGATGACAAAACTGCAGTATGCACTTATACTTTACAGAACATTACAGAATGTTCATTGGTGTGGGTGCTAATATAGTTATTATTATCATTATGGTTATCATTCTTGGTGTAAACAGGCCTTAAATGTAAAGGCCCATATGACAAAACCTCTAAATTGAATTCTAAATGTCTAAATTTATTAATTGCTTTGGATAAAAGTGTCATCCAAAGTAGCCAAGCTAACGCAACCTCACGCTCTCTCTCGTGAAGCCAACACGGAAGTGACTTAAACTGTAATTCCTCAACTGGCTGCTAGAGGCTGGCTGCAAAAGGGAGTCAATCCCATAGACTCCCCATGTTAAAATGCCCAACTTTATAGCAGAAAAAAACATGTTTACAGCCTGGTTCAAAAAATTATTTTGGTCTATACAGCTAATTTTACCCTTCATGACAACTGTGAGGGGGTGATTTTTTTTTATAACTCATCCGTTTAGATTATATTAAGCCTAAAAATTCTTCATAATTAAGGGCGTGGCCACTTGAGTGACAGGTGGATTGGCACCGCTGTCACCACCATCGCACTAGGTGGGCGTGGTTTCAGCAGCTCCCACCTTTTTGCCCATTTTCAATTATCCAGGAGCGACATGCGGTGACGCGCTGCCAAGATGGCAACAGCCGGCTCCACCCACTTTGAGCTTCAAAAACGCTCTTCGGAAACCTACGGGTGACGTCACAGACAGTACATCCGTATTTTTATACAGTCTACGGTAATAACATGCCATGCCACATGTTCAGCTGACAAAAACATCTTTCCGAAGACACTTTCAGTAGACAAAAACTCCATAAAGTTGTGAATTTTGATAATTACGTTCCCTCACCCCACAGCATCTGCATAAAATCAAATATGGCATCTTCCCTGACTAAGGTGTATGGAAGCGGTTGATTTTACCTGAACAGATCAGCGGTTTTCTAAAGTCAGAGCGTCCATGTTTTCGCCCACTGATCTCTCTAAACGGTTTTCTCTCAGTACTGAGCAGGAAATGGAAAATGGCTTGTGTTGTAGCTGACACAGAAGAGCGCTGCCTGCGTTCAGCGGATGTTCTCCAAAATGGCGCTACAGTGATGTGGAGAGACACAGAGGAGACAAATTGTTAAATAAAGTCGTTATTTTTTCTTTCACAAAAAGTATTCTTTATTCTCGCCGCTTGATAACTTTACACTTTAAAAACCACTCATGACAGATGGACTATTCTGATGATGTCTTTCATACTTTTCTGGACCTTGACAGTGTAATTTACTTGGCAGTTAATGGGATAGTCACAAGCCTCCCGGTTTGCATCCACAATATCTAAAATTGTGTTTCAAAGACAAACAAAGGTTTTACAGGTTTGGAAAGACATGGGGTAAGTGATTAATGACAAAATTTTCATTTTGGGTGGAGTAACTCTTTAATTGGTATAGACATAGGCCTATACGTCCAAACTGGCCAGTTATAATATTAATTATTTAGTAATGTATCTTAATTATTGTAACACTTGCAATCCGCCTGTAGTATAGAACACCAGTAGTGGTGAATACCTGCTTATATGGCCGAACCACAATGCTGATATTCATCTCTTGCTCATGTCATTTTGCTTTATTATATAAAATAGATTAAGTTCATTTCAAGTTTTTTCTCCACAAGGGAGCCATTTCCTGGACACAGCTGAGCAGACACTACCTCCTTTACTGTGCAGTTTTCTTTTTGAAATAAATCTACACTACAAACTCTTGGTGCAGCATAAAGATTGACAAACTCACCTAAGTTACAATCAGAATGTCTGTATTTCTGAGAAAGATCCGTCTGGTGAACGTTCTTTTGCAAACTTCTTCGCAGATGTCCGTGACTTTTCTTCCAGCGCTGACAGCACAAATACTTTGAGAGAAAATGTATAAATGTCCAGAAAGGATGTCATCTCCACTTCGACTGATCCTTGCCGTGTTCTCCGTCTTGAAAATAACTTTATCATGTCTTTGACTTCACGAAAACTAAAGTTCTTGGTCAAAGCAAACAAGCGCAAGGTATTTGTACAAGCTGTTGGGAACCGCCACAAGTGCGTAATTACGTACTTATCTCACGCGACGCGACAAAAAATAGAAAGCGACCGTTATAATCAATTAATATTATAACGGTTTGGTTTAAGTTTGTAGCGTCGCGTCGCTCTTTTGCAGCGTAGACACGATGTTAAGAGTCTATAATAAAGCTTTGTAAGATGGCAACTGTAAGAAAGGGGGCTGCTTGACTTCGTTGTCGTCCGAGCGCACTGTCACCGACTACGGGCAATCTGTCACTCCTGACTTTTTCTGTGCGGATTCCTGAGTTCAGGCCCTCCCCTTTTCTGTCATCGCTGTCGAGTGCTGACCAATCAGGAGGCGAAGCGCTCGTATCCGTGATGGTGCCAGCGTTTACATTCACTGAATGACCCCTTGACCGCTGTACTTTTATATTTGAATATTTTAAACAAATGTGTTGCATTATGATAAATTTACAAGGGTTAATAAAATATCATTTTCTTTGCATTTCACCTCTGCTCTAGCTTGTTTCCTAGTCTAGCTTTCTAATAAATAAATCTGAAATTTTTCACTAGGAATATTGTTGGCAAAGTTCCTCTATTGTAAGTCACTTTGGATAAAAGCATCTGTTAAATATATAAATGCAAAATATAGATTTAAAATGAGTGCATTGCAGCTGATTTCGTGCCAATCCTAATCTTTAGATAACTGTTATTTTTAACCTTTCTGGATATTCATAAAGTTTGCTTTGTATATTGTGTTGTGTATGGCTAAATGTATTCACTTCAAAATTCATTCCAAAATAAATGCAGTTCAATTAAATAACTACAATACACTTAATCCTGAGTTTTAAAACCATTTTGTCCCCATAAATAGATTATATATACTGAAGTGAGGGACACTGAGTGAGTGGAACCAATTTAATATTTAAATAACAAAATATTGAAAAGGAGGTCCTTGCAGCTATTTAAATTAAGTAACTATAAAGTGGTATAAAATCTGTGGCATCAACTCACCATCTTTATCATGGCACTATGCCAAACAAAGGTTACTGACCTTGAAGTAAACACTAATCTCTTTTACACTATTTTCATGGGAGATTCTATACTCTAAAAGTGTTTTTTCCCCCTGCACATTTAAAGGGTTAAATAAGGGACTAAAGGACAGAGAGGTCATAACTTGTCGGCTGTGTTTTTGAGAGGACAAAAGCTGATGCTGTTTTGCATACTCCCGTGTGGAATATTTTGAACACAAGCTGACCGCTGCGGGCAGAAAAACTGGTTTTTGGGTTGTTGATCATCATAAAGAAAATTCACAGTTGGAACTTGCAAGCTTGCCTGTGTGTTGACACAATAAGCAGAAGCTTGTGTACTTAAACTGTCATGAGGGTCATTGCATTAAGATTTGAGGGCCACGTTACCTCACTATACTGTAGATGAAAACAACAGAACTGATGTTATCAGTTCATTTAAAATAACACATAAGTGACCCATAACAGCAAGTTTATTTTCTGCACATTTTCACCTTCCAACAGAAGTTCAGCCGTCATAATTGGTCAAAATAGTGGGATGACACCAACACACTGAAAACGTGTTACAAATTTTTTTCTGGCACAAATTGTCTCACAGAATATAGATTCTTATAAAACTGCTGCATTGTTTGTTCAAATGTAAACATGATTTGTTGGTTTAAAATATTTTGTGCTGATTTAATAAGATACTTTCACTTTCAGTCTATAGAAGGAAATGATATGCTGAAGTACTTCAGGAAATTAATCATGATTTCTGTTCTTCAAAATCAGTTATAAAACTAGTCTGGTAAGTCTGCCAAGACATTCTGACTCAGGTTCACAGGTGCCATTTACAGTACATGTAAACATTTTTATTATTAGTAGTAGTAGTAGAATAGCTGCAAAATACGTATACCATTTATTTTACAATTTTAGTTTAAAAGTAATAATTTGTAATCATTATTATTTAATAAGGGATTATTAATGGATAGTACATCTAAAATTGAAAATTCTGTCAACATTTACTCACAAAAGAAGATATTCTGAAGCTATATTCAGACTATGGAAGTCAATGGCTACCATCTACTGTTTTGTTACCAACATTCTTCAAAAAAATCTTCTTTTGTACTCAACAGAAGAAATAAACCTAAACAGGTTTGGAACAACTTGAGGGGTGGGTAAATGATGATAGTATTATTATTTTAGGTGAACTATCCCTTTAAATTTGCACTGTACCTTACAACAAATTAAATTCACTTGATTCCAAAAAAAACAAAAAAAACATCATATATCTCCATCTAGTGGAGAACATACAGTATTACCACTAAGGACAGTTACACTGTCCTCAAAAAGGAGTGTTACAGTAGTTATTTGTTATTTTGTCAATGTAAGACTTAGATAGCTTTACTCTTAGGTGTAGAGAAGATCAACTTCAAAATGCATAATAATGCTTAATCACTGCCATGAGGCATGTATGTATTTTACACAAACACTGATTTGCATGTATGCATATATATACTGTAAATAACATGTTCATTATATGTTCTCTTGTACAGGCTCAACAAAGTGTTCACCATGGTACAGCCCAAAATGGAGTTCGCCCTGCTGGGCAGCGGCCCATGACATCTGTAAACTGCTGAACCGAGCTGCCCGGTTCCTTTTGGATCTACCACCACAACCCCACCAAGACCATCCACCCGCTCCTTCATATACGTAAGAGCCAGGTCACTAGCTTCCTCTGGGGTCTTGCCTATAAAATAAAGAAGAACACACACTTAACTGAATCATACAAGTAAGTGATTTACTAATATAAAAAATACAGTGGACTAACAATAATAATAGTACATGGTATTATCATTCCAGATCTCTATGCCATATGTATGTGACCATTTAATGCATGATAAGGAAGCAAATGGTTTAAAGCAATAGTTCACTCTAAAAATGGTAATTTGCTGAAAATTTACTCACCCTCAGGCTATAAAAGATGTATAGGAATTTGTTTCTTCATCAGAACAGATTTGGAGAAATCATCACTTGCTCACCTATGGATCCTCTGCAGTGAATGGGTGCCATCAGAATGAGAGTTTAAATAGCTGATAAAAACATTACAATAATTCACAAGCAATCTATACAACTCCAGTCCATCAATTAATGTCTTCTGAATCAAAAAGCCATGTGTTTGTAAGCAACAAATCTATCATTAAGGCATTTTGACTTTAAACCGTCGCTTCTGGCCAAAATACGAGTCCATAATAATGCTTCAAAAAGTCAATCCCCTGTTGTCCTCTCACATCAAAATCAGCCAACATATTTGTGTAGAATGGTTTTGGACTGTTTTCACTTATAAACAGTGCTTAATCTGTGCTTATTTTTCTCCTGATTCAGACGAGATGAAAGCAATATTATGGAGAGAAGGATGTATTTTCCCTGGAAGCAACAGTTTGAAGTTTGCGATTTCATGTTTTCCTTTGTCTTTGGAGTGTTAAAAGCTGTTTGTGCATACAGAAGATCCATAAAATCGCAAAGATTAAAGTCTCAAATCCAAAGAGATATTCTTTTAAAAGTTAACACTCAGCCACGCCTTCCTAAAAATGCCTCGTTCAAACACACCCCAACATATCTACGTCACTGTGTGGGAAGATTTGCATAACACACACTTAAGGTACCAATCACATAGCACTAGATAGCTGGCCAATCAGAGCACATTGCGTGTTTCAGAATGATGAGCTTTGTAAAAATTGACGTCTTTCAGAAAGGCGGGGCATAGAGGAGAAACAATAATTTACAGTATGTGGAAAAAATGTGTTTTTAGAACCTTAAACCATGTAAACACATTGCATTACACCAAATACACAAAATAATGTTCTTTTTAGCAACATCACATGACCCTTTTAATGACTGAAAAGCACATAGATTTTTTTGCTATAGATTTTTTGATAGTTTGCTTCACAAGATGTTATTTGATGAACTGGAGTTGTGTGGATTTCTTGTGGATTACTGTGATGTTTTTATCAGTTGTTTGATCTCTCATTTTGACGGCACCCATTCACTGCAGAGGATCCAGAGATGAGCATGTGATGTAATGCTAAATTCCTTCAAATCTGTTTAAATCATTTTGGTTGAATTATTCCTTTAAATTATGTGGTTCATAAGGATTGGAAGGTGAAACCAAATAGATCTTATGCCCATATCAACATACATAGATCAGAGTTGACCTCTGTTGTTTCAGCAAAAACACGTTTCCTGTTGTGTTTCCACACACACAAGGCAAAAGCAGACACACAGATCACCTCAACAGAAAACAAAGGCTAACTCACACTACACAACATACTGGCTGGGTAATGAGAGACCATGTTACATGAAATGTTCTTCTGAGGATGTGCAGGCAGGATAATCTGCACTGTACTGTTCAGACAGGTGGTTTTATGTAAGCTTTGTATGAGACTCACTAAAATAGTTTTTACTCAGACTCATGAAGTGAGCAATGTTTACCTAAACAGACTTGAGGTCAAGCATCTTAATGAAGCCCTAGATCTCCAGTTAATGTGTAGCTGCAGTAATTCAAGCTATTTATTCACTAAAATGCTGCCAGGAATTGGTCACACAGCTAATCATGAACACATGCGAACCGTTCATATGAGCTCATGTCAATATACCTGTTGCTTTAAAATCAGTATGACAATGCAGACTGATTTATGGTCCAAGATGTGACATTTATAGATGGCATGCAGTAATAATAAAACTACCCTTTACAAGTGCACAGTACACAAGAAGAGAGATATCATACGGTCATATGGCTAGATTAACTTTAATTTATATAAAATGATAATTATGATAATGTACTATAGAAAGGGCATTATCACAACATAAACCCAGACAGCTTCATTTTGATCCCATCATGATTCAAAACTCTTACAATCGTGTCAGTTTTAAATGATTAATCAATGGTTCCAGTTACTTTTTCTAGGAACTAGTTTTTATTAGTTTTAATTTTACATTTTTAATTACAATCTAACATGTTTTGCTTTCAATCCAAATCTAGTTGTCTCTTAAAACTTCCTAGTTAATCTGAGCAATGTTTTTATTCCTTGCTCACCATGTACTGTATATTAAAATTAATACCCTCCAATTAAAGTCCTCTAATATTATCTGTACTACTTCTGGTAGTGACTTGTTTTGAGACACAGATATTATAACTTGTGTTAGTAGGAAAACGAGTAATAAGGGAGACATAAAATGTATTTTACTATTGCTAGACAATGATGAAATACACAAATTCAAAAGTTTGGGGCGGTCTCTTAAGCTTACCAAGGATGCAATTATTTGATCAAAAACACAGTAAAGACAGCAATATTGTTAAGTATTATTACAACTTAAAACAGTTATTTCTATTTGAATATATTTTAAAATATAATTTATTCCTGTAATGACAAAGCTAAAATTTTAGCAGAATCTGTGATACATTTTTTCAGGATTCTTTGATAAATAGAAGATTCAAAAGAACAGCATTTATTTAAAATATATTTTTTGTAGCATTGTAAATGTCTTTATTGTCACTGATCAATTTAATAGGTCCTTGCAGTTTAAAAGTATCATATTATTAAAAAATAAATAAAACGTACAACTGCTACATACAGCTGACCAGAATCAAGTATTACAGAGAGAAAAAGCCTAATAAAAAAGTAGATTATTCACGGTTTAAATAAATATTCTGTATAATAAATATAGTAATTTTGTTCACAAAAAAAAAAAAAAAAATTAAATAAGAAAAAGTCGTCAAAACTTTGTTTGTTGCTATGCTGAATAAGTTGAACTGATATTGTAACACATGCCTTGCTCCATGTGGAAGAGAATGAGTCTAGACAGCGTGACTTTCATGATGGCTTCCCCATGACCTGTGGGTGAGACTGCCCCGATATTGTTATCTGCATAACCCCCACATCCTGAGAATCAGACAAAAAACACAAATTCAGAGTGAGATCTTTCCTATACACACACTCACACTCAGCAAACCTTTTGCTCCAGATGAACTTTCACCTGTTTTAGGCAAACCCTGATAATTCTCACTGCATAAGGGAGAATAAACAGCTGTCTTTTTACACTTTTGCTTATTTGCTCACTTTCTAAATCAGACAATACCAGCAGTCTCTATTCTCCTGTTTACCTAGCTCTGTTTCTATCATTAACTAGTGTGCATGCGTGATTCCCACAGGTCAAAATGTGTCCTGAGAGAATGTATATGTGGAGGGTAATGTGATGTGGTGTGCTGATCTGTGGTTTGAATATTAACTCAGCAGGCAACAAGCTCTCATGAGCAGCTGGAAATTATACACATTATTGCATGTCCAAAGGTCAGAGTTCAATCCCTGTCATATCAGCTGCTTAGGTGTTTTTTAGTCAGATTAAAGGTTAGAATTTTTCAGTGTTAAAATACTTTCTTCTATTTCAGTTTAAACAGCTATAAGTAAAGCCATTTATAGCGGGATTTCTCTAAAAAGTGTTAACATTGGAGTTCTGTAGGGCAAATCAGATCAAGGCCCCTAACATACATTACAAAGCAGAAGGTCTGGATTTACCAACACATGGCGTGTCTCCCACACGACCCTCCATTTTATTTATCATTCCACCAGTGGATGTGGCACAAGCAATGTTCCCGTCTTTGTCCACAGCTACTGCACCGACTGTTCCCATCTTGCCCCTGAAACACATGCATACAAATGGCTTTACAAACAAAATGTCTTACTTATTCTGGTAGCTAGTTCATCAGAAAGAAAGAAATTAGATAAAAATAGAAACATGGCATGTGTTGCAATTTCTTTACATTTAAAATTAATGCACATTATTGGACAGCACAAAGCATATTTTATATATACAGTACACGAAAATTGACCCTTTACTTTTATTGTATATGCCTAAATAAACAAGAATCAGCTTTGCTATCACAGGAAAAAAATTACATTTATAAAAAAAAGAGAGAGATTTAAAAAAAAATCTCTCTCACACTCTCTCTCTATATAAACAGTTTAAATTGTAATAATATTTCACCGTTTTTACTGTTTAAAATAAATACATACATACATAAAAAATATTGGTTACACTTTATTTCGATAGTCCACTTTAGAGATTCTACTAACTGTAAGTAACTTTGCAACTACATGTCAACTAACTCTCATTAGAGCATTTGCAGACTGTTAGGTTAGGGTTAGTAGAATAAGTTGCCGTACTTGCAAAGTTACTTATAGTCAGTAGAACGTCTGACCATAAAAATAAACTGTTATTAGATATTAAGCAGACAGTCTACTAATACTATAATGACTTAAAACTCATATAGGTACTTTTAATTTTTGGGTGAACTATCCCTTTAACTATTACTGCAACTCTTTCTTCTTAGTAGAAGTTTTAGACATTAGACATCTTATGCCAAAAACAATATGTCAGCACTCTGTTCCGGTTTTCATTACATAAAAGCTTTACATTTGGCATTCCACAGGGTTGGCATCTGGCTCCAGGTTCTTCTTCCAGCGCATCTTGGCATAGTCTGTGATCAATGACTCCTCAGGCACTTCCGGTACACCCATGCTTCTGGCAAACTTAGAGGCCCCTTCAGCTGTCAGACACAAGTGTTTGGTCTCCAGAGAGAGGACAGACATCATTCACATTACTACTTTGAGTATTTTTAAATGCAAACTGTAGTAAAATCATCTAATGATTGCATTCAATGTATTCAAAAAGCATCTGATATCATATAGCCTAGTATTCCTACTATTAACACTTTTTGTTTTTAATTCTTGTAACTGTAGATTACTCAAAACTAATTTTCCCATGGTGGTTATGTACAGTATTTGGGAAGATGTTGTGCTATTTACAATAATACCTTCTCCATGACAAGCCTGGCCAGTTGCACGGGGTTAGCAATTCTTCTGACCGCTGAAACAGCCCCACTATCTAGAGTCCTGCCGTCCATTACCATTGCATCCATTTCCACCTCCCCCTTCACATTTAGCACTGACCCCCGACCTATGACATATGAGCATAACCTGAGTTTTCTACTTACCCTGGATGCTGTATAGGTATTAAGCAAGAAATTTGAGAATATGAGCATTAACTGATGGGTACCTGCATTGAATCTCGGGTTGTTCTCCATCAGGGCCACTGCTTCAACCACAGCATCCATGGCACATCCACCCTTCTGGAGGATGGCATACCCAGTCCTGGTTGCCTCCTTTACACCGATTGTAGAGAGTTCAGCTCTTTCTTTAGGAATATGACCAGCACCTCCATGCGCCACCACTACAGGCAGCATAGCTGTCCACAATGATTGAGAATAATATTGAGAAGACAAAAAGTGTGTGTGAGAGAGAGAGAGAGAGAATCTTGTGTATTTAACTGTTGTAAAAAAGCAATATCACACATTTGCAATCGTGCTGCTGTTTTGAATACAGTATACATTTTTTTAACCATATTAATTTAAACCGTATTATCACTTTGAGCTAGAAATCAAACTAGCAGCAAAATACGCATAATATTTTTCTTTTATTTGCTTAAAGCTTAATTCTGTGCCAATTAGACCCTAAGATGTCATACATTCACTAAGTATAAGTCAGTGGTTTTTAATAATTTTACTATCATAATAAATATCTACAGGTACTGTTTTCAGCAGATGCAATCTACAATATCAGCATAGTGACCCGTTAAAATGTAAATTAATTTACAATGGCATGTCAAATTGCGTTCCTCATTTAGTTTACAAGCTGTAATCAGCCGAAACTCATCATCAAATAACCTGCTCTGCGAGCCATCAGGAAATCTAACGACCAAAATCGAAAGCAGTCTTTTTGTAATTTTGTCACGTGCACGTGCCAACATACGAATACAATTAAAAATGATATTTAACAAGGCTTCCTCACCGATTAACGACTTACGACAGAAATATGAAATAGCAGATAGCAGAAGTGCATTAAAAGCGGATGAGCTGTAGATGGTGTAACAGGTACAACAAATAATGTGACCCTAGGCACGTCATTGCAGCCAAGGAAAAAACGCCAAAATAAAAGTCCACACTACAACCACGCTCTACAACCAGTGCTTAGAAACTGGACATACAAGCAGAAAGAAAGAAAGAAAGAAAGAAAGAAAGAAAGAACTACAATATGCAAAGCAACCAGTATAACATAATTCAACCGTTTAATGTCTGTGATAAAAACTAGGATTAGCCATCCTATATGGCATATGCGAACACAAATTACTAAATGCAGGTTTAGCTTTAATACGGCTATGGATTTCTGTTTTAAAATGCATGTAATTTTTCTCACACAGCAACATTGAAGACTCATTTCTTTTTGTACCTTACATTAATAATAATAATAATAATAAACTGCTCAGCATTTGATTACAAATTCATCTTTTGATTACTGCATATAGATTTATTTATTTTATATTATTTATAAGTTGTAAAATGATTTCAACTTCCAAAAGTGCTAGCCTATCTCAACAAGTTCAGTTAAGTAATAGTTTTATGATTGTTAAAAATTTGTTCCTTTCCATTAATGATTTAAATGGCAGAGAGGCACTAATGGCAAATTGGGACATTGTACAAAAAAGGATTTGGGAAAATTGGATTAATTATTTTTCCCGTATACAGTAAAACTACAGCACAATCACAAATTGCCTTCACATTTCCCTCTTTCAACATGCTTTGCCTCAGAATGTATTTTAATTTTTCATTTTTACGTGTGTAACGCCAATTTTGTGCAAATAGGCTAAGTGAAATTAAGGTGATTTTAAATATAAGTAATGAAAAAGATGATTAAGCTTAAGTGTCCCCCTTAACCAGCTGTCCCAATTTATATGTGAAGTTAGTCATTGCAGCAAGTCTGTGTTTAGTGTGCATTATTATTTATATTTTAGCCTCTCGTCTGTGGCGTGCTGAATTTGCACTTGCAACACGCTGTTCTCAATCTCAACCGCGAGTCAGGCTCGGTGAATCTCAAAGCGCTGGCTGCTGGTAGATGCGATTGGAGAACGGAAATGGGATGCTATGCGCGCGTGCAGCGAGCCCCCATTCTCAAATGAAAATGCGCGCGGCCGTCTAGAGGAGGCGTGCGCGCGCTTGAGGGGCTGCGGTCCCATTGACTTTTCCGTCTCCCTGACAGCGGCAGCATCAGCAGCAGCAGCGAGCTCGGAAAACAGAGAGCCGCGCGGACTCCGCCTTTTCTCCCATCATCCCACCCGAGAGCCCGAGCTCCGAGGCGGCTTCTTCAACAAGCGCAAGACCCCCCTTTTCGACTCGCACATATCCTCCGGATCAGATATGGACTACCCTTAATTGGACCTGGAGGGGAGAGGCAGGCGGGCGGGCGGGGGGTGGGGGGGAGAGAGACAGGAGAAAGAGCCGTATAGGAAGAGAAGCACAACCGTGGGTGCCCGCCGCAACGATGAACGGTTCGCCACGCTCGCGACAACCGCAGATAAGCCATCGGACTATGTCCTGAATAGCGGTTTACATAGCTGGGATTGTGCACCGATCATACAGGGCTAAAATATGTCCGCCTCGGTGGGGCCCCGTGGCGGCCCTCGCCCACCCACAGCGCAGAACTCCATACCAGAGCTACCGGACCTCAGTCACCTCACCGAGGAGGAGAGGAAAATTATCATGGCTGTGATGATTCGGCAGAGGGAGGAAGAGGCAAAGGATGAGGCCATGCTCAAGTAAGACGTCACGCTTTATAGGGAGCTCGCCTGTAGTATTTGTGCTGCTTCTGGAGACCAAAAGGCAAACAGATCTTAATGGTTTCTGTAGGTGCATCTGTTTGCAATAGCCATCACCTGAGGTGCCTGCACCTGAGCTCCAGTGTGTGTGTGTGTGTGTGTGGGTGGGTGGATGAATCTGGCCAAGTATGTCCACTTTCTCCATCCTTATGAACACCTGTCATGGATGAGCATCATTTGTGTATTCATACACATCCATATGAAACAAGCTTGTCTAATCAACGGCCAGGTGACTGGTCACAGGTATAGCTGTTGAAGAGAGAGGGGTGTGTCGACATGCAAGAGCTAAATATCTACAACTCAATACATCTTGCTGTTTTACACCTCACTGTGTGATGGATTAGTTTCAGGCTGCACACACCTCATGTCACATTATTAGTTCATTTATTCGACACATCATGCATTTTTAATGTTTTTGTAAATTGGTTAGTGAATGTTTTCCACACTATTCACCACCAGTGTCAGGATTCCTGCCTGGTCACGACAATATTTCCGTGCCTCGTCATCATGATCATCAGGATCCTTAACCCATTCATTGAAATCTTCCCTGATTGTAGTGTGAGCATCACTCACAGCTTGAGTAGAAGCATCAGTCATAGCGTTATGTTTTTCCTCATCTGTTCAATTTCTTTTCTTTTCTTTTTTTGTTAGATCATCCTAATGATATCTTTGTAATAATAATAACTAGCAAAAGTATTCAACTGAGAGCTTTTTTTTTTTTTTTACAAAAAAAAAAAAACTTTTTATGACAGGCACTTGTCAGCAGTTTACATGTTAGGATGGTTTCTAAAATTTATTCTGAATGGCTATTTGTGGTTCATCAGTGCTGTTATCATGAGTGTGAAGATGTTTCTTGGCTTCCTGTCCACCTGCCATTTAGAAGCTATCATTGCTTATATTACATAAGATTACATTACATTAGTTGTTGGTCACCTTTTAGATTTATGCATCTTAAATTGGTTCAATGAGCAGCTACAATCAATAACTTAACCACTTCTTGTCCTAAATTACCCATAGGAAATAATCATGCAGTTATTTAATTTCTTACTAAACTCTTCTGAAAGAAAAATGAATAACATTTTTCTTTGATTGGCTAAACGTCACAGGTCAAATGATCACTGAATTCAGTCTCAGTTACACAGTATTTCTCTTAGAGAGAAGAGATCGATCACATAATCTGTGTACTAATCTGTCTTAGTGTGCTGATAAACAAACTCTCATTTTCATTTGCTGTGTGTGTGTCATGAGATCGATGTTTGAGTTGCTCACTCTCAAAGAAACTTCTGTCCTGAAAGCAGAAGCTAGAGGTCGACCTCACAACGCTTTTGAGGCATTCAGAAACACAACAATACTGTGCTAACTTAAAGGCAAAGTTCACCCAAAAATAGAATTCTGTCATCATTTACTCACCCATGTGTCATTCCAAACCTGTATGACTGGCTTTCTTCTGTGAAATATTAAAGAAGATTTTTTTTTGTACTCTTTTATTTATCTTCATTTGTGTTCTGCAGACAGAATCTTCACTTTTGGATGTACCATTCTTTAAAAGCAATATTGCAAAACTGTTTACAAAAGGAGATGTTTTGTTTTTATAACATTTGGTGAAAGATGATAATACTAGAAAATGTTAAAGAAAAAACTTTTTATGCAAAAGAGCTAAGATTTATTTCTGAGAGATTAACCGTCACAACCTAAATTGTGTTTGTACATTTTAGAGAGGAGAAGCCCATACAAGCAAAAACAGTGAACCTGGTCGGGAACAAGAAACCACCTCAGCAGAACGACATCAGGTAAACATCTCAGTCAAGTTTACATGCAGTAAGTTAATATTGCAGTTTGATGTAAATAAATGATAAATATCATAGTGCAGTGGTTCTTTACCTTTTTGTCTTCAAGGCCAACCCCCAGCACCCCCCACCCCTTTTGTCAAACACGATATTCAAAGTTCCTCTATGCTGTACTTCCAGTACTTGTATTGTAAAAAAAAAAAAAAAAAATCAAAAATAAGATGTCAATCAAGTGTTGTACATCTTTAAGAGTAATATATAGTTAAGATTATATTAAGTAAGTTTAAATACTTTTAAGAATTTTTGAACCCCCTCTGCAAGTTTGCCCGGCCCCTGATTGAGAACCATTGCCATGTTATGTTATGTTATTTTCTGACTGTCATGACTGCAGTTTCTATAAATGCCAGACAATGAGGATTTGACAACACTGCCCTTAAAATGTAAGAGTCATACATGGTAGTGAATGAAAGGTCAAGATTTACCTCAAGGATGTGCCCTATGCTGGTATTTTTTGCAGCAGTAGTGTTTGTAAAGAATGAAATAGGCAAAGAATGCTTCAAAATGAGACCCTTTCATTTTGTGCATGCTGTTGTGACATTCTTTAATACTTTAAATGACTGCTTTATGTGTTTTCGATTTTCTCTTTTACTGCCCATTGAGGTCATGCTGAAGCTGCTGAGAATGGCACTGTGTTGTAAATCAAAATCTTTTTTACAGTCGCATTATTTTTTTTCCTGCAAAACAAGAAAACAAATCCAGGCACCTGTGGTGGTGCTTTAGATTGCTGACAGAGTAATATTTATGCTATGTTAAATTATTTATGCACACCAGTATTACCCTGGTTCTCTCAGCCAAAGAATAAGAGAACTGCGGTGTGGTTCATATCAACAGATAGAGAACATCTCACTCCCACTCGCTTTCTCGACATAAAGCCAATAGGATTTTTCCATTGGCTTTTGGATTAATGTAGAAAATAAGCTCTGTGGCCAACAGACGTTGATGATTCTTACAGATTTTGTTAATCATGATAATAATGAACACAACTTTTATACATTTTGAAGCCTGAATACAATCACCAGAAAAAAAAGCTAAGCATAGGCTATAAAGAAACTACATCGTGGTCACATGACTCCAACTCTTTTAGTAAAAAATAATTCCCTGAAATTTGGCCACATGTTAGCAATGACTTTTTCAAGACAAGTAAAAGCTTTAAAAAATCACAAGGAGGTGTTACTGATGTATTTTATGTGGTAGAATAAAACGTGAAAATAGTTTGAGCTTGTGTCAATCATAGACCTTATTTCAGGAATTTAACCAAAAACACATTTAAAAAAACCCCACTGACTTCAAGACTATGCAAACGGATGTCATCCGTGCAGGACTCTATTGGCTCGAACCAAAATGCAGTCATGCTGTTTATCATTATTATCATTGCACCACACGCATATGCAGGATGTACTCGATCAGTTACACCTACCCGAGACTTCTGGCATAGAAATGTTGTTGTTGAGCAAGGGATTTAGTAGATGAGGTGTATTTAAGGCAGGTCTATTGTGCTGAAGATCAAACAGAGAGATGCTCTTATTGTAATCTTATTCTCTTGAGCCCACTCCTCCTCTAGCCAGTGCTACTGACTTAGACACAAGAACTGACAAAAAGCCTTTAAAAAGAGGAGGAATACATGAATAGATAAATAATTAAATGCACAGGCATATCCACAGTAGTGGCTTTTAATAGCGCCCTAGTCCATACATTAGCATCCACTGGAGAACAAGCCTTCTGAATCCATTTGCTCACACCCACCAGCAGGCCTCAGAAGGATGAGCTTGTGCTCACGGGTTGGCATGTGCTAAAGTCATGCTCCTAATTCTCAGGCTCCCACACAGTTACTTTCTCACTTGTTCAGTCAGTGGCCTCACTGCATTACCGAGTGTGTCTTTCACAGGCTTCAGCATACAGATGCTGGAGTGGTTGTGGGTTTGATTGCTGTGTGTTATATATGACCTACTCAAACTGAGCTGCTTAAACTGAATGATGCAGCTTAACTGTGCACTATATTGGCATACAGCTAGCCGGTTAGCAAGAAAGCTAACTTTCAGTAATACGAACTTGAATATTTTATTTTCTGTGATGTTGCCAATTCTGCTGATTTTAATATACCACCAAGGTTACGTTATCTTGACCGACAACATAGATGAGGTTTCATTGCAGAAAATGTGTAGTTGTGATAATTATAATTATAAAATTATAAACAAATCACTGTATGTATATTGTTGCATAATTACCAGATAATATTGAAAACTAAATTATTTGTCATATTTTTTTGTAAAAAAAAAAAAAAGGTGAGAAATATTTCGAAAAAATATTAAATATATTTGCTTCTAAAAACAATATTGATTATGTATTAGTGATGAAATAAAATGTATCATATTTCCAAATATGTAATTATGTATCAGTCAGTACCTGGATAGACAGTGAGCATCTCTCTGAGGCAAAACTTTACTGTCTTCTCCATGTTTAATAAAAAATGCTTACTACGAATCAGATGAGCACTCTGAAACAAATGTTGTTTGAGTATTATAATTAAATGTATGAATAGGCCCACATAAACATGCAGCATATTCCGTTTAGAGTTAAATGCTGCTTTGAGAGGTGTGTGTGTGTGTGTGTGTATGTGTTAAGGCTGTGTTTCTTCACAACAAGGAGAGTGGGGAGTCCATCTGTTCCTCCAGTTGGTTAACTGTGCTAGGACACACACACACACACCCCTCACCATGTACTGTAATAATACACCCATTCTTGCGCCGTGGTGTCAGCGACCCAGGCTGTTTAGAGCACAAATGTTTTGGTGGATAATGGGTCTGCTAGGAAAGTAAGACCTTTTAACTTAGAAACACATAAAAGTAAGGGGAATTACAGCTGGCATCTGTCACCATATTGCTGGGGAGTATGTTGCAAGCTGTTTACACACAAACACAGGGTAGTAAGACTTTCCCAAAGCAGGGTCAGAGGGCAATTTTCTACAGCTTAGGTTATGTGACACCAAAAAATCTCTCCTGACATACTGGATCTTCTCATGGCATCGCGTGGGATGAACTGGCACAACTGTCAGTTGTTGTTTAGCGCATATGTCTTGTATTCAGGAAATGATTTAATATGTCAGTAAAACAATGTTTAAATTGTAAGGATGATGATTAAATGACTAGAGAGATGCAGGCAGCAGTGATTGAAGCTTCCCTTGCTGTCTGGCTGATATTTACAGATCAACAATGTGTCATGATTGTTACCGCCAACCCTCCTGAGAGAATTTGTCCCATGGAGAATGCCAGTGTGTAGCATGTGTAGGCATGCTGGGACACTTTCTTCACCCAACACCTCCACTTATTTCTTAGTAATTTGGTTTCTAACATTGTCTATCCTCATATGAATTGTATTTTCATTTATAAGATCTTCAAATGCTCCTCAGTTTCAGATATAATGTAAAGGTGAGTCTAGGGCAGGACCTCTGATAGTTGATAGAAATGTCTCTAGGTAGCACTCCATAATGTTGTATCAAAAACAAGTGAGCTGCATATTTAGACTGCATTTTAAGGCATAGTTGTGCTTCCCAGCTGTTCCAATATAATACAATATAATCTTAATTTAAAAAACAGCACTATTGTATACAAAAAATGTATATTATAAAAAAAAAAAATATCAAAGATGGTGGAAAACATTTAAATTTAAATGTTTATTATAAATATAAAATTTAAATACTGCCAATTACTTTGTTTTTTTACGCATCTCTGAGCTACAATCAGTATCATGGTGTTTCGAATTAATAGTGTTTTGCACGAATCAGTTGAGTGAATGATTCTTTGACTCACTCATAAAGAAAAATCACTTATTCCGTTCTTGAATGAATCAGTGTAAACTAATGAGTTGGTTGAGTGAATGATTTATTGTCTCATTCATAATGATAAGTCACTTATTTCATTCCTGAAATGAATCAGTTTTGAACGAATCAGTGGAATGAAAGGTCCAGTGACCAAGGTCACTTCTCGCTGCCTACTGATGTAATAATGTAACTTTCAGAAATATTCGCAGAAAAATACTCACCACAGATTATCTGAAGGGATTCAAGCAATTAAATATCCCCATGCTGTTGAAATGTGTTTCATCACTCTTGAAACACCACTCAGCCAATCAAATTCGAGGACTAGAATTAAGTACAGTTGGTTGCCAAAATGTTGCAATTTAATTACTAAAGTGTTCTGATTGGTTTATAAAAAGTGAAAGTGAAAAAAGTGAAAGTGACGTGACATACAGCCAAGTATGGTGACCTATACTCAGAATTTGTGCTCTGCGTTTAACCCATCCAAAGTGCACACACACAACAGTGAACACACACACACTGTGAACACACACCCGGAGCATTTCGCACCCATTCATGCTACTGCTCCCCCGAAACACAAACCCACACGGTGCCTTGCTCAAGGGCACCTCAGTCGTGGTATTGAGGGTGAAGAGAGCGCTGTACATTCACTCCCCCCACCTACAATTCCTGCCGACCCGAGACTCGAACTCAAAACATTTGGGTTACAAGTCCGACTCTAACCATTAGGCCACAACTTCCCTTATAGCATGTGATATGTGGTTGCTAGGTGGTCAACTGGTTGATCTGGTTGGTTTCTAAGTCCAGGTTCCAATTTAAAAAGGACCCACATCCAATTCTCTGTAATAGAGAGGTTGATAAATAGTTTTGGAAAAAGTCATTTGGAGTTTTCACCTGTTTTATCAGCCGTGAGATGCCAATTGTACATCCTGTTGCTTAAAATGATGTAATATCATGTTTAATTGTTAGGATGTTACTTATGTAGGCAGTGAACTTGTCTACATGACCTCAGAAGTTTGTTTCTGAAGAATGAGTCATGTATAAAGTGTAGATAATTTGCAAAATAAAACAGACACTAAGCTGTGTGTACTGTCAGATTTGAGTCATCTTTTTACCGCGTCTGCTTCTTCTGTCGGTCGCATGTGTTTTTAATTAGCAGAGTCTTGAGTTAGTCAGTCAGTCCGACAGTCAGTCAGTGAAGTGTGGCACCAACACCTGGAACTTCAGTTACACAGCACTCCCGTGGAGGAATGTGCATTTCAGTTTGTTCTGTAGGCACTGTTCTCTCTCTTTTTCTCGGCAGAGTGTCACTTTCCTTAAGCATCATCAGTATTACTCCTGAGCTGGCCAAAAAGCTGCGGCTCTGTGTTCCTTTTGCACCAATGATTTTTTTAATTGCCCAGAGAGATGTGTATGTATGTGTGTGTAAGTTTATGCATCCATGCATTTGTGTAAAAACTGCACAAGCAGATAATGCATGGCCTGATTTGAAAGTAACGTCACTGACATGTTTAGCCGACTGAGGAGATCAGATTCACTGTTATTTTTTTTGTGTGAAATCCGGAGGGTTTGATGAGGACCATGGTGTCTTGGATGAAGATAGTGGGTTGTCTATTTATAGATGTGATTTGTTTTAATGACATGGTTGCCGCACGTGTGGAAAGGCATATGAACATTTTTTTTTCCCTCTTTTCTCTCTCTTTGCTTCTCACCCGTCCACATGGGACTGCTCCATCTGAGAGTGGATTCTGTCAGAGATTTACAGTCCGTCTGAGCTGCTCTGCTATTGAAGAGTGTCTGTTGAAGGTTTCACACTTCACTCATGCTCTTCTGCCCAGTCAGTCACTTTCATGCAGGGTTACAGCATATTACACAACAGTTACTTCTGGTCCTGTAATTCGACTGGCCGAGAATGCTGATATTTAGACAGTACTGAGATGTTTTACTGTTTGTATCACTCTAAATCTTTCAGAAACTATAGAATTGCTCTTTGCACCAGTGCATACCCTTATATCCAAACGTAAAGGGATTATTTTCGGATTGGTCTGTCCTCTAAATGGATTGAATAGGACTGGGAAAGGAACTGTCATTCACATTATGCAAGAGAAAAAAGTGTAGTAATACAGTGCATTAAATGAGCCAAAGTTTGAGAGGGAAGAATGAGTGGTGAACAGAAAGATGTGCTGTAGGTAGGTGAAGTAGGTGAAGTTTTTTTCTTCTCTCTGATCAATCCTGATCAATAAATAGTGGCAAGAAGGCAAAAAAAGAAGAAGAATGATTTGTATTGTAATGTAATGAATGTAAGTCGCTTTGTATGGAAATAAATAATTATAAATTATAAATAAATGCAATCTTACATTCAAAAGTTTTGGGTGGTTATTTTTCAGCATGGATGCATTAAATTGATCAAAAATGATAGTAAAAATATTTTTTTCATGTGACAAAAGATTTCCATTTCAAATAATTGCTTTTCTTTAGAATTTTCTATTCATCAAGGATTCCTCAAAACAAACAAACAGAAATATTAAGAACATTTTTCACAAACATATTAATAAGATTTGTTTCCTAAATACCAAACAGCTTCTTTTAATTCAAGTTTAAAGGATTTTTTTGTTGCCATTTTTATTGAACATAAAGCAAAAATAAAAGAAAAATAATGTAGTACCAGTAGTACACTTAACCTCAGAAATTGCACAATTTGATGTCTGTAGCACAAATATGCAAGATACCCAAAGAAATTTAAGGTTTATTAAAATTCATAATGCAATGCTTAAAATCATACTTAATTTAATACTTAGGTATCAAGGTTTCTAGGAGTTTTCAAGGCCTTAACAGCCTGATCTATACTGTACCTCTAACACACACAACGGCCCAACTATTGCTCCCCTTGAACTTTATCTGCTTGCTAGTGTGTCTTGAGGCATATTTGAGTGTCAGAGTGTAGCAGCAGTGACGGCCCTCCCATCTTTTCCTTTGTGTGTCTCTCAGCATAAAGGAGAAAATGTCATTAGCGAGGCCTGGATGCTCCTCTTGCCTGCTCACAGACTCGCTCTCTCCATTATATCCTCTTCCTGTTTCATAGAGTTAGAGCTTGGACTCATGGGATGGCTTGGGTGACAACCAGACTCAGAGTGGAAGCACTGGGAAGCCCGTTGTTCTTAAGGGCTGTAACCATGGTCTCAAGTACCCATGGAGCACTCACAAGCTCTGAAGACTTTATATAGATGCACCCTGGTTTTCTGGTGTGTTTTCTGTCACTCTCGAACACTCTTTATGTTTTTATATATATTATTATTATTATTATTATTAATTTTTATTTTGGAGTCCGTATAAGGGAAATTCTAGCCTTGGGCTTACGGCCATCATTTTAAAACATTATTTGACATCACAGCCGAGCTTATTAACAAAGCCTGCATAGCCTATGTAGTTTTGTTAAAAGGACTGGGCAAGTATGAAGTCAGCAAAGGAATTAAGCAATTGCAACAACCAACAGAACAGGAAAATGGTAGCATGTTAGCAAATGGCACAATGTGCCTTGATTGATGCATATAATATAGCATGAAAGAACAACAAAATAATAAAGAATAACAAAGATAAAGTGAGACGATAAATGCATCTTTCCTAAGTGCCGAATAGAGTTTACAGACCAGTGAATACACAGTACAGTGTAGACAATAGCTTATTAAACATTAATCCCATATTAGCAATAATGCTAATATGTATAATATTTACTAATATTTCTCCTTTGCTACAACAGTAGTCCCAGTTTTCTAATTTGATTGGCTGATCTGCGTTCCACTAGGTCACAGCATCGAGAAGCCTCACATATTTATTTTTTAGAAGGATTTACAAACCTATTAACAGAAAGCAGGGATGTGTTATAGACATTTGTGTTTTTGATGTGCTTTTTTTCTTGTGAGACTGAATAATAATTATAATGTAAAAAACTCAGTCTGTGCATTAGTGTTGAGGACTTTAAGGGACTCTTTTTGTAGGATACATTGTTTTGCCACTAGGTGGCAACATGTGACTGTCAAATTAATGAGTCATTTGAATCAATTCAGTTAACTGATTAGTTAAAAACAGTATTTATTAATTCAGGCATGAATCAAGTGTCTGTTTTATGAGTCATTGGATCATTCACTCAAACCATTTATTTAAAAACATTGATTCATTTAGAAAATAAACAAGTGACTTATTTTTTCACGTAATCATTCACTCAACTGATTCCCCAAAACACAGATTCACTCAGGAAAGCCAATACTGTGTTGCTCAGAGACGCATAAACATTAATTCTGCTGTGGTTTTATTTGCAACTATGTTTGTTAGAAATGTTAGAAAGTTAGAAACGTAACTGTCGATATTGAATCGCGAATAAAGCATTCAATATATACATCTTCTTGTTGTATAACTTGCAGTCTTGCCTGTGTGGAATTGCTCAGATATAGTCTAGTGTAAATGCAATAGCTGGACTTTTATTATGTGTGTGTGTATGTTGGCATGGGTTCCGCTCAAACTGGCTGCTGCCTGAATTTTCCTGTGATACCAACTGCTTCATGTGCGTTTGTGTGTATTTGCACAGCTTGTGTTTACATGTATATGTATATGTGTGTGTTTAGCATCATGCTATTGCCTGGTGTGTGTTTAATTCTGAGCCTCCACTGGGCTGGGTGTTGGTCCTGTAGATGCACAGCTAGGCCATATGGACACCTTTATCAGGAGATCCCAGCATCCACCACTCCACTGCAACAGCTACTGCACATATTCTCCATCTGTTTATTTCTTCCCTCTTCTCTTCTCTTCCCCCGCATCCCTCAATCTCACACCTCCCTACCTCCTCCAACACCACCCCCCAACTCTAATCTGTTTGTAAAAGGGTAATTCACAACAGGGTAAAAATAGACATCATCATCATCTCATGTACCACCCTAATTAACGACAGGTCTCTATTTTGCCAGGGGGCTTTAAAGGATGACAGGTTTATTAAGTGTTTTCATGAAGTTTGTTAACTGAAACCCTAGCCGGTCAAAGCTAATGCGAGTGTCACAGACGCTGTTTAAGGGGAAAAAAATAATGAGTTGGATTATTGACAGAGGAGAGTGGCCACTTGAGCAGATGCCTCAGTAAACCCTACTAAGCTCACCCATTTGTTTCTATCTCCTATTCCCACTTATCATTTTCTGTATTTGTCGAGTACAAGCTCTCAATTTCACGTTCATTACTGCGTTTACTGTAACCCAGGGCTCTAAGCCTCAAATGAAAAATGAAATCAGTATTAACAAAATTCATATCCAAAACAGAGGTGGCACAGAAGAACACAAAAGTGGCAAGCAGGTATAATTACAGACGTTTAATGAAGCTCGGAGGTAGCATGAGTGCACTTAAATTCATAAATTCATTTTGAGATTAATGTTTTAGATATAACATTTTTAATATAGAAATATTAAATGATTTAAATAACTGAAATTATACTTTAAAAATTAAACTTAAACGGCCATTAGTTGGCGGCAAGTCACTGATTTTATCACGGAATCATTCATTCAATTGATTCGTTCAAAGGGCTGATTCATTCAAGTCACTTAATATTAACTTCTTGTTTATTGAACTGTTGTATTAAATCAATATCACAAATGCAAATTCCCTTAATAATCATAAAACCCGTCACTCAACTTAGTTCATTGCGATCTCACAAAGTTCCATTATAATCAATGAAGCTCTCCACACTGATCTTGCATAACTCAGAACTGAACAAAACTCTGATGTTTTGAAGAGTGAGTGGATTCTGATTAACATTGCGTTCAAGGAGTCAACAGATATGTCTGTGATACATTACTCAACGCTGCAAAAACACGCTGTAAGTAGAAACCTTTGAAACTCCCCTGAGCTCAAACACAAATATGCTGATCGGTTATTTTTTTCATAGTAGCACACAGTAGTTTGGTCGGACTGTAGAGGCATGTAACACTTGGTCATTTTTTTTTTTTTTTTTTTTTTTTTTTTTTTTACCATATCTTTATTCCTTTCAGTTCACGTTCTCGCTCACCGTCTCTTGCTTGTGAATTTGAAGCTCAGCTCCATTCATTATTAAAGGGATGCTGTCTAATCGGCACAGAGCTGCTGCTGTCACCAGGGTGTTCTGGGAAATGTTATTGTCCTGGTGGCACTGTACAGCTCCTTCACTCAATTGGCCTGCTGATCAGACCTTTTACACTGTTGTTCTTGGTAACAGAGCATACTGAAAAAGTTATTTAGCATTTATACCTAAGAAAAACCTATATTTACAATTATTTACTTTTTGGTATTTAATATTTTTATTATTCTTAATTTATATATTGATATGAATATTATATAATTAATATATTCTTCTTAATTTGTGTGTGTATATGTATGTATATATGTATGTATATATATATATATATATATATATATATATATAATGTGTGTGTAATTACTTGTAATTCCAACTAACCAACTTCTATCATAAACAATTCCATTGTGTGTCATGTTTTTGGAACTGTGAGCTTCTAAAGCAATACAATAGCTTGTCTGATGAACAGATCTGAATTAAAATCTTTATTTATTGACAATTTAAAAATTTGCCCTTGCTCTCCTTGGCGTGTTAATGAGAAAGTAAAAGTAGTCATGGATGGTTTGCAGATGAATTGTTCTTTTGAGTCAGATCTTTTTAATGAATCATTTGACCTGGTTAAAAAAATAATAATAAAAAGAATGACTGATCGATTTGTTAACAAATCAGACTAATCTGGTTCTTGACTTCAGTTCATTGACAATCTGGTTTCCGCAGTTCTGTAAGATTATCAATGAATAGCAATTAATGATTATCAATGAATAACATTTTTTTTTTTAACACAAACACAAATAATCTTCTATAAAGTTATGTATATACACATTTGTTTAGTTTTTTCTTTTAGTTGATTTTTTATTAAATGTATGTATTAGTGTATTGCTTGTATTTATTGAATGTTGATTCTGCATCTGAAATGAAATTGCCTGTGAAGCTAATATGGCAATAAACTTAAATGCAATAACAACATCAATATCAATAAATAACTACTGTTAAACTGCCTACATGAACCAGGATACATTTTTTTTATGTTGCTTGTGTGTCTTTTTTAAGACTGAAAACGGTTCCGGTTCCTATTCACTGTAATTGCATTTTAAAAAAAGTGATCAGCACAGCCTTGAAAATATCTCCTTTTTGTGCAGGAAAGGAATTCTTATGAGTGTAAAATGACATGAGGGTGAGTAAATAATGTTAGAATTTTCATTGTGAACTATCCCTTTAAATATCACAGTTCTGATGTATTCATGTAACAGCTGCGGATTTCCACTCACTCACAGTAGAGGCTCTTGACAGCAAAAAGCTCTTAGTTAAAAAGGGCTAGAAAGGAACCCCATTAGGAAATCTGTGAAGGGGATTAGAAACTTACTTTTGAAAAAAGAAAAAAGAAATGCAGTAATAAAGGGGCAAACGGCAAGAGGGTGAAGAAAAGAATATTGCAGTTAGCTATGGCTGGCATACTGGACGTTTGTGTTACTGTAGCTTTAAGAGTGTAGAGAGGATGTAACATCTGTCCCCCGACTCTCTGCCGCATCTCCAGTTTGGCATAATGAGGACAGCGCTGTAGACTTGCTTCTCTCTACCTGTCCTATGGGAGGCAGCGGCTGGTCATGTGACGTGCACAACACTCCTCTGTGTGCTCATCATTTTTTGTCATGTGACCTTCTCTGTGTTTTGTGCCATCTAGTATCTCCACTGGGCATGTGATTGAAAGTGCTGATATTTCATAATATTCTCACTAACTGGTGATTTGCTTTCGTAACAATGAGGTGTCTTTTTATTTGTGGTGCATATCATGGCTTTAGTGGATTTGTATAGTCTGTGAGTAAAAATATAATTCTTATGCCTTTTATTAAATGAGTGAGTCTTGTTGTGTATGACATATGTATATGTCATATATTTTATATATATAAAATTTTAAACAGTGCCTAAATTTAATACATTTAATAGTGCCTACTATTAATGTCTGATACAGTATATGCATTATATGAGAATTGTTCATTATGTTATGAAAAATTACAAAATGACACATTTCAACAACAGTGTCATTTCTTATAATCTCTAATTATTTTATTTTTATTGTATTCTGTGGTGAAAATTAAATGTAACATTTTTTTAAATAAAGTGGCAGAATCAAATTACAGCTTGCTTGGATATTAAATATATCACTCATATTTTACGTCAAGCATGCTGTTCACTGAATCTTTTGTCTCATAGGTAGCCAACTAACTTCTGATAAAAATTTTATTGGGGCAGAATTGAGTGTCTTGTTGGAAATTAGTTTGAGGAACAGAAAAAAAATAAAATAAATAAAATAAATAAAATAAAATAAAATCACACAAAATATGTTGCCACTTTTTGTTTAGATGATCATAGTTCATCATAGAATATTGCCATAATATATTAATTTGTGATTTTCAGTTTTTAAGATTGAACATCTGGGTCTAGGATGAAAGCAAAACAATAAAATCTACACATAAAATAAATTTGAAGATTAGCAAAACTTTTAAAGTTCCAAGTAGTTTCCTTGCTGCAATGTGACCTTTATATAACACTAAGAAAATGTAATTTGTTTTATTTAAATCAACCCATGGTACTGGTGGCATACCACACATCTGTGAGGCCCCCCGCAAAGAATGAGATGGGGCCCCTCCCACCAGCAGTGATACCATTTATGAAAATGTATCTACTGAGTCTGTCTTCCACATTTAGATTATTATAACTGATTTTAACAGAAATGAATGTGGTGATTTATCATTGCATTGACGCATTTAATGTTGAATGACACGTAAAATGTATTTCCCTGGTTGTTGTTTTAGAACATTAAGCCAAGTTAAGAGTTTTACGTGCTTTTCCACTGCATTGCACTACCTTTGCATTTTTGCACCTTCGTGTCCTTTGCAGTGTCTTGAGCATGACATGGCGTTCGAAAAGCGCAGCACTCAAGTCAGAAATCCCATTGCCGCATCTTATGTTTTTCAAAGCAGAAACACGTTCTGTGTGATTTGTGAATGCCACTAAAGGGGTGGGGCCCCTACAGAAGTCAACAAGGTCGAATGGACTGGCTAATTTTCTCTTTAAGAGAAAACAGTGAATCATATGATACACAAATCTAAACATGAAAGAGTGAGATGTGAAGGTACTCAAAGCCGAGTGTGAGTGAGAACAGGAGGTGTGTGTGTGTGTGTGTGTTTAGCTGGAGCACTTGAGAGAGAAAAACTAGTTAAAATCATTTTCAGAAAGCACCAATGCAAGTGTGTGAAATGAAAAAAGAAAGAGACACAATTGGTGTTGAAAGTGTTGAGAGGGGGAATGTGGGAGGAAAACGGCACCGTAGCCTTGCCACATGGCTGGTCTGTGGGGTTAGCAGGGGGGCGGCATTGTCAACACTCTCCACAGTGGGGAAGTTCTGGTGGAGGCAGGACTCAGCCATGGTACTGCTCATGGTACCATATGGTGCCACTCAGAGAATGGCAACCCCTATCTTCAGCCTCAGTGCCTGACTGAGTAGAAATAATGGCAAACTGTACTCGAGCCAGTCCTGAAGAGCCAGAGCCAACAGACATGTTGAGGCCGGACCTTGAGCATCCACAGCGTTGCCTGGAAAATTGTCAAAACCGGATATTTAAGCAGTATGAGACAGAGTGGTAACAAACTGTGAGGAGGAAGTCAGTGCTAAATAATAATTTGTAGGAATGACTTTTAGCTAAAAAAAAAAAAAAAAAGATTATACATTTTGTTTAGAACTTTGTCAATAATGTGAACATTCTTGTATAACCAACAAGACAATCAATAAGGTGAATGATTTTTAGTCTTTTGTTTACTGTCCCTCACTGGCAAATGGTCCTTGACTTGGGATGCACCATATATAAATAGCAGTTTGGTTATCAGATGATGTTAAATGTATTTTTATCTATTTATACACTGTTTATTGAATGTTAAATTGTACATTCTCATTTTCAAGTAAATCTTTAAAAACACTAATAATTTAATAGTGCTGTTAAATTTAATCAGCAAATCTCTAAATTAATATTCATTTTTAGATTGTACACTATAATGTTTTTGTGATGCTTAAATTCACATTTAGCTTTTAAAATAATTGATTTAGTGTTTTATTTTAGACAAAATGTTATAGAATTTTTATACTGGTCATTTATTGGTTGTCAGCCATAATATATAAAAAATATTTTTGTATCACCCAGAATTTCAATATCAGTGCATATAACCTTCTTATAAATGATTGACATTTAAGAAATAGTGTAACATTTGTTTTATTCTACTCTCTCAATGGATTTTTCCCTTTTTAAGCTCTCACTGGGCCCAACAGAAGCATTTCCAATTTGGTGACTGTTTTTCCATGTGGTAATAAGCACAGCAAAATCAAGAGCCCAAATAATTCAGTTCATCTGAACCCCATTTATTTTAAGGTGTCTGTCTGTAGAAATCAATCATGCATGGTGCTGCTTCTGTCTGGAAGGGGGGCTTAATTTCTAAATTGGAAGGGAGTGATTTTCTCACTGTGTTCCTGATGCTTTCACATGGTGTACGTTGATGGATTTCCGCTTACTTTCAAACATTGATTTCCAGAGTTGGCCTCAGTGACTTCGGTCCCCTTGTGAGAAGTAGAAGTCACACTTTGCTGGATTTATAAGCGGAAACCTTTTAAAAAAAATGCAGTTAAACAGCTGTTTAATTCAAAACATGAGCGGCTGCCATATCGTAAGAGGCCTTTAAATTCATGGAACCAATTGAGTGAAAGTGCTGCGTTCATTTAAGAGGCTAAATTTAGCCCATTTTTATCAAGAGTAATGATAACATTTCTTTCTCATAGGTATGTGAGTTTGCCTGTTTGTTATTCAAGAAAATGTTAAGAGGAAGAGAAACTTCTACTTTGGGGTTTTCTTGTCTTTCATGCTATAGATAAAAGTGGATGTTTGTTCAGAGCTCAACTGTTTATCTTCTGAAAATATTACAAGTACACTATTCAGGAGAAGTGCATGTGCTCCTACGTGTTGCCATTTATATATATATTTACATACTTACAGGACAGCTTGTTTACATATTGATAAATAATGTTTCCTGATCACCAGATCAGCATATTAGAATGTGACACTGAAGACTGGAGAAATGACTGCTGAAAATTCAGCTTTGCCATCACGTTTTTCTATTTCCATTTCCATTCATTTTAAAATAAATTAAATTAATTTATAAATTTTGGATTTTTATAATATAAATCTAAATAGAAAACAGTTTTAAATAGAAATAATATTTACAATATTACTGTATTTTTGGTCAAATAAATGCAGCCATGGTAAGCAAAAGAGACTTCTTTTCAAAAACAAAAAAACTTATAGATCCCAAATTTTTGAACAGTAGTGTGTGTGTGTGTATATATATATATATATATATATATATATATATATATATATATATATACTGTATATAAAATGTCAGCGTTTTTATTTATTTATTGTATTGGCATTTTTGTTACATGCTGTTTTTCCTGTTGAACACAGGATTAATGTCCCGTGAGTGTTGTTCAGATTTGTCCTCTTGTGTTAGAAGATGAATGGAGCTGCTAGTGCCTGTGAGCTGCATTTATGGCTCCATCACAGGTTGCCAACATGCGCTGTTCTCTTCATAAACGCACGTTTGTCCCGTCATTCGCTGTGAATGATGTTGAACTTACACTAACTCAACCTCAGCAGTACTTTCACTACATCTCTGTCCCTCGTCTGTCCTTTCATACAACATCCTGGCACAGATAGGGTGGATTTATGTCCATGTAGGGAGCTGTGAGGCCTAGCAGACATGATAAATGGGCCAGCATGTAGGCCCCACCAATGCCTCCGCAGGAACGCTGCGCACAACCAATGAGTTACAGTTGTGGCTCCTGTCATGGTGTGCGTTAGTATGAGCGACTGCTGACAGCTGTTTAATCACGGACGTTTCCATGCGCTCACCCGACGACATCAGCAGCCACTGAGACCAGCTGTCATGAAGTAGGGGAGAACTGCATACTGTAAAAGCACGTCCCACCTTATGTACCTCCAAGCTGGCTCTCCTCCGTGTCCCCACACTTTACCACATTAATTAGAGCTTCCTCATACCTTAATTACACCAAGTTCTAAACTAAAGTCGGGGTCCTGTGTGAATTGTTCGGCGTTTCTTGCAGACTCTGTGCCTGATTTGCATTTCACAAAAGGTTTACTTCTATTCCTGGATGAGAGGGAGCGAGAGCGAAAGAAGCAAATGATTTATGATGGGGAAGAGGGGTTTGTGTTAGTAAAGTAAAGCTGTGGTTCACTTTCGTATAACCTTGTGCTTCACTTAAGGGTCTTTGTTTTATGTGCTGTCTCAATTATGGCAAACCTGGGCTGCTTTCCTGAATATCATTTCCTGCTCAGAGCACAAAGCACTTTCATATGTTCTTTTACAGTGCCAAGCTCAATGTTTGTCTCTGTTTCTCATGGTTTTCATAAAGTGAAGAAAGGTTTTTGTAGTCTAGTGCTGCTCAATTTCATCTCAGCGTTGACTTTGTGGTCCATTGTTCATTGGAGCTACTGTAAGTAAAGGTCATTGTGTTCTGAAAGTTTGAAAGGTGAATGTTGCATCGTAATACTGAGATGAGAAGAGTGCAATCTTACAATCCTGCTTTATTTTACCTTTTTTTTGTATGATTGCAATTTGCATCCTACAGTATTTCAAGCCTTTTGGAATTATAATGGCTTTTTTTAGTTAGACTGTACCTTTAGCAAAGAAAATGACAAAGAAAATCTCTTTTATATCTCATTTGTTTTTTATAACCAGAAGTTTCAGTATAAATTAGGGCTGGACGATATGGCCAAAATTTATATCAAGATATATTTCTTAATTTTTGTTGATACAATATAATTCCGATATCGATATGAACACTATTAAAAAAAGCCTTGTAAAAACTTCCAAGAACGCCCACAACAGATGTCTGTGCATACAAACTTATGAAAAATGAATTTGCAAAGTCTATGACACCTCATTTAAAACCATATAATATTTTAGAAAACAGAACAAATAAGTTAATGTTAAGCTTTTATTTGTATTTAGCCTTCACACAAACAATAAATGTGAAATCACTGTCAAATAATTATCTCAGACTCACCTAATTAATATTAATATCTTTAACTTCAGACTATAGGATAATATACACTACCAGTCAAAAGTTTTTGAACAGAAAGATTTTTAAAGTTTCTAAAAAATTCTCATCTGCTCACCAAGCCTGCATTTATTTGATCCAAAATACAGAAAAAGAGTAACATTTTGAAATATTTTTACTATTTAAAATAACTGCTTTATATTTGGAAATATTTTAAAATGTAATTTATTCCTGTGATCTCAAAGCTATTTTTAGCATCATTACTCCAGTCACATGATCCTTCAGAAATCATTCTAATATTCTGATTTGCTGCTCAAAAATAATTTATTATTATGTTGAAAACAGTTGTGTATAATTTTTTCTGTTTTTTTTTTTTCTGATGAATAGAAAGTTCAGAAGAACAGGATTTATCTGAAATAGAAATTGTAACATTATAAATGTCTTTATCATCACTTTTGAACAATTTAAAGCATCCTTGCTAAATAAAAAAGAGAAAGAAATCCTACTGACTCAAAGCTTTTGAATGGAATAGTGTATAATGTTACAAAATATTTTTATTTCAGATAAATGCTGATCTTTGGATCTTTCTATTAATCAAAGAATCATAAAAAATAAATAAATAAAAAATGTCTCAACTGTTTTAAATATTGATAATCAGCAAATCAGCATATTAGAATGATTTCTGGATCATGTGACACTGAAGACACTGAAGGAGTAATGATGCTGAAAATACAGCTTTGTTCACAGCAATAAATTACAGTTTCAAATAAAGCAGTTATTTTAAATTGTACAAATATTTCAAAATGTAACTGTTTTTGCTGTACTTTGGATCAAATATATGGAGGCTTGGTGAGAAGAAGAATTCTTTAAAAGAAAAACATTATACAAAAGAAATAAAAAAAAAAAAAACATTAAGAATCTTACTGTTCAACAACTTTTGACTGGTAGTGTAAGCTGATTATTCTTATAGATTTGCCTTAAAGGGTTACTCCACCGGAAAATGAAAAATTTTGTCATTAGTCACTTACCCCCATGTCGTTCCAAACCCGTAAAAGCTTAGTTCGTCTTCGGAACACAATTTAAGATATTTTGGATGAAAACAGGGAGGCTTGAGACTGTCCCATATACTGCCAAGTAAATAACAGTGTCAAGGTCCAGAAAAGTATCAAATGCATCGTCAGAATACTCCATCTGCCATCAGTGATTCAACCGTAACGTTATGAAGCAACGACAACACTGTAGACTGGGATGGAGTATCCCTTTATACTCTAATGTTGTGTCTCTTTTTATTTCCTCTAATTTAGGCACATGAAATAGTTTTAATATTAGTAATATTGTTAGACACCTATTATTTGTCTATTATTTGTATCCCTTTAACTCTATACTCTAATGTTGTCTCTTTTTATTTCTTCTATTTTAGGCACATGAAATTGTTTTAATATTAGTAATATTGTTAGACACCTATTATTTGTCTATTATTTGTATCTATTGTTTTTTTTTTTCTTTTTTTTTATAATGGTCATGCCATTAAAAAATAGCCCTTGAGATGGATGGATTGATATTTTAGGAGCGACATGAGACAAATTGCATTCTTAAATGATAATCTAGCTAAACTGGATAAAATATGAATCTAATATTATTCAAATAAATATCTGACATCTGGCAGTATCTCAGTTAAGGTGAATGTTACAACCTTAAATGATAGTTGTATTAATTTGACATAGTTTTAATTTAATTAGCTCATTGGCTGTGAAAAAGCAACTGATTAAGTTTTCTAATTGGAACATCTTGCCTTTGTTCCAACCTTGTTGCTCCTGTGTTGGGGTTTGTCCTTTATGTTTATCTTTGACCCACAGGATGTTCACTGGTGACGGTGTTGAGGAACAGGAGAGCAGTAGGGGTGCACAGGGGGAGGGAGACCGGGGTTAGAACTGGGGCAGGTGTTCAGATCATCTCGTTGTCTTTCTCTGGGGCACGTTCTGCATGGATGGTCGCGTGTTCATCACATTCCGTAGGTTGCATATTCTTTTAACTCTCTATGTAGGTTGCTTATTTTAATATACGTCATATGATATCGTCATGGCGGAGCAGTCTGTGAGGAAGACCCCTTTAGCGTAAGTAAAGCTCTGGATAGATTCATTCTTGAGACCTCAGTGCTGTTTAGACAGGGAAAATGCTGGATAAGTGTTGTATGTGTCATGTCAGTGAAGAAAGATCTTAATTTTGTTTATTAGTCACTGTTTTGTTTGGATTAACTCTTTTGGAAGACATTCATCTTTAAGCATTCTTCGAGTGAATGTCTGAGATGACCCTACATTGTGGAAAGAACATTAGACTGAAAGAAAGATTGAGAGAGAGAGCTGGAGTGGGAAAAGGAAATGTGGTTTTAGTGATGTAGTATCCATTGACATGCAGTTTGTGAAACAGTATGTTTTACCATAGATTTTTGTATCTCTCTCTTTTGAAAAATCATGATACTGTATTCAGTTACTTCATGAGCTTCATATACTGTATATGTGTGTGTGTGTTTGGTTCTGTTCTGTGAGATGAATTTTGGAGGGGAAAAAAAGATCAACCATTAAACTTACTGGAAATTGGTCAGTTTTAACATTACCAGCAATGTAACCAAATGTTGAGTTGTGGGACAAATATAAGAGTTTAACAATCAGAAAAAAACATATTGATAATCTGAATAAATATGTGGCATTAGGAAAAAAATTCTAATTAGGTTATCAGGTTATCAAGTCACAATTTCCGTTATGTTAAATTTGCCGGTAAAATGTCAAATGTGGGGTTGTTAAATAAAAATGTTAAATGTGCTCATAAAATTGATTGTAAAATGTTAAAATTGAGGGATTATTAGGTTAAAAAATAAAATTTGATAGTAAAAGTTGAGGGTTATTGGGTAAAAACTGTGAAATTTACTTAAACATTACATTTGCTGGTAATCTGTTAAAATTGAAGGATTATTGGGTTGAAATGTTAAATTTACTCAAAGATTAGGAAGCTATTAGGTAAAAATGTTGCATTGGCTACTATAATTTGAATCTAAATTCTTCTGAGTTTTTCATGTCCCTTTTCTTTTTCTCCATCTCTTCTCTAATCTCAGTTTGCACCAGCAGTTTGCCAACTGCAAGGAGCAGGTGAGGCGGATTGGGCCGGAGCCCCCCCAACAGAGGCAGCAGGGCCAACACAAGGATGATGCCCCCACCTGTGGCATCTGCCACAAGACCAAGTTTGCTGATGGCTGCGGAAACCTGTGCTCCTACTGCCAGACTAAGTTCTGTGCCCGGTGTGGAGGAAGGGTCTCTCTGCATTCCAATAACGTGAGTACCACCTACACCCTGTGAGTGGCCAGACTGTTTTTCATGCTTCCTCGACCTGCACCTGCACACATTTAAGAAGGAACAGGGAGAGAAGAGCACTGGGTGGATGAGAGAAAGGTTAATTGGGCATTAGTCAGAGGAGATGATGCTGTTGCTCACCGGGGGGTCGCTGCACACCCATGCTGGGATGCCCAAGTTGGCACTGAGTCTCCACGGGAGCAGCCATACGACACAAAGCAAAGCACCTGAAATGGTGGCCCACCTCCTGGAGTGTGATATTTACCTTCACTTTCTATTCCTTCCACTGAGTCCAGAGCGCTAATTAGTGTTCACTCATAATGAGTGCAGTGTAGGGACTCAACAGGAGAGCATTAGCTCACCGACAGAGGTAGTAAAGTAGTGAGTGAGGACAGTGAGGTGGAGATCAGGGCAAATGTAATTAATAACACACTGATTTAGTTATGGATGTATCCATCTGGACATTTGAAGTAAATATGTGCATTTGTTTTATAGCTACACAATAAAGCCAGGCCATCTAGCGTAACTATTGTCTACACCTACTTTTAAAAAGTGAAGTTGAGAAAGTTAATTGAGATTTTTTTTTTTTTTAAATAAATTAATACATAGTATTTATTATTTTTCATATGAAAAATTAAATATATATATATTGTTTTTAGCCATACAGTGACATAAATAATAATGATTTTTATTAAATTAAGAATACACAATATACTGGTACCGTATACAGTAGGTTATCAATATTAGAAATGTTAAAGTTTATTGGTAGCTTTGTACATGCTCATTTCCCCTGTTTTCCATTTTTATTACTTTTGCCATCATCCAAATGCTCACTTAATCTTGAAAAAATGCAAATAATTTAATAACACTGTTAAATAAAATCATTAGCAAATGTCAAAATTAATATCTAGAGTGAACTTGGGTAAATTGGGCAACTTTCTGTCATTGAGAAGTCTGGGGAAAATGGCAATTATACTGAATTAACCATATTTTTAATTGCACATTAAATTGGAACATTAAAATTTTTAATTATAGTTTGAAGTGTTTGATTTTTTATTTTTTAATTTTAATTTCATTACATTACATATTAATAAGTACATTTTCCAATGAGGAGGTTTAATTTGTGTCAGCTAGCGTCTGATTGATGCTTTTGTATTGAAATGTAACTCCTAATGTAACTCCCAAATCTGATTTTTACTTACATTTGGCACTTCATGAGGTTTAATTTTGGTTTAGTGGATGTGAGAAAGCTCAGATAGGGCCAGTGTTGAGTGTGGAAAGCAGTTCAGGTGCTCTTGTCTGTGTCTGAGGAGGTAGCAGAAATCCCATATGTGATGCCATGGAAGTGAAGTCTCTGTTGGTAGTGGATGGGTGCTGCCCTGAGGTTAGTTTCACAGAAATGAGCACATGTTGTTTCTCGGAGCCCTTTGGCGTGTGCTATTACTGAGTGTGGCAGTCTTGATAATGGAGTCGCTAGATGCCTGTAGGTTAAACATAGAGAGCTACACCTACTTAATCTGGTGGACTGGAAACCGTAGCTAAAAGCAATGAAATACACTTAATAGCTCCATTGCTATGAGAAGCCTGAACTGGTCCAGAGTGAACAGACTCAAAAAAAGAACCTGTTACAAAAATCACAAATGCCCCACCCAAGGCACAATTTGTACTGCATATCTATCTATCTATCTATATATATATATATATATATATATATATTAAAACATTTGCAGTCCTGGATTGCACAGTCAATACAAAATCAGTAAAGTCATTATACACTACTGTTCACAAGTTTAGAATCACTTAAAAAAGATTTTTAATAAAGGAATTAGTACTTTTATTCAGCCAGTATGGAGTAAATACAGTAAAACATTTTACATTGTTATGAAAAGAAATTCAAATAAAATTTTTAAATTTTCTGTTCATCAAGAATCCTGAAAAAATAAATCATGGTTTCCAAGAAAGCAGCACAACTGTTTTCAACATTGACAATAATATGAAATGTTTTTTTGAAGGATCATGTGACACTGAAGCTTTGTCATCACATGCACTACCTTTATTTCCCCTGGGAATTTTTCATGAGAAATCTTACAGTAAATATTAGTGAAACCTGCACCTCTCAGGTTAGCCCTGTGGGTGGCAACATACCTGCAAATTTACACTACCACACAGTTCATGATCTGTCCTGAAATAATAGCAAGGAAAAAGTGAATAGATCCACAATAAATTATGTTAAACATTCCAACAAACTCTGTGTATATATGTTCTTTCCCTCACTCCCCTCATTCACATGTATAAGCTCTTCAGTACATCTTCAATGTTCTTTTGAGTAATATATTAATCACCCACACTACACCCATGTAGCATGTACAGTATGTCTGATTCCACAAGCAAACTAGCACCATTTATTTGTGATCTTAGTAAATCAGGGCCAGAGAATGTGTTCAGTGAATGCCTGTCTTGCTTAGCCTGCTATACTGTTAATATATACATGCACTGTGTCTTCTCCCATGGAGCTGCATTCGTTAATCAGAACAGTGCTGTACATTTGATTTCAGTGCAGCAAAAAGATCCCTGTAAGTACAATTCAGAGCTCACTAATATCAGGCCTTTTGGTAATATCTGTATTTTCTTCTTTAGCCAAGTGTTTCTTTCTGTGTGCTGCCATTTTTGAAGTCATATTATTTTCCCTAGGCAGTACACTCGTCTTTCTGTCTCTTGTTCTTTCTTTTCAAAAGATCAATTTTAGACTATGGTCAGCCAGGCTGGGCTTTGGTGCGGTGTAATTTTTAACACTAGAATTTTGGTGCTACTGGAAAACACCAGCGATGTGTCATTCCGCTGCCCATCTCTTCAAAGCGACGCTGTGAAATGATTAGTATTGATATTTCTCCTCTTCCTTTGCATCTGGCTTGTGGATGTTTCATTGTCATGGGCATTCGATCCATGTCTTTCGATGAGAACCAGTGTTATTTTAGTATCACTCTTAAAAACAAAGGTTCTTTATTAGCATCAGTAGTTCCAAGGAGAACTGTTAACATCCATGGAAACTTTCCATTGCATAAAGGTTCTTTGTAGTGGAAAAAGGTTCTTCAGATAATGAAGTTGAAGTTTGAGTAATTTCTGTATAGTTTTTATTCATTTTTATATCAGTTTTAGTTATTTTAATACATAAAGTTAAACTGAAATATTTTTTTTTTTACATTTTTTATGGTTTTAATTTTTGTACACTATAATAACCCTGGTGAGAATGACTTGAAAATGTCTTTTTTTTAAACGGCCTTTGGTCAGGCAGGCCTCACGTTGGACTTTATCACCATATCGATCTGCAGATGGCTTGTCAAGCATGAGATGTATGTCTCGGTGACGAAAGACTGAAAGTTGGTTTTGTAACATCAGCAGGGAGATGAAATAGATTATTTACACTATTGATCCAGTATTTAACAATAAGAATGGTGTTTGTATGAGGGACGGGTGAAGGAGTGTTTTGTGAGAGGGCTGGTGGGTGAGCTCCAGGCACTGATGTACTGGCTCATTAGATGGAATGGACAGTAATGTCTTTTGTGGCAGTCTTTCATCCTTATACAGGATTTATAACATTCTGAATTATGGGTCTAGCTCTGCCTGTTGCCGCCCCAATTCATCAAGCTGTCGGAAGTGGAAGCGTGAACTGCGTTCTCCCCTTTCCTCCCCTCACAGAACTCAAGCACTCATTTATCCACCCTGTTTGCTTGGATCTGACACCAGCCTGCCTGTCCGCATCTGGCCAAGCGATGGAAATGAAATTATATTAACAAGATGGAGGAAGAGGCGGAGTCTGGTGATGAATGACAGGCCTTCGGCTGCTTGTCAAACACAGAGTCAGACGATGGTCCTTTGGTAAATTGTTAAGATGCTCAGCAGTTGTTTAGCATGTATGTGAGCTAAAGGATACTCAGACCTTGTTATTCGGTATGTCTTTAGTCTCTTAAAAATAAAAGTTTTCCATTGGTTCCCAACACAGTACCAAAACTGGAATATAAAAATACTGTTACGAAAAAATAAGTATATAAAAATAATATATACTTGTTTACAACTACAGACATTGTTTTAAAATAAGTCTTTTATGCTTACCAAAGGCTACAATTATTTTGTCAAAAATACAGCAGAAACAGTAATACTGTGAAATATTATTACAATTTAAATGAACTGTTTTCCATTTTTTAAATATATATTTTAAAATGTAATTTGTTTCTGTGATGGCAAAGCTGAATTTTCAAAAGCTATTTATCTTGTCTTTAGTGTCTCACGATATAATGTATCCTTGCTGAATAAAAATATTAATTTCCTCCAAAAAAAAAAAAAAACTTACTTACCCTAAACTTCTGAGCAATAGTATATATTTTCTCCTGTCTGTCTTTATTATTTGCTTGTAGCAATGTTTTTACCTCGACTCCAGAAGAACAGACCTGCGACAGATCTTTTTGTTACGACCCACCAAATCCACTGCTGTTGAGTGTGCAAAGTGGTTTGTGGTTTAGACAGAGAAACCATAACCAACAAGTGTTAAATTGGATTTTTGACTGAGAGTAGTTTATCAGCAGAGCTATTGAGAGTCTAGAGCTCAGGAGTTTTGTTTCAGTGAGCTGTGATGGACAGATTGTGATGCTGGGTGGAGAAGAGCCAGAGATATTCATGATGAGTCTTCTTTTAACAACAGGTTCTAGATTCATTCACAGCAAACATTGTTTGCCTGGACATTCAGGTACTGTTCCACAAGAGCTGAGATTGGATGTCATTTTTCTTGCATCACAAAGCACTGACAGTTTTACACAAACAAAAATAAACCATCTTTTGAGGAGATGACTGAAAAGCACTGTCTATTACATTCTCTTAATCTTGCATTGAAAGGGTGGAGAGGGACGAGTGCTTTAGTGTAATCCAGGACACACTTGTATTGGATAACACATGCCCACACATAAAGCACACATATATGCAGATGGAAGAAAAAAGAAGCAATTTCAAGTCTAGTTTCAACTTGTGCCCACTTTAAAAATCCTCCAACCTTTGCTTCTGAGATGATTAACTTTTTTGTAGACTGTGGCACCTTTTTGTCTAGTTAATATATATTGATGTTCACTTTATTTTGGTATGTTTGAAATTTTTGCCATTACAATCCAATGAAATATTCACATGATTAAAAGGAAACCATGTCATAGTGACACCTGAATACAAATCATAATATAATATAATGTAATATAATGTAATATAATGTAATAGAATAGAATAGAATAGAATAAAAAATTAACACCCTGGGAAAATGTGTTTCTCTTGCTGTTTTCACACTTATTCTTGAAAGATGAAAATGGGGGTGGAGAGAGAGAGGATGCTGCAGCAGATTTCCCTGTTTCAACAGAATTTTACACCCATCCTTCCTTGTCCTTTTTTTTAGACAGGTGATTAATTTGAAGTTGACTTTAACAGATTTGGCTGAAGCAGTTGTTATTGTTTGATCTGAAGGTGAAATCAGCTGAGCGCAAGAGAGATGCTGGACAGAGAGAGTGTGTGTGGTTTGGACAGAGTGGCTCACAGGCACCAGGGCCTTTACTGATCATTAGCAGAGGTTAATTAGCTTGATAATTAGCCCATCACTGGACCTGCAGGAGTTTGATGAGTTTTCTGCAAGGGTGAGACTGACCCTCTCGTGGCTTTGGTCTTCTCTGCTCCTTTACACCTTCTGTCCTTCTCTCACAGACCCATGGGAATGTTTTTAATATTATTGCGCTTATAGCCATCATTTACATTTCATAAATGCCAAATACTCTGAGTGTTGTATAACAAACTGGAAAGCCATTTCCACATTTTCATCTGTCTGATTAGAAAAGAAAACATTAGCCTGCCAGATATCAGTAAAAATCTGTACTGTAAGAAAAAAAAGTACAGAAAAATTACTGTTGAGTATACGGACATTTCCTTTGACCATATAACACAACACAATGCAACTGCGTGTTTCAAAATACAGGGAAAACGTATTAATTATTCATAATAATAAAGTACATTAGCCCTATTTTTATAGACTTTAAAAAAAAAGTTGAACACATTCCATCACTAATGCAACAACCTTCAAGTTCCGGTTGTTGAAAACAATAATAGATGGATAAATACAAAACAAGCACTGGCAAAACATCTACTATAATATCATGGGGTGTGTCTCAATCAGCTCCCAAACTCGTGATTAAGTATATCATGTACACAAATTCAGTCGCTGGTAAGTTCCCTGGCTCACTGCACATTGCGACAGTGATTACTCAGTTTCCGGTGACATGACTACGTACAACGTCAACGGACAACATTGCAGAACATCATTGCTGAAATTAATCAACAACAGGCAGGACCAGTCTCTTTTTGATATTATTGTTATTCTCTTTAAACACATCATTCTGTTACATGTTCTTGCAACATTTCAGCTGAATAATAATTATAAATGTTAACTAGATGTGTTCATTACCTGTCTAGCGATGTGTGTTTATACTAATAAAACGGTTTGTCCAATGCTTCCTAGTTTTTGCATTGCATTGTGGGATTTTTCAGGGAGCAAACTTTTTGTGCACTGGAAGTATTTCGCAATTGAAACAACCCTTAAAATGGCTGACTCCCTGATCAGTGCCCTGACTAGTGAACTAGGGAGCTGATTGAGATGCACCCATGGAAGGCACTTTACAATAAGCTTCAATTCGTTAGGCATAGTTAATGACAAGTAACATGAACATTAAACATGCTCTCATGCTCTTCTTGCAACTACAGTTTCTTGGGAAAACTCACAGAGTTTGTTGCATTACGACGCAATTGCTAAATTATCCCATTCTATAATTTTGTAAAGCTGTGCATTATTAATCCAGTAGTACAATTTTACCTTCTGTGCACATAAACAGATTGTCTAAAAGTAGTTTGTCTTGATTAAACCAGCTGGCTCCTCCTGTCTTGTTGTCCATAAGTGATCTGTTATGTGAGAGGAAGCAGCGCGGTGCAGTGTTGTGGGTTGGTGGAGATGAGGCGGCTGGTATTTGAGTGTTGCAATCCGTGTGGGGAGGGTCGGGGTCTGTGCCTGACAGCTGGGGATTCTGCTGCTAATTTACTTTAGATTAGCCCTGTTCAATCACAGCATAATGCTTTTTCATTGTAAGAGAGTTGTCCCTCTTGCCCCTCTCTGCCCCGTACACACTGCTTCTACTTCTGTATCAACACCACTCCTACAGTATGATCACTGGAGACTTTCTGTCTTCCCCGTAATCATGTGCATGTGTTTTTGTTTGTTTATTTGTTTGTTTTCACATTAAAATTAGATTCTATATACAGGAATTAGCCAGGTGTGTAGAGCCAGGTCAGAAAATGTGTCCCATGTAAATACAGTATATGGCAAAAATACCCCACTGCAGATTCCTTGGTTTTCTGTCTATGTGTTTTGTTAGATTATAATATTTTTAATTGGTAAATTTACTGTGGTGCCTCTGCAGACTGTACATACCCATATTTGTCAGATATGTGTATTTGATGTTTCAGAGGAATTGTTATTATTGACTAAAACTAAACATTTATTTTGAAATAAAATCAAATAAAATTATTACATGTAAAACTTCAACTTAAAAAAGTACAGCCAAAGCATGTTCATTTTGATTTAAAGTTTAGAATTGTTAAATAAGTTAGTTGAGTGACAGAAAGTGAAAGAAGAAAGAAAAAGAAGCGGAAACTAGGACAGGAGTTCTGGTAGCAGGTGGCACATTTGAACATTTCCTTTTCCAACCATAACCACAGAGCGTGTTTGTCTGGCAAGGACATCAGCAGCAGAAGGCTGCGTGTGTGCGTAAGCTTACGTGTGTGTATAAATTTGCGTGTTAAATGCGTTGCGTGTGTGTTTGCGCTGTATAAGATCACTTGTTTGGCCTTGCATCCGCAGGATCAGTGGTAGTTTTCACTGAGTAAAGTTATGCAGCGAGCTGGGGAATTTTTTTTACATATCCCCAATGGTGCTGGGAGGCTGCCTGGATAAATATAGACGTGTTGATGCGTGTCTCTCCCTCTCCCTCACTTACTCTCGCGCTCAACCTCCCAAGCTTTTAATCAAAAGCAATCTGGAGGAGGGAAGTGGGAAAAAAAGGAGAAAAAATTTGGAATGTGCCAATATCTTTTGTGTTCCTCGCTCCTGATCCTCTTGCAGGCAGGCTTTCTGTGTGTGTGGAGGAGGGTGATGGATAGCGCTGCTAATGTTTGCGTGTAGCACGGCCCGACCCTCCGTGCTTTTCCCCAGAGTTCCTGCGAATCTTCCCACAGTGGTCAATGCCTTTGCTCTGTGGGCATGTGATCACATCCCACGGACCTCGCAGTTTCAAGTCTCAACCTCTTGTTTCAACAACACCCACCTTCTGTCAGCTAACATTACTACCTTATATTCATTGTTTGTTTTTACATTTATCCCTGCAGTTTCCTTTCTGTCTCATTTTTTCAGTTCACACCTCCTCCTGCCTACATTATCCCTTATAGCGTGTTGCTGTTTTGTCTGTCAGACCTGAGTCACGTATCGCAGGGTTTCAGTGCCTCTGCTAGATTAGCTCTTTTTTTGACGCCTCAGCTTTTATTTTTGGTCACCACATGAAGAACACTTTCATCTGTAGCCTTGTAGTCAGGGAAGACTTGTTTTACATGAACTTGTGGTATCACGTGCAATATTTTATATATACATACAAACTTCTTGTCCTATCTATTTTTACATTTTTTTATTTTTCTTAATCATGGACACAACTTGTGATTGTTCCTTGTCATTGACTTAGAATCATGAAATGCATGGAATGTGCCATCCTTATTTCATCTGCCTTATTTTCTTCTTGTTAGATTTGAAATGTTACAAATTGGAAGTGTGTAATTTTTTTTCTGTGTCAAAACACTTTCTCATATACCAGTTTAGTAGAAATATAAACCGTAAGTAAACCTAAGTAAGGCAGTTTTGGATTCATTATTTTTGTAATTCTGTTTAAATTTACATTAATTACACACTTCACTTTCACAAGATTGGTGAAAATTTTAATTTGAAATATAGTATTTCTTCTACCCCAGGTAATGTGGGTATGTAACCAGTGCCGAAGGCAACAGGATATGCTCACTAAATCAGGAGAGTGGTTTCCCAGCCAAGGGCCCAAGCCTGGAGAGCTGGGGTCAGCAGTGAGTGAACCGACCATGTGTGGAGATCCCACTGGGGAGAAGAAGCTGCGCTCTAGGTCTCAGAACCCTCTCAACTCCTCAGTTTCCACTGCCCATGACTCCCAGTCACCTGCCCCAACCGACCCCAGAAAAGGCCCCTCCACAGGGCCAGCCGACACGCTATCATCACGCTCACGCAGTGAGCCTCCACAAGGAAGGTACACTTAAGCCTCTCTCTCTCAATACAAAATCTAGAATGTTCTAGTAGAGTAACCTTTTTCCATATTAATTTTTAAAGGTTATGACATACTGTACAAAAATTAGCTTAAAAGTCTCCATGAAGTCAGAACTGACAATTCGTATTTATTTATGGAATATTGCGGTGTTTATTATAAATTATTCATCTGTGCATGTAGTTTTTTTTTTTTTTGTTCAGCTGCCCTTGTAATATTTAATCAAAAACATTGATATCCCTCCCCCTCGCAACAACATCTCTTCTCTGATGAGGTGTTCAACAGTGCGTGGACAGTACAATAATCCCTCCAGCAACCTGCCAATCAAATGAGATCACAGCATTTACCAGACAACAACAACCCAACGGTCCAATTAATTCCTGATGGACAAAATCAAGTCCCATCCTACATTTGTTTCTTGTTTGAGTAGTTGTTTCACTCTGATGAAATAGGGAAGATAATCACAACTTTCATTTCATGCCAATAATTCTAAATTATTGAGTACAGGTTTATTTTTTGCAATTAAGATATATTGTTGTATTTACATTTAAGTAAATTGCCTAATAGCTTTGGAAGACATGTTTTATGTGTATATAGTACACTCTTAAAAATAAAGGTTTCAAATTGTGGTTTTCCCAGCGATGTCATAGAAGAACCATTTATGGTTCCCCAAAGAACTTTTCAGTGTCCAATTCTTAAAGAACCATTATTTTCCTTAGTGTTAAGAACTTTTAAATAATCTAAAGAATCTTTTTCCACTAAAAAGAACCTTGTTGGATGCCAGTGAAGAACCTTAGATTGTATTATAATATGTATTATACAATTTACATGTCTAAACAGCCAAATATGTTAGAAGATATATTGTGCTGGTTTGCTGGTCATGGTTTGTCTTAGCCTTGTTAGGCATGTCTTTTGGTTGATTTCAGATACAGTTTGGGCACTCTTTAGCTGGCCAACTAAACCAGCTAAACACCAGTTTAGCCAGGCAGGGACCCCAGCTAGACGGACTGAAGACCAGTTTGGCCAGTCTTGAGTACCAGATTGAACCAGCTCAGACCTGCAGACCAGTTTAGCCGAGTCTTTTCATGACAAACAAGGAGCATCAGGACATTGTGTCACTCATTTGGTATCTATTTGATGCATTGTGATGTCTGATTTAAACTACTGTACATCCAGTCCTTTTCAATATGGGCAGACAATCAAGATAAACAAGGTGTAAGACTGTTCACAAGAATGTCTCTTTTTGATGCTGTGTGATTATTTTACCTCTAGAAAAAACCCACCAGCAGCCTCTGATCAGAATGGCAAACTAGGGCCAAGAGGTGAGAGGCGGCGAGGCCTATCCAAAATCCACTCCGAAGAGCGAGATACCGGAGAAAATCGTAGAGAAAGCCGAAGACTGATGAAGACTCGCTCTCAGGAGCATGACAGTCCTGAGACCAGGAGGACTGAGGGGGAGCAGAAACCACCCAGGGAACAGTGCAGGACTGACCCAAATACTCTACATCATCTGGCCAAACTCCAGCCGGCGGAGCCTGATGGACGTATGCACCCTAAGGCGAGGGAAGCGGGTGGGATAGTGCAGGACAACAGAGGTGCACGGAGATGGGCAGATGGGCGGCAGGCCTCGCTGGAGGGCCAGCAGCAGGCCTACGCCCCAGAAAGGACCGCGGGGGGTACAGGTATGCAGGGTGCGCCTATTGTGCAGGGTCCTCCTCCAAAAACAAACTACACCCCACAGCCACCCGCTCCGGGGTTCAGGGTGGGCCCTGCCATGCCCGCAGGCCCACCTGAGCTCAGGGAGCCTCAGGAATGGGACAGGAAGTTGCAGCCGAGCCATCTGGACCCCAGCTCGGCTGCGCTGCTGCGCAAATCGAAACGACAAAAAGCTGAGAGCATGCTGCGCAATGATTCGCTCAGCTCTGACCAATCGGAGTCTCTACGACCGCCCCCGCCCCGCCCCTACAAGAGCAAACGGGGCGGAAACAAGAGGCAGATGTCTGTCAGCAGCTCGGAGGAAGAGGCCGGTTCGACACCAGAATACACCAGTTGTGAAGATGTGGAGATTGAGAGCGTCAGTGAGAGAGGTGGGTCAGATAGATACCTGCTTTTGTATAATTGATACATTTAATCATAGGTTTGCATAAACACAAACTTCCATGATTCAGAAAAGGAAACCATCATCAATATGAATGTAATATTTGGTTTGATTGATGAATTTAGTCATTTTTGCAACACGCAAATCAATTAGCAGTGACTATCAAGAGGTTGCATAACTTCTTTGAAATGCTGCAAAGCTTTTCATTTGCTTTGTGTGCAAATGGTTTTTCAATAATTTTCAACGTTGTTTTCGACAATGATTGTCCATAAATGTACTGCAGGAGGTCCGCTTGGAAGATATACTTTTTAAAACATACTTAAAAAATAATAATAATAAAACATTCTACAAATCCAAATCTGTCCAAAGTTTTAACATCAGAAATGCATAAATATATTCTCATAAATACATTTAATTATTAAATTATTCCAAGGGGGTCTGGCTGCAGATTGCACTTGCACTCTCAGACTTGCACTCTCAGACACTTGCGCTTCCTCTAGTGACATCACTTGCAGTCTTTATTTTATATTTTGTTCTATTTAATTATTATTTTTTGTTTGAATCTCTCAACATTTTACAACAGTAGCCAGGTGTTGAAGACAAGAAAAAAGAACGTCTCGGTTACGTATGGTAACCCTCGTTCCCTGAAGGAGGGAACGGAGACGCCACGTCGGTGACCGACGAAAATGGGATATCGCTTCGATAGACCAATCTACTTCGAGTGTAAACTAAACAAGCCAATCCACACTGGCATGCAATTATTGCATCCAGCTGCCGCTGATCACAGGGTGAGTATAAGAAGGCAGTAGGTGCAATGAATACCAGGTTTTCGCTGAGGAGCCGAGCCAGAGACCCGGCGGCTCAGCGGTGGTACAGCAACCATGGCGACGGGACGTGGCGTCTCCGTTCCCTCCTTCAGGGAACGAGGGTTACCATACGTAACCCAGACGTTCCCTTTCAGTCGGTCACTCTCGACGCCACGTCGGTGACCGACGAAAATGGGATCCCTACCAAAGCGCCATGGGTGCTGCCCCTTCCAGTGCCCTGTGCGAGCCGCCTGCGCCCCTATTAGGTGTAGGCCGGGGCTCGGAACAAGTAGCTCCACTCACCATTGTCAAAGCACTACCTCACTGGGTGAGACTGGATAACACTGGGAAAACGTACCCGTTCCACTTGGAACAGGGACGCTGCGGAGGCTCCATCCTTCCCGAATGAGGTCTCGGGAGCAAATACACATATAGCATCCGTTTAGATGTATATGGAGAAATTTGAGGTGATTCAAACCCTCCTGGAAAGGCAGAAGTCTGCCGGGGAAACACGGGCTCTAAGGCTATACCGTGGACTATACGCATACGAGTACCGCTTAGGTCTCAATATGGAACCCAGCCTTCCATGGTTCTCACGGATTCATCATGAAGGCCTGGCGCCGGACGTTCCGCCGCGTCCAGCTGCCTAGGGTGATGGAGGATCTCAACAGGGTCTACAGTACGGACACTCTGGAGCGGTTTTAGCAAGCCGACACTAACCGGGGCCTCTCGGTGTCACTACCCGTTTGAGGTGAGAACACAGGAGGATACCGGCTCTACACGAAGGCTATAGAACCTAGCGAACGTGTTAGGGGTCGCCCAGCCCGCAGCTCTACAAATATCTGCCAGCGAGGCGCCACGAGCCAGCGCCCAGGAGGATGCAACACTTCTTGTTGAGTGAGCTCGCAACCTGAACGGGCAGGGCACACCCTGTGCCTGATAAGCCAGGGCTATGGCATCCACAATCCAGCGGGCCATCCTCTGCTTAGAGACGGCATTCCCCTTCTGCCGGCCTCCGTAACAGACAAAGAGCTGGTCTGAGGTCCTGAAGCTTTGTGTCCGGTCTACGTAGCATCTCAATGCTCGGACGGGACAGAGCAAAGCTAGGGCTGGGTCTGCCTCCTCCAGGGGCAGCGCTTGCAGGTTCACCACTTGGTCTTTGAAGGGTGTAGTGGGAACCTTGGGCACGTAGCCGGGCCGGGGCCTCAGGATTACCTGGGAGTCAGCCGGCCCAAACTCTAGGCACGAATCGTCGACCGAAAATGCATGCAGGTCCCCTACCCTCTTGATGGAGGCCAGTGCAAGCAGGAGCAGAGTTTTCAATGAAAGAAACCTTGGCTCGACTGAATGCAAAGGCTCGAATGGGCCCTGCTGTAGTGATTTCAGCACCAGAGTCAGGTCCCAAGAGGGTATGGAGGGGGACCGGGAAGGATTTAACCTCCCGGCCCCTCTAAGGAACCTGATGACGAGGTCATGCTTACCTAAAGACTTCCCATTCACGGGGTCATGGTACGCAGCAATAGCGGCAACCTTGACTTTGAGGGTTGAGGGAGAAAGCCTTCACTCCAGCCCTTGCTGCAGAAAGGAAAGCACGACTGCAGTCTGGCATCTTCGGGGGTCTTCTTGGCGAGAAGAACACCACTCGATGAACACGTTCCACTTCAAGGCGTAAGCGTGTCTCATAGACGGTGCTCTTGCCGAAGTGATGGTGTTCACTACCTCCTGGGGCAGGTCACCTAGAACCTCCGCGTCCCGTCCAGGGACCAGACATGGAGTTTCCAAAGGTCTGGACGCGGGTGCCAAATGGTGCCCCGTCTCTGAGTCAGTAGATCCTTCCTCAGAGGAATCGGCCAAGGAGGGGCTGTCGCGAGTAGCACTAGTTCGGGGAACCAGGTCCGCGTGGGCCAATACGGCGCCACTAGCAAGACTTGCTCCTCGTCCTCCCGGACTTTGCACAGTGTCTGTGCAAGAAGGCTCACTGGGGGAAACGCATACTTGCGTAGGCCCGGCGGCCAGCTGTGTGCCAGTGCATCCCTGCCGAGAGTTCCCTCGGTCAGGGAGTAGAACAACTGGCAGTGAGCGGTCTCTGGAGAAGCAAAAAACAGGTCTACCTGAGCGGCTCCGAACCGTCTCCAAATCAGCTGGACCGTCAGGGGATGGAGTCGCCATTCTCCTGGGAGCATTGCTCGAGACAGCTCGTCGGCTGTACGGTTGAGCAGGCCTGGAATGTGAACGGCACGCAGAGACCTCAGAACCTTCTGACTCCAAAGGAGGAGGTGGCGGGCGAGTTGCGACATGCTACGGGAGCGCAGACCACTTTGCCGGTTGATGTATGCAACGGTCTCTGTGTTGTCCGTTCGGACCAGTACGTGCTTGCCTCGTAAGCGCCCTTTGAGACGGTTCAAGGCAAGGTGCACTGCTAACAACTCTAGGCAATTGATGTGCCACTGCAGCTGCGGGCCCGTCCAAACCCCTGAGACTGCATGCCCGTTGTACGTGGCCCCCCAGCCGGTGGTGGAGGCATCCGTGTAAACCACAGCATGCCTGGAGATCTGCTCTAGGGGCACCCCTGCCCTGAGAAACGCAAGATCTGACCACGGGGTGAGGGTTTGGCGACAGGCCGGTGTAACTTGGACCCGGTGAGTGCCACGCTTCCACGCCCACCTCGGGACTCTGCCATAAAGCCAGTGCTGGAGCGGTCTCATATGTAACAGGCCGAGCGGTGTAAGTGCCGCTGCGGCCGCCATATGCCCCAGGAGCCTCTGAAAGATTTTCAGTGGGACCGCTGTCCTGCTCTTGAATGTATTCAAGCAGGCTAGCACCGACCGTGCACGTTCCTCTGTGAGGCGTGCTGTCTGTTCGACCGAATCCAACTCCATACTGAGAAAAGAGATCCTCTGCGTTGGCGAGAGTTTGCTCTTTTCCCAGATGACCCGAAGGCCCAACAGGCTGAGGTGCCAGAGCACCAGATCCCTGTGCTCGCACAACTGATCCCGAGATTGTGCTAGTATCAGCCAATCATCTAGGTAGTTGAGAATACGAACACCCTGCTCTCTGAGGAGAACAAGAGCCCCCTCCGTGACTTTCGTGAAGACACGGGGAGACAGGGACAGCCCGAAGGGCAGGACCTTGTACTGATATGCCCGTCCTTCGAACGCAAACCGCAGAAAAGGTCTGTGGCGCGGAAGGATCGACACATGAAAGTACGCGTCCTTCAGGTCGATCGCTGCAAACCAATCTCGGGGATGGACGCACCCGGAGATGCGTTTCTGCGTCAACATCTTGAACGGTAGCCGATAAAGGGCCCGGTTCAAAACTCGCAGATCCAAGATCGGTCGTAACCCACCGCCTTTCTTGGGTACAATGAAGTAGGGGCTGTAAAAACCCCGTCCTCATATCGGCTGGAGGGACCGGCTCTATCGCGTCTTTCGCCAGTAGGACTGTGATCTCTTCCTGCAGAACAGGGGCATCGGACGCTTTCACTGTAGTGAAGCGGATACCGCTGAACTTGGGGGGACGCCGGGACAACTGAATCGCATAGCCGAGGCTGATGGTCCGCAGGAGCCAGCGAGACGGGCTGGGTAGCGCTGACCAGGCGCTTAGAAACCGTACAAGCGGGACCAGCGGAGCCACAGCCGTACCCGCAGTGGGGCAGCGAGGTGGAACACAGGGACCCATCTCGGGCGGCTTGTGAGCAGGCCTGAGTGTGGTGCGAGTGTGGGGTGCAGGGCTCACCTGGTTCCACGGGTTGGCAGAGGGTGCGTGAGTAGGGCCCTTGTTGACGCTCTCGAACCGCCCGCTGCTGCCATCTGGCGAAGGAGGAGGATGAGTGAGGTCCGGTGTTTGGCTGTCCGCAACTCTCCGTGCCCTCCTGGGACCCAGAGACAGAGAAAAGCGCTCTCTCGTCGAGATTTCCAGATTCTCCCCTGGCCCTCCTCCAGGGGAGGGAGAGGTACTTTCACCATCCCCCAGAAAGCGGCTACCTCTCTCTGGGCCACCCGTCCAGGGGCCTCTTGCTCTTCCGCTCACCGCCAGGTTTGACGGGGGCCAGGACGGGTGGGGCGGCCTGCCTAAGCCCAGCTCTACGGCGCCACTTGCTGGAGGCTGCTGCAGATGCGGCGCGGGAGCGGGTGGACGCACTCGGCGACGAGCAGGCTGGGGCGTTGCAACCGGCGGACGGGTGGAGGCAGCAGCTGCCCGCCGGGCAGAAAGTTGGACCGCCTCAGTCTGCTCCCGTGCAGCCAAGAGCTGCTGGGCCAGGTTCTCGACCACGTCACCGAAGAGGCCGGTCTGGCACACAGAAATCAAGGAAACTATCTTCGCCCGCATCCATAATCCAAACCAGACTCAGCCAGAGATGGCGCTCCTGGACCACAAGCGTGGACATCGCACGACCCAGAGAATGCACGGTGACTTTCGTCGCTCGGAGCGAGAGGCCAGTGGCGGTTCTGAGTTTTCAGAACTTCTGGATCGTAACCACCCTCGTGCAGGTCCTTCAGTGCCTTGGCCTGGTGCACCTGCAGTAACGCCACAGCGTGTAAGGCAGAAGCAGCTTCCCCGCAAGCCATATAGGCACCGCCGGTTAGACCAGACGAATGCCTATAGGCCCGGGAAGGAAGCACCGGGTCTCCCCGCCAGCAGGAGGCAGACTTAGGACACACTTGCATCGCTACCGCCCGCCGCTCCACTGGGGGAATCACCGAATACCCCTTCGCTGCACTGCCATCAAGGGTGGTGAGGGAGGAGGAGCCCACCAGCCAGTTTTCTGGCAGTAAAAGGTGCCATCCACGACCTGGTGAGCTCGTCATGCACTTCCGAGAAGAAAGGCACCAGGGTGGGGCGCTGAAAACCAGCGCGCGCCACCTTGAGAAACCAATCATCCTGCCTCGAGGGCTCGGGACGCGGTGGAGATTTCCACTCGGGCCCTACCCTCTCGGCGGCCCGGGAAAAGCATAGCTATCATCTCCGGATCCAATTCAGGCTCCGCCACTGTCCCAGAGGGCAGCAGCACAGCTGAATCTTCATCTGACAGCTCTCCCTCCGATGCTGAGATCGACATCTGGTCAGGGGGAGGCCCACTGGATACCACTAGTACGCTCTTTGAAGAGGGCCCAGCGCGTTCCGTGGGTTACTCCTCTGGATCGGAGATGCAAGAGGAGTGATGGTCCCCAGAGGGTTGGTTCCCTGCGGGGTTTTGCCACCACTATAATCCTCAAACCGCCCGTGCTACTGCTGGAAATGGTTTTCGTCTGTCGGCCGCCAGAACGAGCCCCAAATCGCGGCAGCGGCAACGGGACTCCGCCCCCTTTTTTGAAGGAAGCAGAGCCTGGTTCGCAGCTCCGAGATGATCATCTTCCCGCAGAGAGAAGATGACTCATCCACGAAAGCTACCTCAGCGTGTTTGCCCAGACACGTGAGACAGCAATCGTGACCATCACCCGTTGCAAGGTAACAACCGCAGCCAGAAACGCACGGGTGAAAGGGCATCCTTATAAGAACGATCCGTCATCTTTACAAAGACGCACCCGTGAAGCTCTTTTAGAGAAATTTTGCACTTTAGGAAATGCTCTTTTAGTGCTGAGGCGCACAGGGGAATTGGCCGCTTGCAACACGACAGGGGGTAGTGCAGCCTGAAGTGTGCAATCCACTCGACGCTGGAAACGACCACCGCTGAAGCGCCGTCTCGCCAACACACGAAGCTTCCGAGAGCGTGCTGAACTCGTCGTTTACAGCAGACACAGTTGAGCAGAACGATACTAACGCTCGGCTCCGAAGCGAAAAGCTGGTATGCATTGCACCTGCTGCCTTATTATACTCACGCTGTGATCAGCGGCAGCTGGATGCAATAATTGCATGCCAATGTGCATTGGCTCGTTTAGTTTACACTCGAAGTAGATTGGTCTATCGAAGCGATATCCCATTTTCGTCGGTCACCGACGTGGCGTCGAGAGTGACCGACTGAAAGGGAAACTAAATTACGAAGTCGCTTACAATCGCCACTTGCACTCTCAGCTACCTGCGACGTCACTTGCAGTCAACATAAATCATGCGTGTTGCCAATGGAGACAAGATGCTGTGGTGATTAAACGATTAAAACTAATTTAGTACCGTAAAAGTACAGCGTCCTGCAAGAAAAAGACAAGACCCGCAAATCCACGGCCACAAAACAGCAGAATATAAATGCAGTGCGCAAAGTCTCTCTCTAAGCGTCTTCCTCCCGTAGAAAAAACAAACACTTAATATGCTATTAAGATGCTATTAAAATATCAAATTCAATACAATTTATTAATATAATGAATCATTTATAAAACATGGCAAAACATGCGCAAAACATGGCATAATCTGCCATAATAATAGACTAAGATGATAAAGACCAAACTCAATATGCTCCTCTTCATTATTCTAAAAGTGAAAGAAAAATAAATAAATAAAATAAAATATGCATAACTAATAGGTATGTACAGGCAAGCAGGTGAGCCCAGAATAAATGCAACACGCAAAGTTTCGCGTTAAGCGTTTTTCCATATAGAATAACTGTCTACAACTCTTTTATATCATTGTCTTTGTCCATTAAGCTAACGTTAAATTACGTGTTTTATTTATAATGATTGGAAAATGTTTAATGTTAAAGCATAACGCATTGATGCTTTTAATATCACTTAATGCATTTCATAATGCATATATACAGACATATATTTGTTGGTCCGTATATACTTTAAGTAAACAGAAAGACATATAGGCTCCTGAATTGTCTTTATAGTCCATTATTATGCCACATTAAGCGTTTTGCTGTATAGGAGGACAAGTGAAAGTTTGCACATTGTGTTTTATGGCCATCTGCTTGCCTTGTAGTAAATTAAATAATAACTATATATAATACATTAAGCCATATTAAGTGTTTGTTATTTTCTACGTTAATACATTAAGCCATATTAAGTGTTTGTTATTTTCTACGGGAGGAAATTAAAAACACTTAACGAGATATTTTGTGCATCGCGTTCATATTCTGCTGTTTTGTGGCCGCGGATTTGCGGGTCTTGTCTTTTTCTTGCAGGACGCTGTACTTTTACGGTACTAAATTAGTTTTAATTGTTTAATCAACACAGCGTCTTGTCTCCATTGGCAACACGCACGATTTTGTGTCGACTGCAAGTGACATCGCAGGTAGCTGAGAGTGCAAGTGGCGATTGCAAGCGACTTCGTAATTTAGTTTCTTTTTTCTTGTCTTCACAACACCTGGCTACTGTTGTAAAATGTTGAGCAATTCAAACAAAAAGTAATCAACAAACAGAACAAAATAAAAAATAAAAAAAGAGTTAGTGATGTCACTAGTGGAAGCGCAAGTGTCTGAGAATGCAAGTCTGAGAGTGCAAGTGCAATTTTAAGGATTCGTTGGTAAATATAGTTTTGCGGAAATAGTTTTGCAGAAAAAAATTTTTTTTTAAGAATTCGTTGGTAAATAGAATGTTCAAAAGAACAGCATTTATTTGAAATAGAAATCTTTTATAAATGATTTTACTGACACCCTCCTCACTCACCCCAAACTTTGCTGAATAAATTTATTCATTAAAAAAAAAGTCTCACTGACCGCAAACTTTGGAATGGTATAGTGAATAATAAAAATAATAAAAAAATAGTGATAGATAGATAGATAGATAGATAGATAGATAGATAGATAGATAGATAGATAGATAGATAGATAGATGATAGATAGATAGATAGATAGATAGATAGATAGATAGATAGATAAGATAGATAGATAGATAGATAGATAGATAGATTATTTATTTAAAGTGAAAATCTTGTTTTTTTGTGTGTGTGTGTGTAAAAGACTGAATACCTAATTTACATACTAATAAATTACATATCCAAGTCTTAAAAACAGTATTTTACAGTGTATCTACATTGGATACTTATAAAGGAGGTGGTATGTGCTGAATACTTTTTCACTGGCTTTGACTGGTTGAAGTTTGGGTGGTAAAGGAGAGTAGGTTATACTGTGCTGTTAGCCTGGCAAACTGACTGAACACAGATTTATAAGCTCACTGTATTAACACAAGCCAGGGGTGAAATGTAAACATTGTGGGGTGACTAGAAAAAAACAGACTATAGGAGAAGGAATGGGAGACTAAAAATAGGAGAACAGGAGACTGAGAAGAGGTTAAGCAGAACACAAGCTTGCGCTTATCTGTGAAACATTTCATCATGTTCAACAGAAACAACAGGTAAGAGAATCGACTCTTTCTTCTAAAGAATAGGAACTGAACAATTCAAGCTGACACCTCATACTTTTGCTATTTAAAGTTAATATACTGGTTTTGTTATTGATGCTCAAAGAATGGATGTGTAATTTGAACTTTAAACTCAAAATGTTATTTTTCAGTTGTACAAAAAATGTTTAACTGTGTGCAGTTTAATCTATCAGAGGTTGATATATTTGATTTCTTTGTTGTTGTCTTGGAAAGTTTTTTATTCTTATTTTTCTGTTTTCTACTGTTGGGCATCATTAGTGGCTATAAGTTCCTATAGTTGAGGAAGCACCTATCTGTCACTCTTTGGCAGAATAATATAATTGTGTAACAATACATACTGAATGTTGCAACGTGAAACTACTGTATGTACTAATGAAATATTTATTTGCTAAGCACTATATTTTGGAGGTCATGTGAATGAGAAGTACAAAGCTTAGATAAAAGCCCACACAGGGGACCAATCCACCATGCAACAAGCAATATATTAAATATTTATACCCTTAGACAGCTACTTAATATTACTTCATGCAGTCCTCTTCTACTTAATATTACTTCATGGCATTTGATTATGATTTATTCATGTTACTTTTATAAGTTGCTCATTGTTTTGTGCTGAAAATGTTTTTCTGGGGTGTTTTTTCTTTTTTTCTTTTAGCTGTTAAAACTTTCAGGAGTGATAGTTGAATTTTGTTGCTTTCCAGAGTTTAACATTTTTATTTAGAGTAACTTTTTATAGGACAACCCTGCTCAGAACTGGGTTAGACAGTGAAGAAGCAGCCTTCCTTAAAAAAAACCCAACCTATTACGATTCCCTGACATACTTGTAAGTAAACTATCCAGGTCTCAAGGTTTCTTTTTTTTTCTCTTATTTTGAACCCCTGAACCTGGTTCTATATATACAGTATATATATATATAGTAGTTTTTGACCCTGAAATTTGTTTGGATGAGTCATGTTGTAAAATAACCAATATTTGTGTGTGTGTGTGTATACAGTATATATATTATATATATATATATATATATATATATATATATCATTCATAATGTGTGTGTGTGTGTGTGTTTTTGTGTGCTAAGGTGATCTGAGTGTTTTTTTTTTTCAGCTTCATCATTCATAAGGTTAAAAAAAGTAAAAGCAATAATAAAAGTGATGCTTCTCTTAGCAAATACCACATATTTATTGAACATTTGTCCATATAAAAGCAACTGGCCAATCGGATGTACATTACACTTTTAATTGATCATTTTAAGAGCTGACTAAAAGTAATTCAAATCTGTTGTCTATAGCAACAATTAATATTTACAATCTATTTTTGTTTTTTGGATGACAATTTGAGCACTCCTCGCCCTCTGTGCGTCATGCTCGATACCCCAGGTGCTCAAAAATAACCGGAAAACAGTCCAGAAACCCATATGCACAAGGCACTCATCCATATAACATGCCAACAGTAAATAGAAGGCCAACGTCACGGAAAGGGCTGAGACTGTCCCTTTGTGCCTGTGTGTGTCTGTGTGGGAGTGTATATTCAGTTTTGGTATCAGCATTGCTTCCCCCTGTCTGGGGACTAAATGTAGCTTTGAAACCCAAATTAACAAACACAATCCCAGTTCTCCCTCTTGCTCTGCAGGTGGGTCAAAGCAAAACATATTTCAGCATAAGATCTTGGCTGCAGATGCACTTTTGGAGCTCAGATATTCATTAAGCATAAACAAAATAGGTTTAGAGATAGACTTTGGCTAGTGTAAGGTGGCAGCTCACATAGTCAACAGTGGTGGGCTGTCAGGGTCAGCAGGGCCTTCTCTGAATTTATATACAAGTGACAGGTGCTTTATTATTTGACTAGTATTGTGTTATGCACATTGTTATGGAGGTGTACGTGGTGGTTGATAATACTGTGGCGTGGTGTGTGGATGTCCAGCATTTGTACTTTTAAGAGTGACGTGAATGTTCATAGTGACCCTATATTGGTGGACTACTTTTATTGATCCATGTAGGGAAATTTACTCTGCATTTAACCCACCCCCATCTAGTCTACTGTTGAAATTGTTGATCAGCTGTCATTGTTGTTGAGAGCCTGTTTGCGGCTTAATGTGAGAAAATTATGCATATGGCTGCGTTAGCTGTTACAGATATATGTAAGATAGATGTGTAAGGGTATGTAGTTTATAGTTGCTTACTGAAGGCTCTGACTGAAACCCCACTGTACGCTACTGTCAACATATGTATACAGTAGTATAACTCTATGAACATTTGTGTGTGTGTGTGTGTGTGTGTGTTTGTGTGTATTTTAGGGGACTGGGAGTGCTGTCCACTGGACCCCACTGCGTGGCATGTAAGTCTTTTTCCACTTTGTGCTATAATCATTTAAAATTCAACATGAATGGATGTTTATTGACCATTTTACTTACAGGATGTGATATTTTTTGAGAAGAAAATGTAGGGCAGAACTATCAGTGGTAAATCAATTGGAACTTATCTGTTACATATGTCACTGTAGCTCAAACATCAAAGCACTAACATTGCCCAGGTCATGGGTTTAATTCCTAGGAAATGCATGAAGTTATGCATAGCATAGCATTTGTGCGGTCTTGAGTGACAGAAGTAGAAAATTAACTTTTTGAAGAAGTATTTCAATGACAGACACAGACATTTTCTTCAGAATAACATTTTCTTTTGCAATCATTTACAGTTTGATCAGGAAGTGGAACTAAGAAAGTAGACAGTCTGCTTTGTTTTTATAACTTTAAAATGACAGAGAACCCTCATGAATTATGTACAGTGTTATTTAGTATAATTAAAATAGTATTATAGTTTTTTTTAATATTTTGAATTAGTTTTTTTTTCTCCTTTTAGTTTTAGTAAAAATGTAGTAATTTTTGTTGTGCTGTGCTTTTTCTTTTTAATAACTATATAGTTTTTTATAAATTTTTATTTCAGTTTTAGTTTTTTTAAACTAAATGAACATGGTTTTTATGGTTTTAATTTTACTTTCTGTTAGCTATAATAATAACCCTGGTTGTGTCTGTGTGTGTGAATGCGCATGAGTGTGAAGGTGAGGTAAGGGTTAGATGTAATGGAATGGTTCTTTCTCTGACGGGATTAATCTCTGCCTTGCTCTCTTTAGCATCCGGTTACATGGCAGCCCTCCAAGGAAGGTGATCATTTAATTGGCCGAATCACTTTGAGCAAGCGAACAGCCATGCCAAAAGAGGCTGGGGCTCTGATAGGGCTAAAGGTAAGGGGAAAGCAACTCGCATAAACATACTGTATAAACACAAGTTCCTCTCATGACTGTTATAAAGTCAAGAATTACACCATGTCATGGGCCATGTATGAAAAAAGAAAAAATCAACAACAATGTACTGGATATGCACAATAGGTTTTGGGACATTTATAAATTCTCTGTAGACTTTACCCATCTTTAAATGATTTGTACGGGTACAGGTGGTCGGGGGGAAGATTACAGAAACTGGGAGACTCGGGGCCTTCATCACCAAAGTCAAGAAAGGAAGTATAGCTGATGTGGTGGGTCATCTACGGGCCGGTGAGTCCAGAACCTCTCTCAGTTTGTAACTTAAAAAACTAGCACTGTTAATTGATTAAACAGTGTAATCAAATAAATTACCTGGCCCGTATATGGATGCATATATTAGTGGTTCTCAACCAGGCCCAGGGCCCACTAGCAAACTGATAAAGTGGCCTCAAGATGACTTCAAATGTTTTAAAATTAGATAAAAGAAGCATTAAAATAAGTTTAAAAAAAAAAAAATCTATAAATCACCCTTAAGATCTCTTTGTTTTCTTTGAAGGTCTTGGAAAACCTGGATATACAGTATGAGAATTTTAAAACTATTATTTAAATGGAGTCATGTAAATAAATAAAATCTTAAAACACCTTGGATATTTTTTATAAATAATATTAATTTTGTACATCTGGTACATCAGGTAGAAATTGTGAGTAAAAATATTTGTAAAAAACCTTATCCAGGAAATCACAAATGACTGGAAGAGTTATGTAAAGTCATTGTTTAAAAAGAGTGGAAAACCTGAAAGTTATTTTCTTCTGTACAGAAACTAGGAGCCTTTGAATAATGTTGTGGGCAATGGGCGGCCTTGAACCACTGGCATATACCAGTATTTGTAAACAAAAGACCCCAAATGAAGATGATTCATTATTGTGACAAATGAGTAAACATAGACCACAAAAGTTTAGAAGTCAGTGTATTGTTTGCAGATTGTCTGCAAACATGAGGTTATATTTCAAGCTTAAATTACATCTTAAATAACTACTGCTAAATTTGCACACTTAATTGACAGTCTTAACTTAATTGAATTTAATAATGCATTTAGTCCTCCGATATTTTGAAAATGTTTAATGAGTGTGTTTAATCAGCAAAATATCTATTTTAAGAAATGAATGGTGGAATTTAGTGGGACATTTTGACTGTTTGTAGGTGATGAAGTGCTTCAGTGGAATGGTAAATCATTACCAGGATTAACCAAGAAAGAAGTTTACAATATCATCTTGAATTCCCAAACAGAACCACAAGTTGAATTAGTAGTATCAAGGCCAATAGGGTAAGTCGTCCATCACACACCTTACTGGGGATCTGACTAACGGCAAAGCACCCAAACAATTTTTAAAGGGGTCATTAAATTAATTTTGTAAATTATTTTATAAAGTTTCTTAGGCAGCAGATCTGTTTTTAACATGAATAATAATCCAAAATGTTTCTTGAGCACTAAATCAGCATATTACAATGATTTCTGCAGAATAATGTGACACTGATAACTGGAGTAATGGCTTCTGAAAATTTAACTTTCCATTAAATAAATAAATTACATTTTAAAACATGTAAAAATAGAAACAGTTATTTTCAAATGTATAATATTTATGATATTATTAGCCTACTTTTTACTGTATTTTATATAAATAAATGCAGCCTTGATGAGCATAAGATACTTCTTTTATAAACATCTTACGACCCAAACTTTTGAATAGTAGTGTACTTGACAACTAATGTATGGATTTGTGATCTTTTTGTTTCAGTGATACACCACGAATACCAGAAACATCACACCCTCCGTTAGAATCTAGTATGTACTGAATCAAATGTGAACTCTTCATTACTTTTTTTTTTTAATATGCAAACATTACTCTGATGTTTTCAACACTTATTTGTTCTTGTCCCTCTGCAGCAGGTTCAAGTTCCTTCGAATCACAGAAGATGGAAAGACCCTCTATATCTGTCTTGTCCCCTTCCAGCCCAAGTGGTCTTAGAGATGCCCCTCAGCTACTGCCTGGACAGCTGTCGGTCAGTACATACCGAAGTATGTACATTCACAATGTTGTGCTTAGAGTGTTTGTTTATTAGCTGTTTATGTATTTATGACTTGCAGGTGAAAATGTGGTACGATAAGGTCGGCCATCAGCTGATAGTGAACGTATTGCAGGCTTCAGACCTGCCGCTCAGATCGGATGGACGACCCAGAAACCCCTATGTCAAAATGTACTTCCTGCCTGATAGAAGGTATGTTAGTTTTTTTTTTTGATCATTGCTTATATGTGCATCAAGTTTTAATGTTCTCGTTATAATGTTTTATGTGCATATTTGTTTTACTTTAGTGATAAGAGCAAGAGAAGGACGAAGACAGTGAAGAAAAGTCTGGAGCCCAAGTGGAACCAGACATTTGTGTACTCTCATGTCCATCGCCGGGATTTCAGAGAACACATGCTGGAGATTACTGTGTGGGACCAACCCAGAATACAAGATGAGGAGAGTGACTTTCTGGGAGAAGTATGAAGCATATGTAATCTTTGTCCTTTTATTCACAACATGAATTGCTCTGTGAAAACATTCGTACACTGTCACACCTGATTATCTGTCTTGAAACCTAGATCCTAATAGAGCTGGAGACTGCCCTGTTGGATGATAAGCCTCACTGGTACAGGCTGCAGGCACATGACGTCTCTTCCATCCCACTGCCGCACCCGTCGCCATACCTGCCCCGCAGACACGGACACACTGAAACACCCACCAAAAAGCTGCAGCGTAAGTGGAAGGCCTCACTGGTGGGGATGTGATCTGAAAATTGGTTGAACACAGAGAATCACTTTGCGTTTAAGTGGTTTTTCTCTCATAGGGAGGAATTTAGTAAGTTTGATTTTAATTTCATCTGTCAATCCTGCTGTTTATTTGCAAGCGCTGCGAGCTGTCAGCACCTGATAACTGGATCTGTGTCCAATAATAACACTTTTGTACGGTGGTCGAGAGAGCTCAGCACGCTGCATATGAAAAAAACACATGCAAATAGAAAAAACTCCAGCAAGTTAACAGCAGAAAACATCTTCATCAGTTTGACAACACATGCGCTGCAAATACTAACAACACGATCAAATACAGAAACGCACTGCAAAAACTTGCAACACAATCAAATACAGAAACGTGCAGCAAATATGCACAGACCACACTGAAATGTATAAAGGAACCGCAACAAGTGATGAACCTGGCTGGGACACGCTTCAGTGTCTACTCTAAAAGGTGAGATTTTTATTTGTTTTAACATCCTGATCATATGATTCCCTAGCATTTTTCTATATTATTAGCAATAATAAGGTGAAGAAATATTATTAGCCTACTGGAACTGTGAAACGTTATGTAAGCTGGCTAACTTCCTAAACAAAAAAAAATCATGGTTACTATAGTTAAACCATGGTAATCACACTAACCACAGTTTAACCATGGTATTTGTGTGGTTACACAAATGGTAATTAAAAATAGTAATGGTAAAATTGAAAATGCTAAAAACATCATTACTACACTTTTACTATAATAAAACCATGGTTAATTATCGTAAGGGTTGTAGGGGTCCCCTTGAAACATTTCTGTTGTGCCGCTTTTCTGTATTTGGTTGTGTTGTGAGTCTTTGCAACACATGTGTTGTCAAACTGATGAAGATGTTTTCTTAATTTGCTGGTGTTTTTTTCTATTTGCATGTGTTTGTTTCATTTGCAGCGCGCTGAGCTCTCTCGACCACCATACTCTTCTACATCGCTTGATCATAATTTGATAAATTACTGCCACCGTGATCAATAGGAAATGTACACAAATTTTTGTACCATCAATTGTTCATGGGCGGTAACAGTTAATTAGCCTCATTTGCATAGAAAGTAGGCGGCCTAATTTAAATATGCATGGTGCAGCACTGTATCAGCTATATACAGTATTATTAGAAAAAAGAATTTTCAGCAGTCAGTACTCCAGTCTCCAGGGTCATATGGTCCATCAGAAATCATTCTAATATACAGATTTGGTGCTCAAGAAATTTTTTTTATTTTTATCAAAGCTAAAAACAATGTTGAAATTTTTGTGGCAACCTAGATACATTTTTTTTAGGATTCTCTGATGAATAGAAAAATGCTTGATAAATAAAATTATTAATTAATTAAAAAAAAATCTTACTGATCCCAAACTTTTGAACAATAGTGTACATTTTGCTTAATTGTGAGTGGTATATGAATAAGATGCAGAGTTTTGCTGCTCAGTTGTGTGGCACAATCTTTTAGTGAATTCACCCCCTCAGGGTTTCACAAGATTTGCCATAAGCTGAAGAGGATGTGGGCAGTTCGATTAAAATAGATGAAGTTTGCCTTCACTTTCTAAGATGTTAAATCAAGCCAGAGAAATGATCATAATTTCACAATTACTAAACTGTATATAAGTAGGTGAAAGACAATCATCAAACATTAGCTAAATATCAACATATATTTTAGGTCAAAGTCCTGAAGTTCATCCAGTCTCATTAATATTTTTGGCATTGTCTCGAGTTTTTGATGTCTGTTTTTTCTGTACGTTCATGAGGAGGTATGTTTTTGAAACGTGCTGCCTGTGAGTTAGTGTGTAGGAGTGTGGCCCATGGGTACAGTGTGTCCACAAGACATATTTTAGTATGCTAGGTTATTTCTGTATACCTTTGCTTGCCTAACTATGGATTAATCCAACAGTGCTTTGTGTGCATTTGTTTACAGTACGTCTGTATCTCTGCATCTGTCTGTCTGTACATCTGTCCCTGTGTGTATATCTGTCTGTGCAGGCTCGCAGCGTATTACAGAAACTGATTATGATGATGGTATTGGCATAGTCGCCACAGGTGGGTGGGAGGGGCCAAGGCAAGGCCAACCTTGGCACTTCTCTGTACTTTGTGCATTAGAGTACCCCAAAAGAGAGAAGCAACCAATAGCAGGCCTTCCCTTCCTTTGGAAGTCACCGCTGTTGTGCTGGAGACAATTCACTGATCACTGTCATTACACATCTGGCATGTTTCATTCATCCCATACAAATAAACTAATTATTCTGGTACTATTAAGTGCATAAACTGAATATAAAGAGGTGCTTCTTCTATATGGGGAAGACATTAACTATCTAAAATGTGTTCTGTCTCCAGTGCTTTTCTCTGTAGTATAGTTAGTAGTTTAGACTTGCAGCATAATGCACTCTATCACATATGCATGATCACAGCGGGAAAATGAGGAAAAAGATTTAGTAAACAGGAGGACTGCTTCCTCTCGGTGGTGCTACACATTTTAATTTGCCTCTGCATGGTAGAAGTTAGAAAATGACATGTCTTGGTGGTACAATGACTTTGTAACTTACCTAGGCTTCATTCTCCAAACCACATAAACATACTGTAATTGTAAAAATAGTGGCTATAGTCTTATAGGGAAGTGTTTTTTTTTCATTCTCATGGCCACCTTTAAATTTTTTTAAATGTTACATTTACATTTTTTTTAATTATTCATTTTGATTTTATATATATATATATATATATATATATATATATATATATATATATATATATATATATATATATATATATATATATTTAGCAGTGAAGTTAAGTATATATACAGTGAAGAGTATATTCTGTGGTTTTATTGGAAAAACTGGTGTGAATTTCTGTTGAAAAAAGAAAAAAAACTCCATATGTTCTTTCAGTTTTCATTGCTTTGCTATTTAATGAGGAAGAAAATTATTATTTTTTTGTTTAGTATTGAATGAATTTTTTGTCACTAAGCCAATATTGGTCTGTACATTGGTCTGTTCCGCTTTGTTGAAAAAAGTAACCAAAAATAGAAAAATAAATAAATATATTTTTAATTTTGGATTTGACTGGAAGTGTGTATACATATATATCTGTAGGACACAAATATAGATTCCAACTGTCAAAAGGACACATTGTTCAAAAATAGATACAAGGAGAATGAACAAGGTATTTTAATTGTCTGACATGTTTTGTTAGATATGGTCTAATACATTATGACAGTTCTTTTATTTTTTGGATGGTTTCTAACATGGGGAATGTGATTTGCCAAGACCAATGACTGTAAAAGCAAAATCAGAATTTTCCAGACAGGCTTTCCAAAAATGTTCTTTTCTTTACTTTTTTTTGTCTTTGTGTCGTCACAGCTACAGAAAACCGATCAAGAGAAAGAGAACGGGACAGGGACAGGGACAGAGACAGAGACAGAAGCCGAGGCCGAGACTGGGGGACAACATTAGAGGTTCCAGATCAGCAGAGGCCAACTCAGTATCGCTCACGGTCCGTGTCCCCACACAGAGATGAAGAGAGCAGGGGGCGGTCCCGCCCAGCCAACGTCCCTGCACAGAGGTATGTCCCTAGCTATTTTTAGGATTTATCATTTAGCAAATAATTGTAACCTGCATTAAATCCTGTTTTCTCTCTAAGGAGTCTGGATGAGGTCCAGCACAGCCGGCGATCCCGTTCCCCAACGCGCTACCATGACCGTGCCCGTGTGCAAGAGAGAGAATACGTAGATGAAAGGTAAATAGAAATTTGTGAGCCCAAGCAAGTGCGCCTTAGTGTGTGTTAAAAGAATAATCACTCCCATGTGCCTTCATTTTCTTCCATAAAAGTACTGTTTCTGGAATGCTTTTAAAATGAGTTGTTGGAAAGAGAAATGACGTTTTCGAGACTTGCTAACCTACAAAGGCCTTACACAATTTTCAGAAGGTGGGTTAGAGCCAAACCACCAGTGATTCATGGAAGGTTTGTTTTTGAAAGGGTTGAGCATCACTGAAGGGTTTGTATGGACAGAGATGACACGTCTTTTTTAACCTTTGTGTATTTTTCTGGCTTTAAAGGTTGTTACCCTTCCTCTTCTAACTCACTTACTGGTGCACAATTTTTTTTTTTATGTTTGCTTCTGTTTGGTCTGTTTTGTTAATTTTCCTATGTGTCCTCCATCTCCATGGTAATTGCAGTGAGGTCATCTTGATACACAGATCAATGCGGGGTAGAAGCGCAGAGTGTCTGCACACCCAAAGGTAAAGAAAAGGCCAGAACTTAACCACCAGTCTGTGAATTATAACATTGTTATATTCAGATTACTGTATAAATCAATGTAATAATAATCTTGGTGTCATAAGCACTGGTTAAATCATTTTCATTTTGAAAAAAACTCCTTGTATCTGTATCTAGCCTGAAGTTTATTCCATTTAATTAAAACAGTGGTGAGGGCTGATGCCAGTTTCTCTTCCCAAACGCTTCTTGTCAAACTCTTCTCCTCTCAACTCTAATATTTCTGAGCAGCTCGTTGACAAGAAACATTACAAGTGGAACTTTCCACTTGCGTTTGGCGTACAGCCTAAAAGACAAATACGTCGTCATGACAACCATTTGCTTTCTCAAAATAACAATCTCATTCTGCTCAAGTGTCTTTTTGACATGTTTATTTTTATTCCGTTCGTTACTGACCTCGAATAAGTTATGAGCGTGTTTGACAGAAAAAAAGATGATCTAGAATGAGTTGCCTCTGGACTGATCTTTGCATGTTTGCATGAGTGACCTTTGACATTCCTTTGCTGTTTGAGTGGACTAACCACAGCTGTGATTCTGATACATCTTTTGTTTCCATTTTGCATGATTGCATGTTAATGTAATGTTGGCAGGAGTTCATTTAAGCACAGCAGCACTTTGCTTTCCAAGATGCCTTTATTAGTCAGTGGAATTCATAAGGATATTTACAGGTAAGGTGGCCAATAATGAACACTTAAGCCATGGCATCCTTTCTGACTAATGAGGATTTTATAGCATCTGTGACGATCAAACTCATTCCAGAGCACTTTTATTATGGATCAGCTAATGCAATATACAGTTTGCTGGTAAATATATATATTTTTTATCATTGTTAAAGTTTGACATAGTATTTACTCATTCATATTTCAAAGAAAGTACTTGTGAAATTGCATATAATGTACTTCAGTCTTAAGTGGGTTAAATAAGCACTTTAGAGTAATTGCATGTTATATAAATTTAAACCTTAACATAATTTTAATTGAATTGCAGTTAACATGCAATTAAGTGTATGAAAACACCTTCAGTTCACACTAAAGTATATTCTTTTTAAAGAATATTATTTATGGCACAAATGCTCTTTTTATAAATATGTGTTAAAAAAAGTATCGAAGGGTACTTTTTCACAAGGGTCTGTAAAAACAGCATATTTGCATTGTCAACATCATCATATGCAAACAGTATAGTATATAGTATTGTAGTCATTCAGCTGGAAATGTAAAAATAAAGACAATCCTATGGGAATCTGCCACTGTTAGGTGTTAAGATGGTAAGTAAATTTGAGTGCTTTCTATCTAACTGTGGTGTTCTGGTTTCTGTGGATATTTATAGTAGCACCTGTAATTTAAAAGATAGAATTTATTTGAAGAGTTAGACACTAAATCACTGGTAGCTATAAACTTCTTTTGCCATGTCCTAACCAGGCGCAATGAGATGTGTTTCCAGCAACAAGCAATTTGTCTGTTCAACCCAAGTAGGTCCATAATTCCTGGAGAAAACTATCCTAGCATTCCCTTTCTCATGGTTGGACCACAGTGTTAAAAGTCTCCACAGAAAACATGGTCACGGGATTACATTTTGTAATGTTTTTTTTTTTCAGTATGTTTTCTCTTTCTGTAACTTGTGTTTGCTTTTGTTTACACTTGTTTGGCCTTGGTTTGTGTTCAGCTCAACACTTCCTGCATGCCTTAAATCAAAGTCACGGCTGTCTGTAGTCACTGGCACTCAACGTACAGTCACATGCCGAGTCCGTGGGTTCACAGACAAGATCACCATTAGGTAAGGGGTCAAACATGTAAACCCTAAACCCATATATATATATATATATATATATATATATATATATATATATATACACACATACTGTATATAAACATCCAGCAGCTCCTCATTCAGAACATTAGCAGAAAATTCAACCATTATCTCTCTCACCATTTTAGCAGCTCTTACAGGTTTGCTTTTTATTTTATTTTGGACCTAACTTTTTTTGTTCTTTGTCATCTTCCTTTCCTCTTTTTCCTTCTTCTTTCTCCACTGGATGGCATGTTGTGACCCTAGTGATCTACAGCCCTGTCTTGACAGGGTTAGAAGTGCTAGTACCAACTGTCTGAGACCAGGTTCTAATTCCAATTCACCTGAACGAGACAGGTACACTCTTTATTTTGAATTGGATTATTTCAGTTTTGTTGAATTTGCCATTAATATCATTCACATACATTAAAGGACACTCTTAGAATGTTCCTTTGTGATGCCCTTTAAACACAACAATCACTGGGTCTTATTTACTTTTGTGCATATACATGCACAACACAACACATATACACAATATGTTTTGCTTAAAACAAGTGTGCAAACACAGAAATCTTAGTTGTTGTTTTTTTTTTTTTTTTTTTTTTAATCTAGGATCAAATTTAGATCAAACTAAAACACACATATAAGTCAGAAGTCTCTTAAGTCTCACACAGAAGTCTCTTAAGCTCACAAAGGCTGAAATGTACAAAAAAATGTAATTTATACCTATGATGGAAAAGCTGAATTTTCAGCAGTCATTACTTCAATCTTGGAGTAATGTAGGAAACAATATTTTTGTTTGAGGATTCTTTGATTGTTTAATTATTATTATTCAAATTATGCTAATGCTAAATGCTAGCATATTCTCCCTCATTTAGATTAATCTATACTCAGAATATTTTTTTGTAAATATTTCAAATTTACCATGAGAACTTTTTCTGAGCACATACTGTAAAATTAGAACACTTACTGTATATGCAATTATTAGTGAATAAAACCCAGTGTGTCTATGTAAATGTTAATGTCAAAGTAACATACCACCATTGGGTCACCCACTTTGCACTGCTCTGTTAGCGTCCAGTGACTCTTATGGCCAGATACTGTAGCTCTGTTTTGTGTTTTTGGAAGCATTAATCCAACCACTGTAGGTGGAGAATTGTCAGAAATGAGTCCCCTGAATCTGTGCATCTTCTTGTATGTTTGAGATGATCCTTGCCACAGTCTCTATATTGACCTCCCGTGTTTCTTCCATCTCCACTTTGAACTCTTTGGGTGTTTGTGGATCACACACGCACACACTCACGCAGGAGCACCCAGTCTCTGGCCCGTACCAGACCCACGAGCCCCAGGATCCTAATTCAGCATGCCTCCCCAGAAGATGACAGGTATCCCTCCTGTCCTCCAGTCCTTCTGCTTAACCTCTCTGCTCTTCTAACCTGTCCGTCCCCCCTCTGCCATGGGACTAGATAGTGGATGTAGCTAACCCTCCCAGCCTTCTGTAGCTTCTGACCCATAGCTTGTTGTGACCTGACCCCATGATTTTAGTGCTCAACAATGTGATCGCAAGTGTGTTTTGTAGATTTTCAGCAGCTCAGTAGCTTTAAAAATGTGCTGACTTGTGGCTTTTTTGGTGTGGAGTGAAGTGTGTTGTGTTACCCTGGATTTCCTGAGGTTATATTTTAGTCATTTTTATCAAACTCTTTCTGCAGATTATAATTTATTCCGTCGTTATTATCTTTTAGAGTTCTATACTGATTTCTACAACAGTTTTTTTTTCTCTCCATACTGTCATTTACAGGGTTCCCACAGGTCCTTGAAATCCTAGAAAGTTTGTGAATCTGAAAAAAAATTTCAAGGCCCTGGAAAGTTTTTGAAAATAAGCATACATAGATACAGGTCCTTGAAAGAGCTTTAATTTATTTTGTGCAAAAAAAAAAAAAAAAAAAAAAAAAAAATTATATTATTCTCTCTGGTCCACTAATGAATTATTTTGCCAACACTTCATTGCCTATGCATATTAGCTTGCTTGATTTACGTTAGTTACGTGCATTTAAGCGTTACGTCAAGTGTTTCCCACGTGAGGTACTTGTGTTGTACGTTGCCATGATGTTCACGCATGCACAAATCTAATACAATGGTACCTCAACATTTCACGCACACACACACACACACACACACACACACACACACACACACACACACACACACACACACACACACACACACACACACACACAGTTAAACATTGCAAAAATAGGCTGAAACCCCTGAAACGTGATGCCTGGAAAATGCAAGTTTCAAGATATTTGGCTCCCCAAAGAAGATTACAAAGGATGGCTTGCCAGAGATGAAAACTGTAACAGTGCATCTTACATTACATTACTTTCCATCACCCTATTTTAATGCGCACTTTGAAGTATCACATGAGAAACGATAGATGGAAACGCCAAATTTAGAATAAAAATCTCTTAATTCGCAAAAATGTTTTTACGCTCGCATGTGGTGGTTTTTGACTTGTGCTAAAAAGTGTTGATGCGAATAATGGGAGATGGAAATGAATTTTGCAAATAAATTCCTCCAAGCGCATCCAAAAAGTCATGTGACTTTGCACTATGGTATGGCAAAACCTGACTAACCAGTGGACTGATCTCATTCCACAGCATCTGAAATGTTGTTATGGTCATTTGGAAATGCACGAGTAAAGTCTGTCATCAAAGTATTTCTGTATAATTGCCTCCCATGCGTTCCCAAACAACAGCATCCACCTCTGAAAGCAATGACTGCATTCTTTGTTTCGTCTGCTAGCTCTGAGGTGCAAGTCATTTATTATATATGAAAATTATTATATTCTCCTACTTTTCTTAGTGATTTATAGTGCCATAAACTCTCACTTGAAATGTGTCCCCACATTAACAGGGTGGCCACGGGTTCATAAAATGTCTTAAATAAAGTTTTCCTAATATAAGGCCTTAAAAAGTCTTAAATGTCTTAAATTCAGGTTCGATGGGTCTTAAATATTTTCAGTCCCAGTTCCACAAAGATTTCTCCAGTCTGACAGACCCCCCCCCACCTAACAACCAGCAGACAGCCTCCTAGTTAGTTTAGAATGGGTTAATGCAAGTTTACTGAAAAAATGCTCTAGAATTTTACTTGCCCGACTGGATAAAATGCCTGATTAAAACTTAAGTGGTAAAAAATAATTAGTGAAGGATCGAGACGCAAGAGTTTTATTATATTCAACGCAAACACCAAATGATAATAATCCATGTATTTCTGGTATCAAGGTCGCGCTATTTAGGCTCGCGCTGCCTGTTTATTTGTAAGACTTTTATGGAGAAATCAAATCAAATGAGTGTATGAAATGAGCAAAAGAGCTGAACGGGACACTCAGAAACTCAGAAGAAACTACTGAGGTAAAAATTCAAAATGTTAAGTTTTTTTTTTTTTTTATAACATGATGTAGTTAAGCAACATACCATGGCAAGAGAGTTAATTGCTGAATATTTTCACGATTGTAAATGTTCCATTGATTTTACCTCAATAAACAAGTAGTTGAGTAGTCACGTAATTGGGTTACTTATATTTTAGACACAGTGTTGACTGTTTTGTTCTGTTTCACCAACTAAAATAGTTCCAAACAAAGATCACAGCAGAAGTATAGCGCAATCTCCAAGGAACACGAGGCTGTGTTTTTGACTGATCGATTCAGTGAACGGTTTAATGAATGAGTCACTAGATTCACTCATTAAGTGACTTACCACCACCTACTGGCGGGGTTAGTATGTTTAAAAGTATGTACAAAAAAAATGCAGACAGAACACAGATAAAATATTGCTTCAGAATAAATTGTTTACACCACCAGAAATCATGGTCTCAAATGTGAAATACTTCCAGTGCACTAGAATGTTCGCTCCCTGAAAAATCCCACAATGCACCACAAAAACTAGGGAGCATCGCCACTCACTATGCTCCCTTACTGGATATAACGTCACATTTCTGAAACGTGCAACATAAACCACACGAGTCAACTTGAAAAAAAAATAAAGACACGCGATAGAAGATTTGAAAAGACAAACGATTTTTTTGTATATTTCAACATAAATATTGATTATAGTATATTGAATATTGATATAGATTGGTCCTGCTTGTCGTCATTCTACTATGTTGTCCGTTGACGCTGTACGTATGTCACTGGAATTCGAGTGATCAGTGTCCCAACGTGCAGTGAGTCGGGGAACTTACCAGTGACCGAATTCATGTACACGATCTACTGATTCACGAGCTTGGGAGCTAGGGAGCTGATTGAGACGTACCCTTGGTCATGCGGTGCTTTTGTAGGGATAATTTGTATAGGATATTGCCTGCTGATATGACAAGTTTGCTGTATATCATAATAATATAAAGCATGTTTGACACCAATTTATATATATATATATATATATATATGTATGTATATTTACATTTAACAAATTAAATATTACGTATGTAATGTAATGTGTGATTTCCATCAGAGGTTTGGTCTTAAATCTCAAATAAAATATATTTAAAAATAAAAAAAACATAAAAAAAGATAAAATCTAACTTGTCCATATCTGTAAACACCCTGATTAAGTCCTTGAATTTGAGGGTATTGAACCTGGAAAGTCCTCGAAAGGTCATTGAATTTGAAGTTAACCAAGGTGTGGGAACCCTGCATTTAGATACAGTCTCACTTACAGTGGCCCCAAAAAGTAAGTTAACTCTTAAAAATGTATGAATATATTTGCATTATGTAACAAAATATCAAACCAACTGAGATTTATTTTGAAGTAAAAATACCACAAGCTCACTTTTCAGGCAAAACTTATCACAAATAAATAATTTGTTTGCAGATACTGTATATTTAATGCTGTGATATTCCGACATTTTAAAAGTGACCAAATACATAGTGGGGACACTGCATGTGTCTTCATTTATTTTCTCTGTATTTAACTGAAATTGTAATGATTTCAGAGGTTTTGTTTTAAAGTTTTCAGGGAAGAAACCTCACGTATGTCATATGTGACCTCTGACGCATAAGAGTCAAGTGTCTGTGTTTCATATCATGCACAGATTGTCTTGTATATGTCTTAATTACTGTACATGTTCTTGTATGTTTTCCTTTTTTTACCTAGCCACTTAACTAAAGTGGCATGATTCAGCCTTAATGAAATTGTTTCATTAACATCAATCCATACTGTGTCATTGTGTGTCTGTGTCTATGTGTCCATGCCACTCACATGTGTTTGATGTGATCTCATGAATCAGCTGGGTTTTGGAGGCTATGTTCCCCGCTCAGGAGACAGTACACCACCTCAGTGCAAAGCCAGATGCACAGAGGTACACACGCATTGGACCAGTAACATGTCCATCTCCATCGTGGCATTTTATTAGACAGACGTTTCATTCAATGTCTGTCCGGTCCTGAGTGAATCCACTCCTCATTCTTTTATTTTCTGTCTCGCCTCGATCATTTCCATCTTGCAGGCAGTTGAGAACTCTGGACAAGCCTAGCTGTCAGAAACTTGGCAGGAAAATATCTGACAGTGAGCGGTAAGACTTATCAAACCATGTCATGTCCTGTCACATTTTCATTGAATGTTGATTGTACTTTAAGTCTTGTGTGTGAATACAATACCTGTTTTAGACACAAATCACTTATTTCACACTGTATAAACCTTCCACGTTGGATTTGTACTGTGTTTTGTATTAAATGATTAATCATTTTTGTTCAATTGTTCCTGACCATTTCTATATTTTATACAAGGGCCCAAAATTAAAACACTGCCAAAGCATTTATTTACTTTCATCAATAAATAAATTGGTTTAATAAAAGAGTTTCTCACCAGTTTCTCATAATTTGTGAACCATAACCAAAATGTTTCAATTAAAATGAGAAAAACAGTGATATTAAAATTTAAAAATATATAATAAAGATTTTTTTTTTTTATAATATAATGTTTTAAATAGACCTGGACTAAATAGACCAAAGACTAAATAGACCAAAAAAGAAAAAGAAGAAATAATTAATATATATATATATATATTAGTGACTGGTAGAAAATTTTGCCAGTACATTTTCTCAAATCACCAATCATTAGAAGTTATGGCAAATGTTAAATTTGGAACTTGTTATATACTGTATATTTCAGTATATTACACTGTATAGTACACTGTGTATATATTTTTACATGGGTTGTTGAACTTTTACAGTGAAATGCTGCACTGGCTTCATCCACAACATATTTGTTTCTTCACACATTCACACTTTATTTCTCCATCTGTTTTTGCAAACACTTTGTTGCTTTTTCTCCATTTTTATCTTTTATGATTTGTCACATTGATTTAATTTTTCCTATATTCTGTCTTATATGTTGCTATTTGCACTGGCCTGCAGCTTTCAGCCAACCTCCATTCTAAAGGCCTCACGCAGGAAGAGGGTATCGCTGCCTCCATTGGGTAAGGTGACCCGTGAGGGAGTCAACCCCAGGCTCACCCCAAATGGAAAGGTGCTGACCCTGATCTGGACTGAGAAGCCTTGCTGTGCCTTACTGTGTCATTGCTATAATCTCTGCTGGTTTTGCTCTTTTGCTCTCTCAAATGTTTTGTGTGGTTGCCGCTTTTCATACTACATTATCTGCACACAGCTTTCTGTGTTTGCTGGTCTTTTAACAGTTTACCACTGTTTTTTTTTTTTTTTTTTTCATCGGTTCACACCTTCCACTCTTGTACTTGTTTTGCTTTCCTATTGACTCTTTGCAATAATACATAATCTGATGTGAGTAATAATGTGCCCCGATCATGCAGACATGGGTCCGATCAAGATTTGGTGGCTCTTTAGTGAAAATGTATACTACTTCTTGCTGCTGTTTGTTCAAACAGTAGTTTGCATTTTGGTCCACACTGCTTGATGAACTGACTACCTTTGTACTTAATAAGCTAAAGTTTCCATCGCTCTTTTTGTTTCTTTCTCTCTCTCATTTTGTCTCCTCCATCAGGGTGCAGCCGCACACCAGCCCTGCATTCTCCTCATCAACAGCCACCCCTTCTTCGACACGCAAGGTCAGACAGCTTCCCCAAGTCCCCGCCAAAAGCAGCAGTGTAGAGCAAGGTACCGTCGTTGTCCGCTGACTTGTACTGGTTACTTTTCCAAATGTTCTTTGAGTAAATACGCAAAATATGAAATGATGAGCATCATATTGTTGTGTATCACTTATGTATTAGCTCTTGCTTCAGAGGAGCAAACACGGCAAATGAAAGTACGTACCTTCCGAACACCAGCTCCCTCTAGTACCAGCCAGAATCTGGAGAAGACGCTCAAGAATAAACGAGAGGTGAGTGCCGTTTTTTCTCTCTAAGATTAGAATTCATAGAATTGCATTTATTTGGTCAAAAATACAGAAAAAAACTGCAATGTTATTATGAAATATTACAATTTCAAATAATTGTTTTCTAATTGTAATATATGTTAAACTGTAATTTACAGTATTCCTGTGTTGGCAAAGCTGAATTTTCAGCAGCTATTACTCCAGTCTTCAGTGTCATATGATCCTAAAGAAATCATTCTAATATGCTGATTTGGTGCTCAAGAAACTGTGCTGCTTAATATTTTTGTGAAAACGGTGATACATTTTTTTTAGGATTCTTTAATGGATCCTTGCTGAATAAGGGTATTGCTAAAAAGTAACCTATAAAATCGCACTGACCCCAAACCTTTTGAACGGTAGCGTATAGTCCCATCCCAACTCTTTCAAACTGTTTTTTAAAATCTAGAATGCTCAGAACTTATGTGTGCTTTCATGTTTTGTGTATTTCATTCTACTAGCTTTATAAGGAGCAGCGAAGGAGCTGTGACAGTGTGTCCCATAAGTCCTCAGACAGTGATGTCAGTGACGTGTCAGCCATCTCTCGCGCCAGCAGTGCCTCGCGGATCAGTAGCACCAGCTACATGTCCATTCAATCAGAACGACCCAGGAGTCACTTTAGGTGAGATGCATGGTGTAGCGTCACACTGGACTGTTGCATTATCTGTGAATTTTTATAGTATTTTGACACTCTGTTTGTGATGTCATGTATGAAACGTCATGCATTCATGCTTTTTGTTTTCTATTTGTTGGGGCTTTATTGTACATTTAAATCTGTTGAAACATTTCCTGAATTCTGCTAGGAATGTTTGAGTTCATATTGATGGTAATAAGGGTCAATAACAATTGATATAATCTATAGAGTTATAAAATCACAGATTTGTTTTTATAGTGTCTCAACCTGTTTATTTGTAAACATGGTGGTCAATAGTTAATGTAAATGTAACAGTGGTTAATTTCCATATATTGTGGAGTATATGTACATTTCCGTTAATAAGACATTTGGGGTCAGATATATTTTTTAAGATTTTTTTTTTCCATCAAGAATGCATTAAATTGAAAACACATTTTTATTTTAAATAATATATATATATATATATATAATGTCTTTATTATTTCAAATAAATTCTGTTATTTTGAATTGTCTGTTCATCAGAGTGTCCTCTTTTATATCAAAATAGCAAAGAAAAAAAAAATCTGTTTTCCATTATCCGTTTAAATGATTCTCAGTCTCTGTCTTTTCCATGATAACGTCATTCTTAGATTTTTATGAATTTCGGTAAACTCATTTTAAGGGAAGTGGAAAAAAAGCAGAAAGAGCACACACAATAATCAAGTGCAGAAGGTCGTATTAACGTCAGAATAGTAATTTTCCATTTGTCATTTGGGTTACTGAGAGACTTTGCTATGTTTTCTCCCAACACCAGCCGTCATATTCATCCATCCAGCCGCAGCATGCTGAAGAGTACAAGTGTTAGTGGGGAAATCTACACTCTGGAGCGTACGGACGGCAGCCAGTCAGACACCGCTCTGGGAACACTGGGAGCAGGAGGGAAAAAGCGCAGGTCCAGCCTTAGCGCACGTGTAGTCGCCATCGTTGGCATTCCCTCCCGCCGCAGCAGAAGCACCTCTCAGCTCAGTCAGACAGGTAAGACACTTCCAGCCAATCATATACTTGCACCTTGTCACTTTTTTTTTACCAATTAAAAACTCAAATTTCTATGCAACAATGGCATATAGTTTGGACTGTGGTATAAGTCAGGTATTGTACCTAATAACATAAATATTAAAGTTCCACGACATCCTGCTCGCTGCTACACATACCATATAGGGCCTTTGATGAGGTCATTTGTCTTTGGATATCACTGTCTGCTAAAGCCACATTGTTTCCTAATGCAGACAATGGTGGTGTAAACCTTACAAGAATTAAGTTGAACTTTTATACTCTTTAAAAAAGCAGAGAAGAGATACAGGACACAGATAAGTTTCATGGGCTCAGTTAGTGTAGCCTGAGGTGCCCTCTACTGGTGAAGAAGCTAAAATCAGCAGTTATTATGGCCAGAAATGCTTTATATCTTAAGTAACAATGAAAATATGTTAAATTGAATGACATTAGTGTCATCAGGGCCAAAAGCAGTAGGGAATTGTCACCAAAATGAAGACTGACAAATTATAAAGAGCAATTTCTTTAAAACTATTCTTTCCGTCAGTTCAGACCATTTTCCAAGATCTTTTACTTCCTGGCTATCTCTTATCGGTGTCTCCTCTTTTTCTGGGGTCATCCTTGTCTGATGGATCCGTGTATCAGGTCTCTCTCTACCCTGTTTCACCTCTTAAAGTAGCATGTGTCTTCAGTCTCTGTTAAAGTGTGGGAGCTAAAACCTCAGGCTGGAAATATGAATGGCAGCATGTTAGCATTGGCAGACGTTCATTGTGTCAGGTGCAGATCAACCCTGAATTCCTATCAGATGTAATGTAGATAAATGCCTTTGAAGTTGGATCTGATATCCTCTAAAATTTAAGCACTGTCTGTTTATAGTTTAATAAATGGACTGCTGCAAAAAGAAACAAATTCAAAAAGGATGGCAAAAGAAGTCTTTTTGGCACCACTGTCTGCCAGCGCTTGGATAATATCTTAAAAGGCCCATTAGATGATAAATCAGAAAGAGTTGCAAAGCTGTGATAAATCAGCATTTTAAAGAGCTCCGCTGCTCTATAACAGCTGTTCCACACTCTGCCCACTGCACCAGTCTCATCCATTCACAACCATAGCCAAAACTAAAAATAAGATTACCGTAACACTTTCTAAATCTGTATACATGATTTAATGCATTAGGTATGAAAAAAAGAAAACAGTTCTTTTAATGCATTTACTAATTTTCGTTCATGGTAATTTATGTGTACACTAATACTTTTTTTAACATTTTTAAATTGTATAAATTAACATAGTTAATGTATTGCATAAACATGAATTAACAGAATTAACATTAAAAGTTTAATGTTGGTCAGATTTTTTTTTGTTTAAGATTTTTTTTTACACTCTCCAAGGCTACATTTATTTGATTAAAATACAGTAAAAACAGTAATATTTTAAAATATAACTTATTCCTTTCATGGCAAAGCTGGATTTTCTTATCAATATTAAAAATGGTTGTGTTGCTTAATATTATTAATGGATTAAAATTAATTTTTAATAAAAGAAAATATTTTTATCTTTGTAGACATTTTTCAGGATTATTTGATGAATACTGTAGATTGTTTTCAGGAATTATTTGAATGCTATTAAAAAAATAAAAATTAAAATCTTACCCTGAAAATGGTGAATCGTAGTGAATGAATTATCATTAACCTAGATTAATAAATGCTGTAAAAAAAAAATTGTTAATGATAGTTGGTAGTTCATTTTACCTAATTCATTAATTGATGTTAACAAATTGAACCTTTTTATAAAATTTTATAAAATCTGTGGGATAATAGCCAAGTTGTTTTGTCAATATTATCTTAACAGTGAACCTCAACATATAGATGATCGTAATGTATATTATTCCGTAGATTAGTGCTCTGACAGTATTTTTCTGTTTCCTCAAATAATATCAGAGTCATGCAGGTCTGTTAATGAGAATCCCTGGAAATATTTTTTTCTGTAAGTTTTGTCAGAATAAGCCACTGATGGTGGTCTGATGAAAGAGAGCATGATGAGTGAAAAGATAAATCTCTCTGCTACATTTTTACTCAAACAACTGGCATGACAGTGTCTCTGTGAGCCACCTCCGTGGTTGACATTTTCAAAGGATCTGAAATCCATCAAAAGGCCATAAATAGTACGGATGGTGCCCCATGACGTCCAGCAGGAGATGTTACACTCATCAGAGGCGAAGAACTTCATCTTAGATTGCAATATTTTCTCCTGAGTGACAGCTGTAAGAATAGCACACAAATTTAAACACACACACACACGCACACACACATGTGAATATAAAACCTTGCAAAAATCAAAGCAAATATGTTCTTTTATTTATTTATTTATTTTTTGTATTAGACCTGCAATATTTCAATAGAATCCTACTTTATCTATTTATAGTGTCATTGTCATTGTGTCATTATAGTGTTTAAAAAACTTAATTATCTTAATTATGATGATTAATTATTTTAACCTTTTGACAGAACTAATGTTTTTAATTCAAGCTTCTGTTTTGTAAGTCTTGCAGATTCTTTCCCTTGTCCCCCTTCTGAAAGCCCTGTGAATGGTAATACTGATTTTTCTTCCATCCACAGAAGCAGGCAACAAGAAAGCAAAGGGATCCAGTAAGATCCAGCGCAGTCAGGAGACGGGAATGGCAGTAGAGTATCCCCGCAACGTCATGGCTCGCCAAGCCAGCCGAGAGTCCACTGACGGCAGCATGAACAGTTATAGCTCTGAGGGCAAGTTAGTATCCAAAGCAGTGTAAACCCTTTTTTGCGTACAACTTTGCAGTTCTAAACCACATATTTATAAATCAGTTATTTTTTGCCTCAGAATTTCGCATCAATACCTCAGGTGTTTCCATAAATATTTATATATCTGTATCTAGGGCCATCATTTATTGCATAAACCCACGTTGAGCTGCTGTCAGAGATTTTTTATGTGACATGGTACTGGACAAAAACAAAAATATAATAAAATGGTGATGTATCAAGATATATTGAGTTGTATGCTACTGTTCAAAACTTTGGGCTCAGGAAGTGTTTTTTTTGGTAATGAAATTGATACTTCCTTTTGGCAACGATGCATTCAGTTGATTAAAAGTGACAGTAAAGGTTTATATAATGTTGCAAAAGATTTATATTTCAAATAAATGTCGTTTTGAACTTCATATTCATCAAAGGGTCCTTATAAAATGATCACAGTTTTCACAAAAGTATTAAGCAGCACAGCTGTTTCAACATAGATAATAATAAGAACTGATTCTTGAGCAACAAATCAGTATATTAGATTGATTTCTGAAGGATCATGTGACACTAAAGACTGGATTAATGGCTGCTGAAAATTCAGCTTTTCCATCAAAGGATTAAATTACATTGTAAATCATATTCAAATGGAAAACAGTTCATTTATATTGTAATATTTTTCACTATATTACTGTATTTTTAATTAAATAAACACAGCATTGAGCATAAAAGAATTTTGAATGCTAGTGTACTATATGCATTACGATGTAAAATGTAACCCAGTCATAATTTATGCTATTTTACCCAAAGCTGACCTGCTCCCCAACTCACACTCCTTTAAAATGTCTCATCTCTGGTGTTTTTATGCATTCGCTGCAAACCCATCACTCATAGATAAGTGGTCTCTCAACAGGCTGTGTGTCGTGTTCATATGAGCTTCTCTCATCTAGATTTATTTGGAAAAACCATAATGATAAGCTAATAGAGAACAGTCTGATTTACAGAGCTAATGCTGTGTCCACTACATTCTCAGCTCCATCTTTGGAGCCAGATGGCAAGCGGTACTCCCCGATAATTATTAAAATATCCATCATCTGCAAAGAGGGGTCTTGGCAGGCTCTGTAGCTGCGCAGAAACGGCAGTCACACTTCCCTTTGAGGCTTCAGAGCGGCGGCTGGTCTGTTGACCTGGCCACCGTGTCACTCCACAGAGTGTGACTCAGGGACTCCAGGATTTAAGGCTTATTTTACATGAACATGTTTTAAATAGTTTGAAATCACGTAAGTCTGTTCATATGGTAGCTCGACACGTGCTGGCACGTTCCTCAAACATTCCTGCAGGAGTTAGGTCATGGAAATTGCGCTGGTCTCAAAGGAAATATTGAGTGAATTAAGAGGGGCCTTAACACAAGACAGGGTTTACATACCATACACAGCACAAGTCTGCTGCTGGAGGAGATGGGCTGCATTTCACTAGCTTTTGAACTCTATACGAGGGCAGTAGGCTCATTCTGGAATAGTAGATTTCATCCAAATAAACAAATTGTTTTTGTATGTTTGTATCTACAAGGATTCAAGTTAATTTTTTAATTTTATATTGATTTATGACAGCAAAGTATTTAAGAACAGCTGAGGATAACAAGAAATTTACTGTAACTTGTATTTGAAATGCTGCCTTACAGTATGATATCTATCTATCCGTCCATTCATTTATTTGTCTATCTGATAATCTGTGTATGTGTGTGTCTCAGTCTGATCTTCTCAGGGATGAGATTAGGGGCCGACAGCCAGTTCAGTGACTTCGTAGATGGTCTTGGCCCTGCTCAGTTGGTGGGCAGACAAACACTTGCTACTCCTGCTATGGGTGAGTAAACATCTATACTAAAGTCTATAGACTAAAGTCCATCTAAGTTGAATTTGCTGCAATGAATTTGTTTTTTGTTTTGTAGGAGATGTTCAAATTGGACTGATGGACAAGAAAGGGCAACTAGAGGTGGAGGTTATCAGGGCCCGTGGTCTTACGTCTAAACCAGGTTCCAAATCGCTGCCAGGTGAGAGTGTGCCAACACTACATAAAAACAAACAAACAAAAAAAAAATCTCATTAGTAGTCAATAATGCTGAATATAGTATATATTATTAATATATCTAGAGATATTATTGTTATGAGTAAATTACTCAGATTTAAGTACTGTATATTGAATTTTTTTTCCCTGTGTAAGCATTAGGTACTAATCAAAAATGGTCAGTAAGTTTTTTTTTTATTATTATTATTATAGAAATTAATACTTTTATTCAGCAAGTATGCATTAAATTGATCAAAAGTGACAGAAAAGACATTAAGCAAGACAACCGTTTTCCACATTGATAATAATAAGAAATGTTTCTTGAGCAGCAAATCAGCAATTAGAATGATACAAGAATAATCATGTGACACTGAATACTGGAATATATTAGAATATATTGGAATGGAATACTTAGAAAAAATGTAAATTGTAAAAATATTTGACAGTTTTACTGTATTTTGATTTAATAAATGCAGCATTGGTGAGCATACAAGACTTCAAACACCATTTAAATCGTACAGACTTTTTTATAGTGCTTAGACTAACAGAAACATGTGTTTAAATGTTTTTAACGGAGTGATTACAGCAAGGAAATTTGATTTATACTGTACATAGTACTAACTGTAAATATGACATGTACCACCGCCAGGCACTATAACTGCCTGAACGGCTCTAGTTGAGCACTACGTCTGCTCTTCACAGCTCCCTATGTCAAGGTCTATTTGCTGGAAAACGGAGCGTGCAAAGCCAAAAAGAAAACCAAGATTGCACGAAAAACGCTTGATCCTTTGTATCAGCAATCACTGCTGTTTGAGGAAAGTCCCCAGGGTAAAGTTCTCCAGGTAGGAAGCTAATTTCATCTGTTTGTTTCCAATATGCCTGCAAAGTCCAACATTTGTGCACACTGACCACTGATTGTGTCTTCAGGTAATAGTCTGGGGAGATTACGGCCGCATGGACCACAAATGTTTCATGGGAGTCGCCCAGATTTTTTTAGAGGAGCTGGATCTTTCTAGCACAGTGATCGGTTGGTACAGACTGTTTCCCCCTTCATCACTGGTCGACCCAACGTTAGCTCCTCTCACTCGTCGCGCTTCCCAGACCTCGCTGGATTCTTCAGGGCCACCGGGCATCAGGTCCTAGTGAACGGACAGGAGCTCGAGGTGAATCAAAACACTATCCAGTGGACCAAGGACCGGAGGCAACAATCAGAACCAGAGCGGCAGATAAAGAGACAGATGGGCAGAATCATGATCAAAGCTTTGCTGAAGCCTGACAATCACTTCTCTCTTTTACTTTTGATCTTTGGGTTGTAGAGATTTCCTTTGATCCACTCTGCTCCTTTACTGCATGTTTTGTGGCTGAGATGACGATTCGACTCAAATAAAAAGAGAAAGAAGGGAGATCCTGCCTCATCTGACAGGAAGTGGAGCCCACAGTGGTGCTGGTAGCTTAGACTGCTCTGGTCAGTCAGCGTATTTATTTTCTCACATGTGTTTGAGAGTTAGGGAGAGTGAGAGGACAGCACTGCCCTTCCTCTATATTGCACTTACAGGAAGTCCCTCTGCTGAAAGACCAGAGGTTGAGGGTTAGAGGTCAAAATTTAGTCTTCTCAGAGAGTTTCCTCTCTGCATCATGGATGCTGCATCCAAGGCCCCGCCGTGTGCCGGTCTGGCACAAACTCAGACTCAGATTGTGTGACTGCAGTGTGTGTGTGTGTGTGAGAGAGAGAGAGAGAGAGAGAGTGTGCGTTTGCATCTAAGAAGGCAGGGACGCCTGAGAACCTTTTAAGTCTGTTTACAGCAGTCACTACCAACTGCTTTGCCTTTTCATGTTACTGTTGATTTGTTAAATAGGCACACTTTGTAGAATGTGAAAACATGCTTCATGTTTTCTGACATTTGTGTCATACGAGCTTCGTGGAAGACACAAAACCACTCGTATTTGATTCACCGGGACTGTAAGAAGCTGCCATTATCATTTAGGTTCCCTGACAGGTCACTAGATGCATTAGCTCACTAACACATATGATTCCCGGATTCCACGCGATCACAAATCTTATCTTACAGGCCTTTCCAAGCATTTTTAATTCTGTTCTGTTTGGTAAAGGACCTGTACATTCTGATATTAGAATTTCTACCCGAGTAGAATTTACATTATTTTAATGCAAGCACAAAAAGAGAAAAAGTTCAAGCTTTTGGAGATGAATACTAATACAAAAAAAGAGGCCAAAATCGGAAGCTTCCTATTTTTAGCTGTTTGTCATCAGTTTTCAGTTTAGTTGATTATAAAATCAATCTCACAGATCCCCCCTGAGCATTTTGAATGTGACAGTGAGACGTTCCAACAAGGGGAACAGATGCCACCAACAAGGGGAACAGCATGAATCTGGAACTGTTCCAAGTTGCATGCACATTTTGTAAAACAAGACCGATGAGAAAAAAAGAGACTACAATAAGTGTGTGTTAGTTCCACAAACTGTAGGCCAGCTTGTATGTTGCATGTACTTGTACAGTTTGCTTGTACTTGATATAAATAGATTATCAGATAAAACGAAGCCATTCATTCCATGTTTGGGCATTTGGCCGGGTTCAGCCATACACTCAGGCCTTATTTTGAGGCTGAATGTCTATAAGAATTTTTAAGTTGTTTGATTTCCTTTTTTGTTTTTTTTAAACCCTGGATGGAAAATGAAGTGCTGTACTGTAGTACTGAGCAAACACAAGGCCCTATTTTATTAAAGATGTTGGTGTTCACTGTAGTCTGTACTACTGTGGGGCTAAAACTAAGGTAGATAATCTGTATAAAAACTAGAGCTATCTGTATATGGAATATAATTATGAAAATCACAATGACTTAGAGATATATCGATATTGAAACAGAGTGTATCACGTAAACATCACTTACGTACATGCATATATGTAAATATGAGTCTGCAAAGAAGTTTACTTATATTTACAAAGCAGCCCCATTCAAGTTAATGGATCACTGCTCTGTCTCTTGGTTCTGCTGAGCGGAAGAAGGGATGCCTCCAAAGTTTTATTTTAGCGATGCCCAATCTGACGAGAGAAATTTGGACCTCTGCCGACCTGTTGCATTATCATAAATGCTCATGAATCTTTGTTTCAATGAGAAGTTTACTTTATATGCCTGGTTAGGGCAGACTTATTTACTTTGTCAGTATTATTCAAGGATACTGATTGTTTACAGTTTGTGTGTTCCTCTGAAACAAAATTGAAAGTATTCACTGCAACATTTCTTGTTTGTACAGCAGACGTGGCTCAAATAATGTGTATGTTTTATATTCAAGAGTTCATTTTTATTATTTACAAATAAAAGACTGTGTGGAAGAAAATTTGTGTACTGAATTTTTATATATTTTTGATTTTTTAAATATGTTACAAGCTTTTACATTTGTTTTATTATTATTTATTATCCATGACAATATTTTACATATTTTACATTTTGTCCATCCTCTCAAACCAAATCGAGGTCAGTCCAGTATCTTTTCCAGCAATGCATCATACTGAAGCTAAACACATCCAATCCTTCCACCATGTGGAGACAAATAGCATTACAATTTTCCTTCCTTTTGTTTAGAGTTTATTTGGATTTGTTTAGTTATTTTTAATAGTTATGCAAGGTCACTGTTTAACAGTTGCTAAAAATACTTCTGTCAGTGCTTCAGATTTCTGGAAATGTGGCAAAAGACTGTGTTGTGTGTTTATAGTGGGCAGCTGTTATGCCTAATTCAGTTATGTGGCTAATTGTAATTTAATGTCAGTGTCTGTTTAGGTGAGCAAAAAATTAGCAATTCTGAAGTCTAGTGGAACATAACCTTGAAGAAAAAAGCTTAGCCCTGCACTAAATTACTTGTATAATGTTATGTTTTTATAATAATAATAGATTTGGTGTTACTCACTGCTGCGATTGTAATGTTAGTGCACCAGTGAGTAACAGAACAGGAACAAAAATTGTTATTAGGGCATAATATTACACAGAGCTTCACCACTTAAAACCAAATCGAGCAGCGGCATGTCAGGAAATCATAACGTCATTGCACAGTTAGTTGGATTGTAACAAAATACAGTAGTGCTGTTTTTTCCATGAACCAAATTATAAATTTAAAACTGAAATCAAAATCAGGCAATGATATTAAACAGATTTATGAGGCAAGGCATATGTTTGTACATGCTCCAAAAAAAAAAAAAAAAAAAGGAAAAAAAAAGCTTAAGGGTGCATATTCTGAGATTTTACACAAAGGTTATTTTAAAGGGCTAGAAATAGACATGATAGAGAAGAAAACAAAGATATGAAAGTGCAAACAATGAAGGCTTTAAAACATTAAAAGAAAAAAAGCAGGTATAAATAAAATGCATTTTTCTCTCATAGAATCAGAATCAAAAATACATCAACAGAAAAATAAAGGTAAGAAGGAGATTTATACAGTGTTATTTTTTATTTTATATCAATTTTATATCAGCAGCACAACAGATGCTAAAAAAGAACTGCACACTTTCATTATGAAGGAAAACATGGCCTATAGAAGCAAGGCAGAGAAGGAAAGGGTCAAGAATGTAAGCAGCTGGAACCCAGGTGTGTTTTTCGAGACCAAACCTATTTTGGTCCACTATGTACTGCAGACAGCCCACCTGATGTTGAGAATTCAACGGTAAGTGGACAACACAAGCTGTACCATCGTTTTGGTCCAACAATGTGTGAGGTTGAATCTGAAGCACTTTAGCAGAAAGGAATAACAAGAAAGTAAATTACAAGATGATTTGTTATCACCTAGCGAACTGTGAAGAAATCAGTGCAGGAAGTTGTTGTGGAGTTTCAGATGATAACTGTGAACATTCCTGCAGCCAGGGGCAAATTTGGTTTAACCTGACATAAAATATCTGTGACTTATTTGCACTTCATTGTAATAACTTGCTACTTTAAAATGGTTGAACTGTCTGCATGTTTAGCAACAAAAGGGAGTAATTTGCAGTGATAAAACAATGGCTGCATTTATAATGAAAACTAGTTTCATGAATACTGCACAATATACGTTGTATACTGCCTGCTATAAATGAAAAAGTAGGCATTATGCAACATTTCAAACACTAGTATGCTACTTTTGACTAGGGCTGGACGATATGGCCAAAATTTATATCACGATATATTTCTTAATTTCGGTTGATACGATATAATTCCGATATCGATATGAAAACTATAGAAAGCCTCGTAAAAAACTGCCAAGAACGCCCACAACAGATGTCTGTGTATATAAATTTAGGAAAAATGAATTTGCCAAGTCTGACACCTCATTTAAAACCATTTAATATTTTTGAAAAAAAAAAAAAAAACATTCTTTTTTGTATTTAGCCTTCATACAAACAATAAATGTGAAATCACTGTCAAATAATCATTTCAGACTCACCTAATTAAAATTAATATCTTTAACTTGAAACTATAGGCTAATATATACTACCAGTCAAAAGCTTTTGAACAGTAAGATTTTTAATGTTTTTAAAGAATTCTCTTCTGCTCACCAAGCCTACATTTATTTGATCCAAAATACAGCAAGAAAAGTAACATTTTGAAATATTTTTACTATTTAAAATAACTGTTTTATATTTGGAAATATTTTAAAATATAATTTATTCCTGTGATTTCAAAGCTATATTTTTAGCATCATTACTCTGATTACATGATCCTTCAGAAATCATTCTTATATTCTGATTTGCTGCTCAAAATTATTTGTTGAAATCAGCTGAGTAGAATTTTTTTCAGGTTTCTTGATGAATAGAAAGTTCAGAAGAAAAACATTTATTTGAAATAGAAATATTTTTAACATTATAAATGTCTTTATCATCACTTTTGATCAATTTAAAGCATCTCTGCTAAATAAACATTTCTATAATTTCTTTCCAAAAAAAGAAAGAAATCATGCTGACTCAAAGCTTTTGAATGCAATAGTGTAATCAAATCAAATGTAATCAAAATGTAATGTTAAAAAAGCTTTGTTTCAGATAAATGCTGATCTTTGGATCTTTCTATTCATCAAAGAATCCTGAAAAAAAGTACTCAACTCTCTTAAATATTGATAATCAGCAAATCAGCATAATAGAATGATTTCTGAAGATCATGTCAAGACTGGAGTAATGATGCTGAAAATTCAGCTTGATCACAGGAATAAAAACTACATTTTTAAAATAAAAGTTATTTTAAATAGTAAAAATATTTCAAAATTTAACTGTTTTTGCAGTACTTTGGATATAGATTGAAACAAATGTGCTTTAGTCAGTATAAAGAGTATGAAGAGTGCTCTTAAGTTGCTGCAGGAAAAAAAAAAAGGCATGTTGCTGGAGCCGGGCTTAAATGCAAACTGATTATCTGCCAGCAGGAGGCGCTGTGAGAGTGGTAGACCCAAGCGGTTTCTCCAGTAACGGCTATTAATTAAAGCAGCTCCGCCTATGAACGCTTCTTTATCAGATAAAATGAAAATGCCATCGAGAACTTTTCTGAAAACAGTCGGTTCCCTTCAGAGATACATTCATATAAAACACCCGCGACGTGTTTTGATTTTGAAACGTGCAGTGCTCATATTTATTCAACGAAGTCAAACGCCACAAATTAATCAATGTATGGGAAACACTGGTATATCGAAATATCGGAAATGTGTTTAAAAACCATATCACCGTTATTGAAATTTTTTTTATCGCGATACATATTGATATTGAATTATTGTCCAGCCCTACTTTTGACAAATTAAAATATATGTAAAAAAAAATTCTCTCAACTTTAGAATAGTATTTAAAAAATTAATAGTAATATTTTGTTTTCATTTTAATTTTAGTTTAAATGTTAGTAATTTTAAACAAACAAAACAATAAATAATAAAATATATTTTGACATAGAAGAAGATCAAGTGTCAGACTTTCTTTTCCCTTTTTAAGCTCTGAAAATAAGTGCTTTCACTCATTCATTTTACTATTTAAGAGGGCAGAGTTCTGAGGAGACAGTACACACAATAGTTTCCTGTACTGTTCGCATCAAGGCTAAGTATTTTTCTATCCAAGTTGTGCGTTTCCAGTCTGAATTAAAGTTCACTTATTTTTGTCGTGGCCACGACATATTGGCTGCATCAGAAAACTTAGGCAGCTGACTTGCTGCCTCAACACCCTACTAAGCAATAACAATACATAAATTGCTTTTGCACGAAGGCACCTCAAGAAACTGATTTCGGACAGGTTTCTGAGGCAGTGTAACTGTTTAATGATCTACAGCAAAATAGAACAAGTTTTGGTGATAACTAAATGAATATTTAATTACTATAATACTGATTTCTCGCTAGAAATAACATCAAAAGTGCAAAAAGTTAGTCAGAAACATACATTTACACACAAACTGACCACCAATCGTAACTTTCAGACACCATCTTTCTTTCTTTTTTATCCCAAAAATCATGGAATGGAATGCACAGGACTGTGTGATATCAAATGCAACAAAGGATACATCTATGCTGCCTTCAAAAATTAGATCAGAAGCAGGTACCTCCGGAGGCAGGAAGTAAAGCAGAATTTGGATTTGAACATGCTTTTTTTTTGCCTTGCTGACAGCATTTTAGAGCTTTCAGACACAGCCATTTACTCATAGGAAAATGATATGATGTTGTGGCCATGAGATATTAATTTGTGGGAATGTCATATTAACTCGTGGAAATGTGATAAAATGTTGTGGCCTCGAAATCCTGTGTTGAGGGAACAACATCCATTTCTCGTTGCCACGACTTCTTATGTTGAGGGAGCAACATGTTTTTCTCATGGCCACGAGTTTAATGTGTAAACAAACCTGTGTGACCATTGCAACCTGCAATTATCAGAGATGGATAAAACATATTTATCCATCCCACAGTCTTGTAAATTAACTGTTAGTTAAAGTTAACTGATAGTTAACTTAACTGATCATGACTTTTTATTTAATATTTAAAAAAAAATTAGTTCCTGCCAAAATCAGTATTGTATCTAGCCAGTATTGAAAAGTAATTCTGTAATATCCGCTGTGTTATGTTTTTCTCCCTATCTTTACAAAACAGCGACAAATGCCAGTCTCCCTTCTCTGCAGAATGTGATACATCCGCTCAACTAATCACAGCGCACTATTCCACGAATTGTAAACAGACAAGCTACGCAATATCGTGTTCATAAAAGCAGATGACTCACCTTTGATTATGAACGCGATATTGCATAGTTTGTTGGTGAACAACGGCTCTGTGTATTAAATGCTGCTCTATCTGAAAGTACGTAATGGAGATTTACTACTGATCACAGAACCGACGAGATACGCTTGACAATCGCATGCGATTAATCGTGCAGCCCTAAAAAAATTAATAATTTTGATGGCATTGATGAACCTTTGGTGGTTTCTGCAGTGGGGAAGAAACGTACGCTATTAATAAGATTAGTATTGACCAAGTTCAGAGGCTGTCATATGTGGATCAGCTTACATTGTTGTGTATTTTGACAATGACGTGACATACAGCCAAGTATGGTGACCCATATTCAGAATTCGTGCTCTGCATTTAACCCATCCAAAGTGCACACACACAGCAGTGAACACACACACACACCGTGAACACACACCGGAAGCAGTGGGCAGCCATTTATGCTGCGGTGCACGGGGAGCAGTTGGGGGCTCGGTGCCTTGCTCAAGGGCACCTCAGTCGTGGTATTGCCGGCCTGAGACTCGAACCCAACACCTTAGGGTTAGGAGTAAACTCTCTAACCATTAGGCCACGTCTTCCCCGTATTTTGTTATTGTATTTATTGTTGTATTTCCCCTTTCAATAATGTTCTGTATAATTATTATTAATATATTCAGCTACCATATATTTTGCAAATACAAACGCCTGACATTTATGCCAATAAAGTTTTGACTTTATGATTATGCCAGTGTGTGATGATAAATGAGTGTGTTGTGTTTTCATTTACAAATTCATTCCTCAACTAAATTCTAATCTATTAATTTGCTGAAAATAAAATGAAATATATGTTAAATTTATACTTTAAACTGCACTGCCAATAAAAATTCCAGTCATACAGCATAATCAAAGCTTTATTGCCATGTTTACAGTAGGCAATTATTTACAAAACTATTCAGAACATTATAAAGAGAACGAAATCAAAAACCTAACATAATATAAAAATACAACCATACTAATAATTATATATATATATATATATATATATGGGAAATTGCATTGCAACCAACAAAGTTGCTAACTTAGCAACTATGGTTTTGGGAAACGCACCCCAGAATGGTTATCTTCCGACGGAACTGCAAGTTATCGTTACTTTTAGTTACATTTCGAATTGAACTTTAAGTCTTGGACAAGAGTTAAACAGTCAACATTAGGCTATAACGAAGTAGTAATCTCCTGAAGGTGTCTGCAATGGTTTGCTTTCTCTCGTGTGAGCAGGTGAATCTGTCAGGACTGTGAAGCAGGCATTCGGTAAGTACATTCATAAACAGTGCTTCTGCATTGCCAGTCAGCTGTTAATGAGAAGTGTCTGTTTTGTCTGGTTTCAGACTGCCTGGGAAATGAAAACAGTGCCGTGAAAAGATTTCAAACATTTTTTAAACGGGGGTTGATTTATGGCCAGTCTTGCAAATATGTAAAAAGCATATCTTGCGCTCCATTCTTCAAATGAATCTATTGCTAATATTTTAAGACTCGTTACTCATTTCTCTTCGCCTTGATCCCGATGGCCATATAATCCTCACAGGTTTTTTTTTATTTATTTTTATTTATTTTTATGGCAGGGGTTATTGGAGGTTATTGAGCCATGCTCACATTCTGCTGAAATGTGTTTCTGATGGATTCCACGGAGGAGTCCTCAACATTAGAGGCTTCGGTAAACTCTTTGTTAATTCACAGACCTTAAAGCTATTGCCAAACCAAGTATTAGTTTTTACAGTGTAACCTATAACATCTAAATCAGTGAATCTGATTTGATTGTCAATGTTAATGTGATTGTGATTTTTTTAATATAATTAGTGACTGAAGCCCTCACTTGAGCTTGGCTTAGCTATACCACAATATTCTAAAAAAGTTGGGACACTGTTATGGTTTTTACAAACCCGATTCTAAAAAAGTTGGGACACTGTACAAATTGTGAATGAAAACAGAATGCAATGATGTGGAAGTTTCAAATTTCAATATTTTATTCAGAATACAACATAGATGACATATCAATTGTTTAAAATGAGAAAACGTATATTTTTAAGGGAAAAATAAGTTGATTTTAAAATTTCATGGCATCAACACATCTCAAAAAAAGTTGGGACAAGGCCATGTTTACCACTGTGTGGCATCCCCTCTTCTTTTTATAACAGTCTGCAAACGTCTGGGGACTGAGGAGACAAGTTGCTCAAGTTTAGGAATAGGAACGTTGTCCCAATCTTGTCTAATACAGGCTTCTAGTTGCTCCACTGTCTTAGGTCTTCTTTGTCGCATCTTCCTCTTTATGATGCGCCAAATGTTTTCTATAGGTGAAAGATCTGGACTGCAGGCTGGCCATTTCAGTACCCGGATCCTTTTTCTACGCAGCCATGATGTTGTAATTGATGTAGTATGTGGTCTGGCATTGTCATGTTGGAAAATGCAAGGTCTTCCCTGAAAGAGACGACGTCTGTATTGGAGCATATGTTAATCTAGAACTTGGATATACCTTTCAGCATTGATGGTGCCTTTCCAGATGTGTAAGCTGCCCATGCCACATGCACTCATGCAACCCCATACCATCAGAGATGCAGGCTTCTGAACTGAGCGCTGATAACAACTTGGGTTGTCCTTGTCCTCTTTAGTCCGGATGACATGGCGTCCCAGTTTTCCAAGAAGAACTTCAAATTTTGATTCGTCTGACCACAGAACAGTTTTCCACTTTTAAATGAGTCTTGGCCCAGAGAAAACGCCTGTGCTTCTGGATCATGTTTAGATATGGCTTTTTTTTGACCTATAGAGTTTTAGCCAGCAACGGCGAATGGCACGGTGGATTGTGTTCACCGACAATGTTTTCTGAAAGTATTCCTGAGGCCATGTTGTGATTTCCATTACAGGTGCATTCCTGTATGTAATGCAGTGCCGTCTAAGGGCCAAAAGATCACAAGCATCCAGTATGGTTTTCCGGCCTTGACCCTTACGCATAGAGATTGTTCCAGATTCTCTGAATCTTCGGATGATATTATGCACTGTAAATGATGATAACTTCAAACTCTTTGCAAATTTTCTCTGAGAAACTCCTTTCTGATATTGCTCCACTATTTTTCGCTGCAGCATTGGGGGGAATTGGTGATCCTCTGCCAATCTTGACTTCTGAGAGACGCTGCCACTCTGAGAGGCTCTTTTTTATACACAAACATATCGCCAATTGACCTAATAAGTTGCAAATTGGTCCTCCAGCTGTTCCTTATATGTACATTTAATTTTTCTGGCCTCTTATTGCTACCTGTCCCGACTTTTTTGGAATGTGTAACTCTCATGAAATCCAAAATTAGCCAATATTTGGCATGACATTTAAAAATGTCTCACTTTCAACATTTGATATGTTATCTATATTCTATTGTGAATAAAATATAAGTTTATGAGATTTGTAAATTATTCCATTCCTTTTTTAGCCAGTGGCTTCCGTACTTCACTTTATGTTATACTGCCTCTCCAATACTTTGTAAATGAGTAGGCTACATTAAAGTCTGTATTAACAGACTCACACCACTAGAGTGTGTTGTTGTTAGCTGTGAATGAATCCTTCTTGGAGAGCTATCCACACAATAATAAAAAATTTAAGTTATGTCATCAGAAATATAGAAATACATTTTTGTGATCATAATAATAATGTGTGAATGTCAAATACTTAGTACCAGAAAGGCTACCCTTTTCAGCAAAATGATTACATAGGATAAATGTCCTATCCATAAGAGTTCATGCTTTCATATGCAGATGTTTTTACCAACCCAGCAGTAAATTTGAGCTTTGCTTGTAATAAAATACAATAAATTGCTTTGTCTTATAATAAAATGACACTGAGCCCAAGTCTGCACCACAAGTATCAATAAATTAACTATATATATATATATATATATATATATATAATATATATATATATATATATATATATATATATATTATATGTATATAAGAAAAACACATACAACAAAATGTATTGTAAAAACAAGGTGTTCTTGTTCATTTGGCTTATTTGACTTTGTGTTCTCACTCTTGGCAGGTTTGTTATTGAAAGCTTAAACAGCTTTTGCACAGCTGCAAGAAAAGCCCATATGGCATAATTATGCTTTTTTAATACTGTAACTCTATTCTTAGTGTGAGAAATAGTAAAGATTTTATCCACTCTATTTGCACATTAAGCACAAAATGTAAGCTTAAAGACTTGTGACTAACAGATACTTTAAAGAAAGAAAGAAAAAAAAAACATTATGTACCTCATGCACTTGAACACATTTTTCAAACCATGAAAAAAGATGCTGATACATGGACTATTATGCATGTCTAAGACTGATATAACCTGAAGAATAATGCTGCAACTACATTTGCTGATTTATTAATATGATTATTTTAGAAATTGTGAACATAGTAAGAGATTTGCTCACATGAAAGCACATTGTGACAGTATTAGATGGTGACATTGCAATATAAGGTTCCCTGAATTAGAGACAATCAGGGAAGCGCTGAACAGCTGCGTTTGACATGCCACTTTCTTATACACACAGAGAGAGAGAGAAACACACACACACACAGTGCAGTTTTATCGTCAACCTCTTCATGTAATGCTTTTGCGTTTCTCTCGTATATTATTCAGTTTCATGACAATGACAATATATTTGACTAACTTATTTGCCTTGATATGTGCAGTGTATTTAATGTGCTTTATTGGCATGACAAATAATTGTTATTTTTAATGTCAAAGAAATTGAATTAATCATGCATAATGACAGTAGTGAAAAAGAAATCATATCATGGGAACTGAAAAAGAAATGTAACAGTCAAGAAGAAACATTGTTAAGGTAGACTGCAGTTAATAGAATAACGTTCACATTACACATCAACGTACCGTTTACCTGCCATTTAAACTGTATACCGCTTACCGGCGTTTGCACGTCCAAAAAAAAAAAAAATCGGATCACGTGATTTGTCTGACAGAGGCTCGGCTAGATCTGCGGGCTCCGTGATTACCGGATTACTGAAGCGGTTTCAGTTGACTAGGAACCCAAAAAGACTCAGTTATGCGCTTAAGTTTTTGTGTTTGGTGTTTCTATAAAGAGTGTTTTGAGGAGAATCTGTTCTGCCACCACAGTGAGTAGAGAACTATTATTAGTTGTAATTCAAACACTTTTGTAAGTCGATTCAAGATGATGTAGGCACATCGGTGTTATAGTTAAATGCTTGTATAAGTGATGACAGTTTCCCCAGGCTTAAATAACTTTGTTTCGCTATATTTTTGGTGGAGATTGTCAGCTGTGTCTTAAGAAACATAAGTTCTCTCTCAGCTCGACATAAATGGATAGGCTATCCACAGAGGAAGCGGATGGCGTTGCCAAAGCACTTGTAAATCTTATTTATCATAATCGCGATTAAATATTCTTATGTAGCCTATGAATTCTAAAATGACTGACTTTTGCAGGCAAGAACAAGGAACATCAATGAACGGGTTTGGGGGAATAAAATAAACGCGATGCAGCGAATGATTTGTTTGACCTTCTTAATCAATTAATCTCAGTTGACTCCCAGACCCCAAAAACTTTGTAGTTCACACCCTGATTTTAATAAGAAGAAATTTTAGATTACAATAGTGCACTAGGCTATAAGTAGCCTACGCTCGAGAACACAAGTCGCATCAGGGGCGGTTCCAGTGCCCCTTGTGTCAACAAGCTTGACCCCCAAGCTTAATTTCAGTCATGTTCACATAGTGAGAAATACTATTAAACTATCCAAGTGTCCGCTATAAAACTCGAGCAACCATGACTTTGCAAACTTAGCAAAGAGTCAGCAGCTACCAGAGGACAGATATAGGCTAACACGTTAAAGAAATTTAGATTTCAATACTTCATTTATTTTGTCCTGAGATTGCAGTGATACATGAAATGGTCAAAAATGACAATCAATTATTTAAAAGTGTGCCTCCTAAAAACTCATAATTTCCCTGTATTGGAGGTGTTTAAGTCCTACATTAGATCTGGTCAGCACATCTGAACTAGAATACAGTAGCCTATGGTTTACAGTAGCACACACACACACAGAAATCGAGAGCGCGCGCTGTGCTTATTGTCGGGTGATGCCCTCCCCTCGTCAAATCTCCTCTGAGATGGTGCTCCTTCAAAACTCCACTCTCACGGCGGTGGGAGCAGATCGAGTCATCTGAATGTTCATAACTTTACCAAATCTTTCACAGCGTATCTGCCAATGAGTTGGATGCCTGCCTGCACTTGTCAGTAGGTGATCCTGTTGTAGCCAATTCATTCTTAAAGAAAGGGTAAGACAAAAGAGAAGATCAATAAAGTCCGCGATATTTTTACACAGGGAACGGTGAAGCTCGTGTACAGCCTCTTTATATGTGCGCACCGCTGGTGCCAGACGCGCGTTTCCAGCCTGCGCTGGTGATGCGATGCCCCGCAACCACAGCGGAGATGAGGGCGGTACTGGTCTCTGGATGAAAACCTCGCAGCACTATGGCATGAAAGATGTAGAAGCCGGTCGTGGGACCATGAACAGCGCGACCAGGACAGTCGACAGCCTGCTGACGGCGCCGGGCACAACAGGTGCAGGAGGCTCGGAGAACCAGAGGAGAAAGCAGGGCGCCCGGCTCAGCCTGCTGGGGAAACCGCTCGCCTACAGCGCGCAGAGCGGCCGGAGAAACGCGCGCTACAGGAAGCTCCAGAATTACCTCTACAATGTCCTGGAGCGACCGCGAGCCTGGGCATTCGTTTACCACGCCTTTGTGTGAGTCAAAATGTTATTACTCTTTTTATTGATTACATCATGTATGTTCACAACTGGAGTTCACCTGTTACTTAAAAGTGACATTTATTCATTTAATTTTAAAGGTCCCTTTTTTCATGGAATGAATACCTCTCTTTGTGATTGTTTTATGAAAGAAATACAGGAAATGTAGAAAATTGCAATCTGCTGTACAGTATTTTTCATAGAGTTCATATGCCAGTTTCGTAGTTATGAAATTTACTGCTTAACAGAACAAAATGATCAAAATGTTAAAGCAGCATTTCCAAACTCATGTTTGATGCCATATCTAGTATAACAATATATAAACAAATATGGTAATAATTCATTCAGGGTTTTAAAAAATGTCTCTAGTCACTAGTTACAATAGTTACAATAGTAAAACATGTTTGATCATTGACTTAATATCTAGCAGCCTTTGATAGACTTGGTCATTTGCCTTTTAAATGCACCAATAAGATCTCAGGGTTTGCATTATGGTGTATATTTGCCATGTGACATTTATGATTGTGGCTTTTCAGAGATTTTCTGTAAGCCCCCTGAAAGCGATGCTCTTTATATGACTCCATTTTAAGAGAAATGCATGCACTCTGACATAGTTTTTATGTTCAGACTGGTTGCGTCTGTTGATATGTTGTTAGGAGCGTTTGTGCAAAGAGGAAGCTGAGCTGTCGGATGGTGAGACTGGAGCGCTGCTCTGTGCTGCGAGACAGGATGTTGTTATTTTATTTGTGCTGAGAGGACAGCTAAGGTCATGAAGGTTAAGTTGTTACATCTGCAACAATGCATTGTACCACACTAGTGAGAAACATCACAGAATCAGTGCACTTGAACTGTGCTCATGCTTGAATATGCTATCAATAAGGGGAAAACATCAAGAGTGGCTTTTACATGAGTTGCTACTTGCTTGATATAAGTAATTATTTTTTTGACAAGCTTTAGAAAATTTTTATTAAGCATTTGTTCTATAGCCACTGGTACATATTATGGAAATTATGCATTTTGCATATAATTTTGGAGGGCATAAGTCAAACTCGGATTGCGTGTGCAGATGAAAGGATGAAATACTGTGTTAAATGTGGTGAGAGATTTCATCATGAGAAAGTAGTTAATAAAGAAAATCTTGTTGAGACTATTGGTTTCAAAATGCTGTGTGAAAGAAGACATGGTGGACTGTTTGAAATCAATGATCAATCAATCACAACCACAATCTGTGCCCTTAAGCAAACCATATGCTGCTTCTGCTGTCTCCGTCATGTACTCCTAACCTTCGTGATAAATTCTACTGAATAGAACATTATTAACATTATTTGCACTTTTGTCTCTTGTGCCAGTATGCTTGAGGGTCAGATATATAGTATGGACATATGCCCATATGAACACATGCTTGGTTAATTGCATCAATTATGATGTCGTATAGAGCTTGAGGTTGATATCAGTTGAATTCTGAAATAACTTTTGTGACAGAAGAGATCATTAAACATCACACTTGCTGTTCCTTGATAATTTATTGCTATAACATTTAAGACCTAAAAAAGTAATATGCAGTTTAATTAAAATAACAAGGTATATAACATAAAAAAACAGAATTAAAATGATTGAGATTAATTAGGCATGAAGCTTTTACTATTATTTCTAATACAACCTCTGTATCTATATATTATGTTTAATACAACCTATATAGCATTTTTAAAGGGGTCATCAGATGCCCATTTTCCACAAGTTGATATGATTCTTTAGGGTCTTAATAAAAAGTCTGTAACATAGTTTGGTTAAAATTTCTCAATGGTAGTGTAAAAAAACATATTTTTACCCAGTCAAAAACAGCTCTTTTCAGAGCAAGCCGTTTTGTAGCATTTTCCTTTAAATGTTAATGAGCTCTGCTGACCCCGCCCCTCTCTTCCCAGCCGCTCTCAGAGAGACTGTTTACTTTAGCTGCTTTCATTGTGAAACTGGCTAATTAGCACATTAGGAAAGGCGATTTGCAAAGATTCATTAAAAAAACCTTATACTCACTTTTTCTGTAGGTGAAAGCTCGACTAAGAATGATTTGCGTGAAGATAGATGCATTTAGGTAGATCAGGGGCTCATTCCCTTCAGAAACAAATGTAATCCACTGCATCTTCACTGGCTCAGATGTCAGGAGTAAATGATGACTGCCATGTTAATTATTACATCCAGCAACAAAACACCTCAATTGCTTAGGAGACATTCTTGTCTACAACTGGTCCGGCATCAAAACAATGGTGGACTGATGACAGCTCACTCAGGGCGGGTCTAAGGTAAGAAGCCAGTCTAGTCTGTGCTGAAACGCTACTGTCAATCAAACTATTGTGGGAGGGGCCTGTGGAGGGGTGTGACATCACAAAAACAGGCATCTGAGATTGGCTTGATTTGAGGAAGGGGTAAAGATTTTAGTAGATAAAAAAAAAACACTGGGTGGATTTTTATCATTACAGGGTGGTTGTGTACACACTCTGCCAACACACATTTCAGTTCAAACAACTTGAAAATTCCATGTAGCATCTGATGACCCCCTTAATGATTTTCAGTTTGTTTCAATTACTTTTATGAACTGATTAGATACTGATTAGTCTGAAATTATGTAATCTTGTCTTGTTCTCTGTGTATTGGAAAATCAAATGATAAAATTCTGCTTTTTGTGAGTTTTTCAGGAAGGCACCCCTACCAATGTACAGTATGTCTGTCATCTAATGTAGTATTATACTATATACCACATGTGAGACTATAATGCACTATAGCTTTTTGTTAAGATGACTTTCTGTTCCACAGATTCTTTAAAAGGAAAGTATTTTCAGTGGCCATATCAATAACTCACAGTTGTCTGCTCTCCCAGCAAATGTTTTTTACAGCACATCAAAGCAAGATCATTTATCTTTTTGTGACGAGCAGATTACAGAACTGCAGCTAAGAGCATTTAACCAAGGTTAAAGCTCCATGCCACACCTCTGTATCAGTATCAACAAAATCTTTTTATCACCTTTGCTAATGCTAAACACATAACCCTCTCTGATAATCATATTTAACAGCCAGATAATGTAATGAGGGAATTTTTCTACTTACTTTAAACAAACCTCCCTGTATCCTTTCCGTATATATATGCATTAATGCTCTACATGCAGCTTCACCATCACAAAGAACACATTATTCTGCCATCATGAACACTTACATCATTAAAGCTACATTCAGGATCCTTTATCCCCTCAGAAATCACATGCATTCTGTAAGTTTGAAAAAGGAAATTGCAAAGTAGGTGAACACTTCCCATAATCATCTGTATATGTCATGCCATAGTCAGATTCAATTCCTCTTTATATGACTGAGAATTCATCTAGTTTGAGGTAGAAGTTCATTGAGTTCCCCATTCACATTTCCAAACTGTGTTCCATTTCATGGTTTAGAAAACTGGATATTCTACATAGATGGCTCAGACTGACTTAATTCTGAGTTATCGAGGGTGATTTGTACTGCAGGCTGCGCCGGTGGCTTTTAAATCGTAACAAAATATTTCAAAGTTCCCACCTGTAATGGTCTCCTGCCTCATCTGTGACACAGAGAGCAATAAAGAGCCTCTTGTTCTCTGAGCACTCAAGAAGGTGCTCTAGTTTGCCACTGACCCGGTTAGACAGGCAGAATGTGATATACAAGAGTCAGCCAACTAACATTAGAGATTTTTCTGCTTCGTCTTAAGATGTCAGTTTGGATTTAATCTTATTTCCTTACACTGGGATTCGGAAGGGGAATTAGGAGATGTCAGTCTTTATTTAATTTGCATTTTAATGCAAAGTAGTGTAAATTTACTGAATCAGTACTGACATTAAGTACCAATTTCCCAGCACATTTGATTGTGTGATCAAGTTTGCTTAGAGTACTATCATTTACATTATGCAACAGGTCCTGTAATTTGATTGGCCATTGACCAAGCTTTTCACAGTTTGTATAACTCTTTGTCTGTTTTTGCGACATTTCTAATTGGATGCAGGTTTTTTTAACCTTGATTTGTGACAGACAACAAACCATTGATGTACTAAATGTTGTTGCTGTCATAAGCTGTGTAAACTGTTGATGTGCTTTCATTTAAGATGCACCTGTTTGCTGGAGAAGACTATTGAAACTCTGGCCACCAAGGCCAATCCAGTCACTCCCACCATTGTCGTAATCGAAGCACAAGCTGCTTTTGCTCATGGTTGGAAGGTATATGGAAACAGAGTTGGCTCTCGCTTAATGGAAAAAAGGTTTTAGACAAACTCAAACAGGTCACGATCTTGAAAAAGTGCAAAGGGGAGGCACTAAACAGGGTTTCATGCCTGTTTTCCAGTGGGAGTATGAATGATAGGGGGAAAGGGTTTTGAAAAGGACACTGTTTGATCACGTCAGGGGCGCCTGACACAAGACAGACCTTGAGACCTTGGCTTCAGGAAGAGCTAGCATTTGGATGTTTCTGTCCTACTATATGTCATCACTGTCGATGAACTAATCTATCATTACAACCTTCTGTTCTTTGAAAGAAAGGAGTTTTCTGCTTCTTACTGTATTACAATATTAATTTCCTAAAAAAAAGAAATCTTTGAACGGTAGTTTACAGTATGTGCCAACATATTGAAACTTGGGTTATTCACACATTTCTACAAATTTTCCATCCCTTATGTGTTTGTTCATTAAATATTTTTTTTTTTCCAAATTTGGCACTGTTTAACACATTTGACCAAGTTTAAATGAACTTTTTCTGAAAACAGGACAGAAAGTGTGAAAAAGGCTGCATATTCTGATAGGGCCTGTCTATACGACAGCCACTGCTGCTTGAAACTTTCAATAAAATTAATGTTGGCATTAAGTTTAATAACAGGGAGACCATTAGCCAATAATAGTTTCTCAAGGCAACAGTACTGCATTGTCACTGTAATTTCTTCTTTTAATGATACAGATGATGAATCAATTGAAAGCTTCACTTGCTACAGTTAACACAAGGACTTTGTGTTTCCATTCTGCTGATTTCATCATTTTAACCGGGTGGCAAGTAGTAAAACATCAGAAAGTGGTCTTATATTAGTTGCCCTTACTGAAAGGGGGGCTGAATAATGGAGGCAGCCGTCTTCTCTTAATAGCAAACCCTGCAATATAAGTAGTCTGTGTGACTGTATAACCCAGAGGGGCTTCCTTGCCCAGCAGTGCCCAAGCAAACTGGGCTAAAGAGTAATTACCTTGCCGGGAAGTGCATGGGGGTCTTCTATCGCTCACTCGTTGTCTTTGATCTTTCCTGTCAGCATGAAAGTGTTCCCCTGATAATACAGCATTTGGGTATATGAAGACAGGTGTGCAATGTGTTCTGGTTTGACAGCTCTCTGGTTTGAACTGATTACAACATCTTATGAATTATAACAGTTAGTCAGCATATTTTCCTTAGGGTTTTCTGAATAATTTCTCCGGTTTGCTTCCCACGCACATGAATAATCTCTATGTGCATTTGTATTGATGTACTTTAAGTGTGCAGTATGTGCTTTACTTCTCAACTTGATGAAGTACATTCTTTAGGTAAGCAAATGTGTAGTAGAACAACATTCTTAGACATATTACATCCACCATGCTGTCTTTGACCTTTGACCTGTTCTTTGATCTATGATGCACTAACAACAACTGTGAGAATAACTGACTCAGATGTTAAGTACAATTTAAGGAACAACTTTCTTGGTTTCTATAGCACTTACAAAAGCCCCCCACCTCAGCTTTCTGACTTCATTAATTAATTAATTTATAAATGGATAAAAAAAGAAATTGGAATCTAGCTCAACAAGGTGTTTTTTGACTACTGTTTATGCATATTCAGATATAATGCATAAACAGTATGCAGTATATCTGAATACTCATTATACTTTTATGCATAACGTTCAAAAGTTTTGTGTCAGTAATATAGTAATTAGTACTTTTATTCGGCAAGGATGCATTAAATTAAGGAAATATGACAGTAAAAATTACGTTTTCAACTGATTATAAGAAATGTTTCTTGATCTCAAAATCAGCATACAGTATTAGAAAGGTTTCTGAAGAGTCATGTGACTCTAAAGACTGGACTAATGCCTGCTGAAAATTCAGCTTTGCCATCACAGGAATAAATTACATTTTAAAATATATTCAAATAGCATTTTTTTTTAATTATTATTGTAATAAAATATCACAAAATTAACTATTTTTAATCAAATAAATGCAACCTTGGTGAACATAAGAAACTACTTCTAAAAACATTAAAAAAATATCACCAATCCCAAACATTCTAATGGTATGTGGCAGGGAATTATTCATATATGGGGTCTGTCTTCACTCTGATTTGACAGGATTAGGGAGAATAAAGACAAATTTAAACAAAATATGTGTTTACACACTTTCTGCTCTATGTGGTCAGTTACCCAGGACCATTAACACACAGTCATCCATCTTAAACATGATAAAGATGACCTGTGGTCTCTGTTTCTCCTGGATGAACAGGAATCTCAATATTTGTGTACTACATGTTGTGCCAGTAATTGAATTTTGCCTTTAGCACATTGATAAGTAAAATATTAATGGACCATATTTGCATTTTATTTGTTTTACCTGCTGATAAAGTGCAAAAAATAATATTTTGCTTACAACAAATTAGCTGACTGGAGTTTATATTTACATAACTCTGTTGAATCAAATGTCAGAATCTCTTGCTGTTGCTGTAGCAAGCTGGGAGGAATTTTCAGCATCATGCACAAAGCCTCTTTAATTGCAGTTGAAGGATTCTGCTTTTGATGTGGCAAATTTGCATGTACAGTACATCCTTAGAAGGAATGCAATAGTGGTGTCTCTGCACATGTGTGTGTGGCTAATGAAATACATTTAACTAGACAAATTTTTCCATATGTCTTCTGACACATGTGAAATGGCTTGTTAAAGCTGCGTCTTGTTCTTGTGGGTGATCCATTCTGTTTGCTATCAGATATGAGGCATCTGAAACTGGATTAGATGGTGTCGTTCTGAAGGATCAGATATGTTTTGGAAGTTTGTCATGTCCTGATACTATCCCCATCAGTCCACTACTTTCCTGTCTCACTCGCCATAAATTAAAGTCAAAAGCCCAGAAAAACATTTATAAAATAATTAGGTTTTAGGGCAGTGGTGTGTTAAACCAAAGGGTTCATTAGAGCAAAACTAAAACCTTAGAGGACTTTTTACCCTAAATGTCACAGAGATGTTGGCAATCCCTCTGAGACTTGTTCTTTAGAAGTTCCTTACTTGGTCTAGTTCAGTGGTCAATGACAGAGAGGGCACCGTGTGGCGTAATCCCCTCTGAACCCTGGTGACTGCATAATCTAATTTGGCAGGAGATTGTGTTAACTACTCTGTTTACACAAATTATTTCCCCTTTATTTGACAATTTGACCATGTCAATAAAGCGGCCTTGGAGAGCTGGAAGATTATGTACCCATAATCTAGTTCTCTTTTCATAGCTCAACCATTGTTGGGTTACTAATTCAGCTCACTGTTGTTAAACAGTCTTGAGAGGGTAGGTGGTCAATTTTCCATGGCAACTAATGTCTAAGATAGACGCCAGAGACTTCATTACTGTGTGAAATGAAAAGCAAGCCATGTTTTTAGCCTGAGTTCTTCAGTAAATAAATAAGCTTGCAGGAGCTTCTTGATGTATAACTATAGGTCTTCCTTATTAAACTGATCTCAAGGTTCTGGGGGAACTGATCAAATTGGTTAGTTCTTACCTATTTGTATGGTTTTGGAGTGTTTTGTAAATATTTTTATTTCTGGTTTCCTAGAGGTTATTATAAATATCTGATTTACATGGACAGGTAGGTTGGTGTGTATTCCTTTAAATGTTCACCCAGATTGCAGGTTTTGGATTAGCATTCCCATCGCTCGCTTGCCTTCTGAAACATATTGCAGTCAAAAATGTAATTTTCCTCTATGCAATATTTGACATCAAAGATTGAAAGGCAATCTAATATCCAGTCAGACTGTCAGAATGTTATATAGGCATCTTCCAGGAGTCAATGTGCAGAAGTTTTTATCAGTCAGAACAAGTTACTGAGCATGACTACATATTCTGCTTTAGAACATTCTTGGAGTTATATACAGTATGTGAAATAATTGGTACTTAATACTTTTGGAAGGACAGAAATTCAAATATAGTCACATTTTCCACTATTTTCCTCAGTGATGCCTGTACAACTGTTTTTAGAAACAGTATTATTTGAATTAGTTTTCCACTTTTTTTCCATGGCTGTCTATTATTATTGTATTTAAAGGAGTAGTTCACTTTCAAATGAAAATTTCCTGATAATTTACTCACCCCCATGTCATCCAGGATGTTCATGTCTTTCTTTCTTCAGTCAAAAAGAAATTAAGTTTTTTGAGGAAAACATCCCAGGATTTTTGTCCATATATGGGACTTCAACAGTTACCAAAGGTCCAAATTGCAGTTTCAGTGCATCTTCAAAAGTCTCTACACATTCCCAGCCAAGGAATAAGGGTCTTATCTAGCCAAACCATTGGTTTTCATCAGCTGTTACTCTAGTATTTAGTTTCACATGATCCATCAGAAATCATTCTAATATGCTGATTTGGTGTTCAAGTAACACATTATTATAATTGTTGAAAACAGTTGCACAGCTTAAGATGTGTTTTTTCTTTGAATAGAAAATTTAAAAGAACAGCATTTATTTGAAATAAAATCTTTTCTAATTTTATAAATGTCTTTACTGACTCTAAACCTTTGAACGATAAATTATAGAGAGGAGCAGATACTGAAATTAACAAGTTGTGCGTATTGTCTAAAATAGCTTTTTGGAGAGTTTGAGTTTAATTTCTTGGCCCTATAAGTGAAGTGTCCATGCTAGAACTCCCACAATAACATGCTAACAGCTCTCAGTTCTGAAGAACACCAGGCATTCCTCAAGCTGATAATCTCATACGCCACATGCCAAACAAAACCAACTCGTATTTGTCTTCTGAAAACGTGGAAGGTTGGAACGACCAAATTCCTTATTCGATAAAATGTGACCTCTTCAGCAAGAGTCTGATACTCCCTTACAGCCTCTTTTCTGGAGTCTGGTCAGAGATATAACCAACATCACAGCTCCCAGTGAATGTACTGACAGCAGCACAAACCTTACAGGACTTGTACAGACACACATACATTTTCAGTTTGTGCAAATTTCGCTTTAACCATTATGCATGTGGTTCACCAGAGAGTAAAAGATGTTTGTGTTGGTTTGAGTTCTGTGTTCTGTCAGAAAATGAGTGTCTATCTTGACAACCCAAGCCCACGTCGTCTTTAAAATGAAAATAAATTAATTTAATAATATTTTCATGCAGTGGATTGAGTATATAGATACTAGATAGAGCAAATATTAAGAATGGTTTAGATAAACAAAAGGAGACATTTGTTCCAAATGCATTATATTAAACATCAAAAGCATGACATGAAGTAAACACAATGCTCTCTGTTTGCTTACCAACCCACATGGAAGGTTTGAGAGATTCTTCATCTTTACCTGAAATTAATACATACAAAAGGCAAGGCTTTTAAACTAGATTGCTTTTTATTTTTTCTTCTAAGGTTCAGTCTAGAGAAGAGCCTTTTCCATTGTGTTGTCAAAGAAAGTTTAATGATAGCTGATAAATGAAGTTTGAGTAGTTGCTTTCTCAAAAAATGCTTCAATCCAGGTGGGTGGACAGGCAGCGTTGACAAAACCTGACAGCTGTTTGTTGTAGTGACAGCGGTGTCTTCGCATGTGCACATACTGTATGTGTGAGAGTTGTTAGCTGGCCCCATGGGGCAAACGCAGTTAAATGTCCGAAGATTACAGTGTCCTACTGTAAATATCTACACCAGAGAGTCGGGGGGCATTTTCATTTTCATCTGTTTGATGCCAGTTGAAGTGCAGTCCAATCAATTGAATGCTCTTTCAGTTATTCTTTTAGTCCTGGCTCTAGTCGCACTTTTGCACTTTCCCAGCCACATTGTTTTGGAGACAGAAAAATTGCGTTTTGGAGATTTGGATTTGTTGAAATAATTTATGTTTGTTTGGCTCTGGTGTGGATTGTGAAATAGAATTATTGTTCTTGGCAGTTTCACGGGAACTGGAAAGCCGAGCTTTTGTAATACGTTTATTGGAATATTTCTTTAATTATTTTTTATGGGATATTTATATATGTAACTTTTATTTACTCATAATCCCTGCAGTTTGAGGCGCTCCATATCTGTTTTCTGGGTCTTTATGGGCCTGGGTACTCTCATTGTACCGCAGGAACTTCACATTCCGCCTGCTGTTTGTGTTGGGACAACGTTAGGTTCTGCAAGGAAATCGCCATGCACTCAAATCTTTATTTGTGGTTCCCAGTCTGACTGACAGACCACCCAGTCCACAGAGCAAGCCTTCAGTTAAGGACACAGTCATGACCCCAGGCCTGATTACAGTTCCCGCTGCAAGGCAATGAGTTTCCATGAGGAAAACACAATTTAAACTTTTCGAAAATAGTTTAAACTTGGGACTGCCGACTTAAAAGAAATACAAAAGGACAGAGCCAAAGCGAAGGGGCCTTTAACACTAATTGGATGAGATTTGTTTTCTCTTGACGTTTGAGTTATAATTATTAACAAAATATCTGAGATGTCAGACAGGATTGGGATTTTTGTAAGTTTACATACTTAGATACGAGTGTTTTTGTTTAGATGTGAGCGCTATGGAAGCTTATGTGCATGATGAAGTGCTTTAAATTTTATTTACAATTTATTTTATAATAAACATTTATTTTATTAAAATAATTAAACCATTTAATAATATTTTTGTTGCATTAAATTGACAGCCCTAGTATATAGATAAAGAGCAGCGTAAAGTGAAACGTCTAACGTACTAAAGACGTTACAAAAGACATATTTCATGTAAAATCTACATCGAAGCAGGACAAAATGTAAATCTAATAAAAATCTGCACTCTATTCAGAAGTTAAGAATAGTAGTGTAAATGTAAATGTAAAAAAAAAAGTCTAGAAGACTTATGTATATTCTGTGGCCAAACTCTCTTGAATGATTTAATTCTCTTTTTAGATTGGATAACATGCCAGCAGTTCAGTGACCATCAATTGTTATTTTACCCAGAAAGTTTTAAAAAAGGTCCATAATGAAGCTGCAGATAGCACAATAATAAATGTAACTTTAGTTAGGATATTTGAAAAAAGGTTGGAAAACAAATGAGAAGCATCGTGAAAAATGATATACCACAATCACAGATGTTTCTATCCTGATGAGATTAGATTTCTCTGTGGATGCCGAAGAACAGCAGGTAATTTACTTTATAATTTTAGGTTGTTCGAGAAAAAACACTGATGTATTTGATCTGTGAAACACAAATTTATCTAACGTTCTCTGTGAAAATGAGTTGCTCTTCCTTCCTCTTCCTTCTTTCCTTCCATGATGATATCTGACGTTCATCTTGTTCTCAGAAAGAATACTGTTTATATTGTATGTTTGAAAGACACTTTGAAAAGAAGAAGGAAGCACATTTAAAGGGACAGAGGAAATGTAAATCCATTAAAGCTGGTACCTCAGATTATATAAAAGCCAAAGCCAGGTAAGAGGATGTGTAACTGGCACTGAGCAGACACAGCACACGCTGCCATCCTTCTTGACTTGACTCATCTAGGCCAACAGGAAGCCAGAAGACACTCTCCAGCAACGGCATCTTTGGCCACACGTCACAGCACGTCACGGCATTGAGTGGGATGCTGTGCTATCTCACCATGCCAAATGTTAGGTTGAGCTTAATCCATTGAAGAAGTTGTTAACCAAAGATATGGCTTAAACACGGAATTGAATGTGATGTTGTTGTTCTTTTTGTGTTGTTTTTTTTTAATGTTGAACAGGTGCTCAAAAAATGCTTTCATATCAAACAAATTTACTGAATTCTGATGTCAAATTAACTGGGGTAAGAAAGAGTACTTTTCATCTTATTTGGTTCTCACAGTCATCTTTTTCTTGTTGGATTGGATTTCTCTTTCTCTGTCAGTCATTTTTTTATATTTAACTGAAAATGGGGATGTATAGTATAGTGGAACCATATCGGTTATTGTCCAAGATCGTGATGTTTTATTATTATTATTATTGGATACTTAATTGTGCCCTATTTTTAAATTCAGATAACCTTTGCTTTGCTGTTATCTAACATGATTGCATTTAGGCAAAGCAAGACAAGTTTATTGAGTACATTATACCCAATCTTAATTCAAATTCCTTTACACAAAATTGCTAAAAAAATTCCTAGCCTGTTATCTCTCCCCAGTACAACTTTAGTAGCCTTTAGTTGCCTCTAAACCTTTACTAGCACAAGAGAAGTATTACCTTAACAAAACTCCGCTAAAGCACGTTAAGGCCTTTTGCATCAGTACACAGAACAGTGTGACTGTAGCCTTTCAAAACATTTGCTGGGATCAAAGGCAAATCGCTAGCGCTGTATTTGCTCTGGCAGAGAAGTTCTCCAGGCAAAAGATTCTTGCGTTGTTCGCTGCACTTGTTATGACACTTAACTTCACAAGATGTGAGTTTTATTTGAATGATTATTTTTACAGCTCTGTAGGGCTCTTCAATAAGCTGTGAAGCTGAAAATTTAGAGCCGATAGACGGAGGGTATGTTTTGCGGGCAGGTCTGTAAGTCTCCTTAGAATAAACAGCAGATTGGCTGTTTAGTTGCTGGCCACTTTCTGAAGCGGCACGTTGGTCCAGTGTTATTAGGCACCTGCCACGTCCAGCTCAACCTCTCAGGTTTGTATGATTAGCCTCCTCCAATTGTGCAAACAAACTCTTCACTGTTTATGATATGTTACTGTAATATTTGTGAGCGTATGCGTGCAGGTCTGATGGTTCTTAAGTATTGCCACATCATCACAAAATGTTTATACCCTTATATTTACATTTGCGTGATTGATTGGGTTGCGACTTGCACCATTACTGGATGCTCCAGCTATAAGCACCTTATATACATGCTTTATGCTTATACACACTCTCTCTCTGTAGTTTTTCAGCCAGGTTGTCATTGGCATTTATAAACCAAATGAGTAAACCACTGGCTTCTGCCATTCTGCTATATAGTGATGGTCTGAAGATGTCAAGCTGAAATTTTGATGAATGGTGAGCAGTTGAAATTTTATCAGTATAAGTGAAAGTTAAATCACATAGCTGTGTTTTGACCCGGTGGCAGAGTAACGTCAGAGACCTTCCCCCATGGGACCCTTCAAGTGAAGCTCAAAAAGGTATTATACTGACTATGAGACTAAAAGCTGTTCTAAGTGAAAGGTAATAGAGGAGATGTCTCAGTATATGCTAAATTGATCAAAGGTGACAGTAAATGTATTTATAATGTTACAAAAGATTGATTGATAGTATTATGTTCACCAAAGCTGCATTTATATATATATATATATATATATATATATATATATATATATATATATATATATATATATATATATAAATTCAGCTTTGGTGAACATAATATATATATATATATATATATATATATATATATATATATATATATATATATATATATATATATATATATATATATATATATATATAAATGCAGCTTTGGTGAACATAATACTATCAATTGACTGTTAAAAAAATCAGTGGCTCACTGATTGCCTTTTTAGAATGATCTGTACATAATTGTGTCCAGGCTTTTTATCCCCTATGAAGCATTGTTAAATTTTGCTCTTATTGGATTCTTCAGTCATAATAATGACAGCTCTTTTTTTAACACCAAAAATGTTTTACGTTTATTTGATATTACAGTTAGACCTCCTAAAAGAAACATAATACAGATGAAACTTTGCATATGCATACTTTCATTTACATTCTCCCACAGTCCCATGCATATGAATGGAAGTGAATACAGAGTCTAGGGTGACCACACCTTTATATCCCACATCATATTTGTGGCATCTGTGCTACATTTTGAATTTGACTTTTTATAATAGCACTCATTTCAGTTCATATTTGTGTGTAAATTGTAGATTCAATTTACATAAATATCTTAAAATTCTCATGGACATTGTAGATTTCTTGGGAATAACCTGGATTTAAGTGGCTAGCTTAATATTTTATTTTGTTGCTTTTATTTTGAACACTTTTCTTGGAGATTAAAGGTTTTAGCATTTTCTATTCAAGTAGAGTTGTGATGTAGCCAGAACAGCCCTCTTCCCGGAGCAGATGTGTCATTGAGAGGATCATGGAAAGTTCGAAGCTTAAAGCACATCAGCAGTGTGTTTGTTAATTTTTTAATGAAATGCAATATGAGATGTATCGCAAGGGAATATGTTAGAAGTTAGCAGTGTAGAGAAAATATAATATGCCCTCCAAAGGGTCTTGTATCTTGTTTTAAGACCTTGTAAATGATCCACATGGTTTAATTAGGGTGTTAGTAATACAGTATGTCGCACTGTCTGATTACTTTAATACACGATCAGCCCCTTGAGAATCAGTCTGCAGATTGTCGAAGGATGTAGTCACGTGATGAATTTATCCAGAAGTTTAACACCTCACATGGGTCCTAACTGTTAGGCCAGATGTTTTACCCTGTTTAAATCTTAACCAACTGAGTGCTCACTTTTGAATTTGATCAGCAACTTAATGTCTGATTAGAGATCACAGCTACCCAGTGGCTTTTCTCTCTTGTCTTTTTTCACATCCCTCAAACCTCCTCTCAGTCCCCGCCCCCCGCGGTATGTTCCCGCTATCTTTTTCCTTTTTCATGTTTGTGGGTGTTTCTGGTCCATATGTGGTGTTTTCTAGCCAGCATATATTACTCTGCCATCTGGATTGGAGATACAAGCCTGTTAAACCTTCTTATGAGCACACCCTTGTTTAGACTCCATCAGCTAACAAGCTTTCACAATTAGTCATGTAACTTTTGAACCCTGAGCTGTTGAACTTGAGTTTTTTTTATTCTTTTCAGAATGACTTTTGGGAGCTTAAATATTTATAATATTTAATAAATTAAAATGTTCTGTGTGTGTGTTCTTACCAGGAATGTAATGTTCGTCTTGAAGAACAGGCCTTTTTATGGAGTTGCGTGTGTTATTTTAAGTGATCCTGTTTAGTTGATTATAACAGCCATTGTCAAAGTATGAACCAGTTAGCCCAACACACACAACTGTTTTGTGTTTTGGCGAACTGGTGGCTACTTTGTAAGAATTCTCTCAAATTCATTTGTATGTTTTGTACGATCTGCTTAGGCCCACCTGATGGTTTGGTAAAGTTGAAAAATTTACAAATTCATACAAAATTGGCACTTTGTTTAAAAGAAATATAAAATATTTTCTCATGAGATCTGCTTGGTAGTCAGTTGAGGATAGAAAACGTTCAAAACAAATTTACAGCATTTTAATATCGTTTCAGTCTCTCTACATGCTGGTTACCATAATATATTGTAGACGTCTGATTTGTTGCTTCTTTTATGTGGCGTTTTTGTCTTCATAAAATGTTTTATCATTCTCTGTTTTGTAGGACTCAAACAATGACAAATGTATCTTTGACAGCATTAAAGAGACTGAAGTAAGAAAGTTTTTTTTCCCGCCTTGAAGTAATCGCTGGATTTTGTGTGTGGTGGCCAGGCCATAAAGCTGCAATGCTTTCATCCCATTCTCTCTGGCAGCCAGTAAAAAACTATGTCATGTTTTCATTCTCTCTTTCCATTATAAATCACTTCTTTTATTTTCATAATTAAGAAAAGGCCAAAGCTAATAGTATAAAGTAAACAGAAAGCGCCACATTGCCTTTAGCGCAGCTGTCTTCTGATCCTCTCAGTAATTGAAATTCAATTACAGAATGAGATCAAAACCTTCCAGTTGAAAGCAGCCCTCTGCAATTTGTTTTGTCACTATTAACGATGCCTTTTCAACAGTCAGAAGACTGAATCAGAGCCACAGGCCTGGGGTTAGCACCAGCCTGCTTGAATGGTAAAGTTCTATGCTGTCTACAGTACATGCTTCATATAATCTCTGTTCAGAATGTGTTGTCGTGTTCTAAAAGATGAACAAAAGACAGCCAATGTCTAGACACATTAGGGCATATTTCTTGCTGTGATTCAATACACAGCTCAATGCATGGAAAACCCTTATTAACAAATCATAATGGCCCATAGCAATGAAAGGCCACGTCATTTGTTTCAAGTATGCCATTGTCCCATAATTATTTGTATCCCTTCTTTAGGATTATTACAGTTTTGAACTATTATTGTATTTGTTTTCAATTTTTTTTAACGTTTCATTTAGTTTTCATATTAGTGTTTAGTGTTAGCAATAATAACACTGTCTCTCTCTCAACTCATCCCCAGCTTAGTTTTGGTGTGGTTATTGTGGCTTAATGTGTGATATCAAGTTCAAGTTTATTGATAAAGCACATTTAAAAACAACAAGTGTTGTACCAAAGTGCTGTACAATTGTAAACAAGATCTAACACATAAGATAAAAATAATAAATGGAGATTATCCATAAACAACTAAAACCTCCATATGTAACTCAGGCAACACCATGGGCTAAAGAGAATAAATGAGTCTTCAATCTAGATTTAAATGTGTCCAATGTGGGGGAGGATCTCAAAACAACTGGAAGTGCATTCCACATCTTAGGAGCCGCAACTACAAAAGCTTGATCACCCTTAGTCTTTAAGCGGGACAGAGGAACAGAAAGAAGCAATTGGTTACATGTACGGAGAGTTCTTGCTAAAGAATATGGTTGAAGATGATCGGCATCTCAGTTTCATTTTAAGAGTTGTTGATATCTGCAGTCTACCCAAAACAATCTAACGGCAATTCTTAATTATTTTACATTTTTCTGAATTGGTGGCTAATTTGAATGAATTCATATATATTATTTGTAAATTTCCATACAAACTACTTAGAACCCAGCAACATTTAGTGGTGGGGTTAGAGGTACTTTCATACATTTTCATATGAAAATGACCACTTTCTAAAATAGTTACATTTCTGTTAGATTGGGTTGGTCTACTAGTCTTCAAATCATTTGTTTAAGCCCAGCACAACAGCATTGGCCAAAGACGTGAGTTTTGGGCCTGGATCATCTATTTGCTCAACTCATGGAGGAAGTGGTGAGGTGTTCGGACATTGCTTAATTTCGTTTTTGGTTTGCTAAAGAACTTTCGTTTTGTGTCTTGCTGTGTTGTAATTGCTATGCATTCAAGCTTTCAATTCAAGGCCAGTGGTGACTACAGTGTTATTTTTCAAGGATAAGTATCATAGTGCCCTATGGCCACTCTCCTATAATGCTAAGGTTTTGTCCTTGAACGAAGCCATGGACATCTTCACTGTCATGGTTGTCTTGGAAACAGGATATTAAAGTCTGTAGATGAGTAATAAAGCAGTCCCCTATCTCCATGAATACATGCAAGCACCCTCACGCTTACTTGATGTAATGAAATGACTTTGACTAGAAACACATTTTTCTGTGTGTACCACACTCAATTTATGCTTTGCCTCCTCCCCCTGTTTTATGCAGAGAAAACAACACTCGTCAGTCAACATCCTGGATCCTTCATCATACCTTCTGATAACATAATCAGACAGGCTTTAAGTCCTGTAATACAGTAGTTGTATCTGATATGCTGCACCTCACACCTGCTGACTAGAGCACACATCACTGGGTGTGTCTATGGAAACTGATCCCGTCACATCTATCCTGAGTGTGGCCACGGGCGCAGAAGTGTCTGAGGGAGATTCTAGAATGTCTTTGTAATTTTTGTGTGTGTTCTTACCTGGAACGTAATGTTCATCTTTTTTCTCGAAGGGTGTCTTGTCTGCTTTTCACACAACTTCATTGTAAAGAGCAATATACAAGTTAGCATTTTGCGTTGTTTTGCAACAACTGTGTAATCTTTTACAGTATGTGGTCATGTTAAACCATTTCCTGAAGCTTGCTAGATTGTTATTTGCTGATAGTCTTATTTTGAGACCAACACCACTTAAAAGCATAGAAACAGTTATTTTTGTTACTCCATGTCACTTTAAGTGAAACTGTTAGATTGTGAAAAGTGTAAACCAGTTAGTCCAACACACTCTCATAGCAGTTTGTAACTATTTTATGTTTTGGTTAACTGGTGGGTGATTAATTTTAATTTATTTGATCGCATTCATATGTTTTCAAACAGTAGTCTTCTTACGCCCCAATGACGGTTAGATTTTAGGACTGAGTTGGGGTGAGCGTTCATGTTTTTTCCAAATGAAATCGTTTTTTTTTTTCATGGGATCGGGTTAAAGATACAAGTGTTTAAAATGGGTATTTACAGCTTTTTAATATGCTTGACCCTTGTGTCATTAATAGTTTGTCAGTCTGATGATATGATCTCACTATTTGTAGAGCCATTTAACATTGTAGACACTCATCTGTGAGTGTCTATCCTCCTCCGGCAAACTTTTGTCTCTTCATAGTGGGTTTTCAGAATCTTAATGCTTTTGTGAGTTTTAAAGTTTAATTAAAGTTTAATAAGTTTAAAGTAAGAAATGCACAAAAGAGAAAATTTATGGTACATTTTTCAGATTTCAGTCAGATTTTTATATCTTTGCGATAAACGCTAACATCCTGAATTAGAATCATCTGTAATAGTTTCACTTATATCTCATTTATTCAGGGGACAACTTAAGTGGCACATCTTACCCCACCCTCCCCCTACATCAGAGTGTCTTATCAGATGTCAAGCCAAGTCACCTTTATTTATATAGTGCTTTATACATACTGATTGTGTCAAAGCAGCTTTATAGTGTCAAACAGGAACATACTTTGTCAATAATTCAAGAGGACAATAACAAAGAGTCATTTTCCATGCAGCTAAAGTCATTCATTGATGATTCAGTGATTGTTCATCCAGTTCAGCTCTCTTCCAAAAGTCTCTGTGTGATCAGTCAAGCGTCCCCAACTATGCAAGCCAATAGCAACAGTGGCAAGGAACCAAAACTCAGTTGGTGACAGAAATGGAGAGAAAACCCTTGGTCGTCTCTTGGTGCTGTTCTACCATCTGGACTTGGTGGCTATGGTGACCTCGGAATAAGAATAAAACAGACTAATATTAGCTTAGATGGCATTCTTCTTACGATGTAGCGAGTACATTGGGTGTTATGGCAAGTGTCCCCGGTTCCAGTTGACCTAATTAATGCAGCCTAACAACTAACTTAATGGATTTGAATTATAGAAAAGTGATAGTGTATTATGTGTATGCCAGGTTAAAGAGATGGGTCTTTAATTTAGATTTAAACTGACAAGAGTACGTCTGCCTCCCGAACAACACTAGGTAGATTGTTCCAAAGTTTGGGCGCTATATAGGAAAAGGATCTGCCGGCTGCAGATGTCTGTTTGTATAATTCACGCCAATCAAATGTTCTCCAGTACAGCAGGGCGAAATTTCCATCTGATTCCTGGCCTCTCACTTGCTTTCCAATATGTCTCACAGAGGTATTCTTAGCCTTCATTACATCTACATCACAGCTCTTAGTTGCTCTTAAGAGAGAGTTTCACATAAAATATGAGCATGTTATTGTATTTAAAACAATTACTAAATCAACAAGGGGCAAATTATTTTCATTTCAGCATCGTGTATATGATCTGGCTCTAGTTTTCCACGTTTAGTTTTATTTGCGTGGTATACTTGACAATCCAACAAAGCTTGAAAGTAAAGTCAATAAAGCAATTCGAAATGAAAACTCTTTCCCTCTACAATGATTTCTGAGTGGAAATATGCTGATCTGTTATATGTGGCTAATTAACTGTCAGCGGAGAGTTGAAAAATATGTGTGTCCCAGTTAGTGTTCTCCTTATTGAGTGATGTGAAATATTACAAATAGCAGATTGTCGTAGTGCAAAATCATGTGGCGCTGATGATTATTAGGACACATTACCTAAGGATGTTTGTTGCGCATAATTTATATTGAACATTATGGTGGTAAAAATATCCACTTTTGTGCATATGAAACTATGAAATATGAAAATGAAAACTCTTTCCCTCTACAATGATTTCTGAGTGGAAATATGCTGATCTGTTATATGTGGCTAATTAACTGTCAGCGGAGAGTTGAAAAATATGTGTGTCCCAGTTAGTGTTCTCCTTATTGAGTGATGTGAAATATTACAAATAGCAGATTGTCGTAGTGCAAAATCATGTGGCGCTGATGATTATTAGGACACATTACCTAAGGATGTTTGTTGCGCATAATTTATATTGAACATTATGGTGGTAAAAATATCCACTTTTGTGCATAGATCATGTGTTCTGTGACCAGCCGCATTCGTTCAGCTGTGGTTTTCTGATATTTTCTGAAGTGCTGCACCACTTGCTAGTGTTTGGACCAGTCACCTACTCTCTCCTCTTATTTGAAAATCTGCCAAAATGTTTTAATTCAATCGCTCTGCATCTGTGTGAATTTGTGTCGTTGAAAGATAAGTGTACTTTGTGTAAAGCTCGAAACTGCCACAACATCAGTTACAAGCACTGCTTTGGTTCCATACATAAGCATTTCTTATTTTTTTACCTAATGTCACTTTTCTGAAAATATGGGCACAATTGTTGGGTTGATCTGGCCTACACAGCATCTTATTTTTTACTGGATGTCGTGCTAAACATATTATGAATCTGATATGTTGTTGCCACGTCTTGCTCCTTGGGGCAGATCTCGATTTAATTAGACCACTAACTGTATTTTCCTAGCTTGAGTTAATTGTTGTACTTAATCACTGCAAAGCTTATAAAGTGCTGAGCTACAGGGAACTTGCAGTCTCCGAACAGAGACCCCACAGCAGTGCTGAGTAGCGATGAATTCATAAAGATGATTAATAATCTTGTGTGAAGCATGTATTCATTATTTTAGCAGCTCGTAAGCTTTTACACTGCAAAAAAAAAAAAAAAAAAATTATCTAGTTGTGCATCAATCTTTTTTTTAAAGGATGTGTGGATATTTTTACTGGATATCAAGACAAAAATATAGTTTCAATGAAAAATCAGTGAAAGAAGTTGTTAGATCTTTCCCTGCTGAGTATTGCAAACAGATAGCCATTATAATGGAGACATCTGTTACAGTTCTTCTGTGATTTGTAACTTCCATCCTAATATGAATACATATCTTGCACTATTTTAAAATGAGACGTCTGCTCATTTTGGGTTGTCTGTGTGTTTAATGTGAAAATGCATACTGAAATAAACTCTAAAAACAAGCATAAAGCTTTGTAGACATCTGCAATGGCTGTTTGATGGAGTGTGTGACACTGTAAATGTTTCAGATGACATTTTCATGGCAGAGACTGTCTGAGAGTGCAGATAATTTCTGTAACTCTCTCTCTCTGTATGCGCGTGTGCATAACAAGCTTTATTATAACTGTACGTGTAGCATTATTGCCTTTAAGTCCGGGAAGTCATGGCCTAATGGTTAGAGAGTTGGACTCCTAAGGTTGTGGGTTCGAGTCTCGGGCCGGCAATACCACGACTGAGGTGCCCTTGAGCAAGGTACCGAACCCCCAACAGCTCCCCGGGCATCGCAGCCTAAATGGCTGCCCACTGCTCCGGGTGTGTGTACACGGTGTGTGTGTGTGTGTTCACTGCTGTGTGTATGCACTTTGGATGGGTTAAATGCAGAGCACGAATTCTGAGTATGGGTCACCATACTTGGCTGTATGTCATGTCACTCACTCACTTTTCACTTACTTTTTTTTACTGCTTACCTTTATTGCTGTTACCATATCAGTCACACATGAAATGACAGCATTATTGTTATAATTGTTGTCTATGATTTTGGACCCTCAGTGTGGGACCTAAGGACAGAAAAGATAAAAATAGTTTTTTTCTTTGGCTACATTACAAAAATAAATAAATAATAATAATAATAATAATAATTATATATGTGTGTGTGTGTGTGTATGTATGTTTTTTTTAATCAATATTTTGGTTGTGTTTTCCAGAAAAATATCTGAACATCCTTAAATCTGAACATCCAAATTAGCATTAAATAATAAGACTTCAGCGAATACATTGTGATGTTGGTTAAACCTCACTATATTTAAAAAATATAGTATTAAAATAAAAATATAGTAAAAATATATTTAAATAATAATTTTAAATATATGTAAAAAAATATATATATGGTTTTACTGACTGTACTGAACCATGTGTTTAGACGAGGAGATTTTAAGCCATTCGAGTGATTCAAGTATCAGCCACATAGATCACAGCTCAGTCTCTATTCAACAAAATGTTTCTACTTTCTCATTTACACTACTAACTTGGAGAAGCACTGTTTATACAGCAAGTCAACACTGTTTAGGACCATTTGAAAGAGCCAGTGCCAGCGAAAAGCTCAAAGCTAAAGATGGCAACTTGTTGAGTGTGTGTTTTTAAAGGTGCTCTAATGGGATGGGGTGTGACATGAGATATTGTTGACTCTGAAGGCCAGCATGTGTTGTGATGTTTACTCCTCTGTGCTGCTTGGCAAACAGGCCAGTCTTAGGCTCCAGCAAGTCTAAGTGCCTTAGACAAATAGACAGCCAACAAAATTGTTTAATCTTGTTTGATTGTTTAATTTCATGCATGACTGACAGTCCTTATGTCAGTGAATTAAAAGCAGAGAATGTGTGTTTTCCCTTTTGCACTACCATTCAGTATGTTTTTTAAAGAAATTAAAACTTTTATTTAGCATGTGTATCCCCACCAGTTCTACTCCCTTCACTCGCAGGAGTCGAACCTGTGTTTTTGGCATGGAAGGTGTGCTCGCTAACAAGGATGCTGAAGACCACAGCCTCTAGCGTGAATCGCTAGCGTGCCTCTTGAGATCAGGGGATCAAAAGTGGTAGTAAAGACATTTGTAATGTTACAAAACATTTTTATTTCAATACATGTTGTCTCAAAGCAGCTTCACAAAAGACATGTTTCTAAGTTACAATTAAGAGCACAGCTGCTTTCAGCATTGATGATAATAATACATGTTTCTGCACCAAATCAGTATATTATAATGATTTATGAAAGATCATGTGACATGTAAAATTCAACTGCTGCTGAAAATTCAGATTTGCCATCAGAGGAATAAATTACATTTTAAAATGCATTAAAATAGATGACAGTCATTTTAAATTATGTTAATATTTCACTTATATTTTTACAGTATTTTTGATCAAATAAATGCAGCCTTGGTGAGCACAAGAGTCTAATATTTAAAAAATCGTACTGACTCCAAACGTTTGAATGGTAGTGCATGCTTCATTGTTTTTATGCAGCTGTTCAAGTGTGATATTTTGGTATTTGTTCACTAAGTTCTTGCTCCTAAAAATAGTCAACTGAAAATAGATTAGCATGCTTTAATTCCAGTGTTTTATTTTTATTTTTTGCTTTGAGTGTAAGTGTCTGATGTGTTATTCTAGAATGTGCGTCTCTGGCATGTTATTCCAGTTAGTGTAAATGTCTGTCATTCTTGTGTGTGTGTGTGTCTATGTCATGTTATTTCTCTGCATATATGTTCTTGCATTTTCTGGATCAATCCACTTCAATTTTAAAGATGCCCTCAATGTGTTTAAGTTGCTCTCACTGATATGGCCAAAATGTTATTCAGTTGTGCTAATCATTGATTTGCATGTCAAAAGTATCATATGATAATGACATTTAGTGAAGAGTCATCATTCATCTTTGGATAAACAATCCTAATTTGAGGATAGGAAGATCAGTTGTTTGTTTCTTAAGTATCCCAGTATTCCCATCAGACCATGATTGTCATTCAGATAAGGCTGCTGATTGAGCTGAGGTATCTGCACATAACATATGTTTATGAGACAATGGGGAAATGCGTGTAACAGTTAAAAGCTCTGTTTTTAGCTTGGTGTTTATGAGCTCAACTGGCCTGTTTCTGTTCTGCATCTCTGTTCTGATACTTTCTCTTTCTCCATTTCCCTTTTTAAATCTCTCACTCTCTTTAGTCATTAATGTTTTTCATTTGATGATCACCTGTAACAGCCAATAAAAGCAGTGATGCAGCCCTAAAACGTGACCCATCTGCTGGCCACGCAATCTGACAAATGACTCCACAAAAGAGTCTGCAGTTTTGACATTTACCGCTGTGTGATAAATGTCTTTCATTTCTTGCTCAGCTCTTTCAGGGATCAAAATGGTTTGCAAGTTCATATTCAGTTTAAAGTAGGTTAGCAGTGAATGCAAAAGTGTTATCTTGGAGAAAGAGTGCAGCACTGGTGATGGCTGTATTGATTTGATTTCAGTGTAAATAATACTGTACCTGTAGTGTAAATATAGTAGAACTGTACCTGTGACTTTGTAATCTGCTCTACACTTGCATATATTGTTTATATATATATATATATATATATATACCTATATATATATATATATATATATATATACACACATACATATACCTGTATATCAACTGATTTCAAAGTTGAGGATTTATTAGTTTAAATATACATTGAGCCAAAAACTATCATAACATTTTTGTTGATAATTCAGTATACTTTATTTTTGACAAAACATCCCATGTTTCGGCAGTGACTGCACATTTTCGGTAGTGACAGTAATGCTTTGGTTGCGACCACATCACATTACAGAATTTTAATTTGCATACTAAAACACTACTAAAACATACTTAAGTACTAAAAAACTGCATAACTGTACTTAAATGTTGTTTATTTCCCCCCAATATGAGGATTATGTGTTCCCTTTTGTCACTACCGAAACAATGATTACATGTTTCAGTTGTGAAAACGTTATGGGATCATACCCAAAAAACCAAAGATGTCACTACTGAAAGACCACCAAATGTTTTGGTAGTGACAATTTTAGATTATTTTGAAAATATCTCAAAGATGCTAATCAGCACATGGTTAGCTAGTACAGTTCTGAACAGCTATACACACATAAAAATTAAATGATATGGAATAACTCTCAAAAAAGTGTGCTTAATTGCAGAAAAAAGTTGTTCGGTAGTGACGTTCCTTAGTTACACAGATTTTTCCTGATCATAAATGCAGGGGTGTAATTTCAGTATCAGCCAATGGACTAAAACATGCACTGTTTTGGTAGTGACATGGAAAATGCAGGATACATTTTTTAACAAAGTTTAATAATTTATAAAGGAAATATAAAATAAATACTTTTTTGAACTTCACTTTTTAAAAGAATCAAAAATATATTTTTAAAAACAACAATGGAAAAAAAAAATACAAAAATTCTTTCAGTATAATTTTCATAAGTTGAAATTTAGAGGTTAGGGTTCGGGACAGTCACCTCCCAATAGGAAGTACCAAATAAACAATGATTTTATTTATATTAAGATTACTAATATTTTAAATATTATTGTGGGTTTCAATAGCGAATAGAAGGATCTTGGTAAACATCTAAGATTTGAATAATTGAATGCTTTTTAAATATGTTTTTTGGTTGTGGGAAAGCAGTCTGGACCAATTCTGTTCATTTGCCCATATACAGTATATATTTAGCACTCCATAATGTGGAACTTTTTTTAAAGATTATTCTACAGTGTTTATGGGAATCAAGGGAAAAAAAAGAATATTGCGCCACTTTTCATTTTGCAGTGGTGCTTTCGTTTGTAAATCCAGCACACCCCTTTCCTCAAATGTGTGTATTCGTATTTATATATTTATTTATTCACTTATTTTTATCTAATTCTTTTCATTACATTTTTCTGTTGAATTATATTTAAAGTGCAAGGAAATCCACTGCCAAAAAAGATACATGATGTTCCCAAAGTCAATGAATAATCGTGTTAAATAATTGTGATCTCACTACTCACCAAAATTATCATTGTGATTATGATTTTTGCCATATTCGAGCAGCCCTGCTTTCAGACCTTACTGCCTCTGTAGGGAGCCCAGAAAGTTTTAGAAAAGAGCATATGTGTGCATGTACCTGGGAGAGGGAGAGTTTGTGTCTGTAGATACTTCCTACAAGCACACAGTCAATTAGGAGACACCTGCCCTCAGGCCCAACTCTGTGAACCTCATTGGAGATTTTTCACCAGGTTGTGATGGGAGGGTCAGGGTTAATACTTTCAGGCTTTGGCCTTCTTCAAGCTTCTGCCTCAGTACCAGTCCCATGATTCTTGTCTCAAACCACATTGCTACACTGCTTTGAGTGGCCACCTGTGCCGAGAATCAGCAGGGCATTGGAGCTAATAGGCAAACAGCAAGAGGCAGAAAAATAAATAAATAAATAAGTCAGTGGATAATACTTAGAGCTTCTTGAACATTTTCATCCATAGCCAACTCTTTAAAGGTGTTTGAAATGGGAATTGTTCTTGGCTTTAGTGATTTGACGTGCCAGAATGTGCCAAAGACACTTAAAATACCATGGCAACCAAAAGATTGAATCACTAAAGACACAATGAGTCATAACAAAGGATACTAATATTATTAAGTGCTGTGTTATATACCGGTCAAATGCTAAACCAGTTTGAATTGCGCACACGGTATACCGGTACAAGTGGCTAAGCAACCAACCATGTTAACTGCATACACTTCTGCCTAATGATTGGAGAACTTTTAGAACTACACACAACTAATTCTTTTTCTGGGCAAATAAAATGTAAACGGCCGTTAACATATGCTGAAGATGAATGCAAAGAAGAAAGCAAACTCACTAAATGCGTGAAATATTGGAAGAAAATCCTAAATACTGAATTGGGGGTTTATATTAATGTATTTCTGAGGGGAACTGACTGTCTTAAGAAAAGTTTAAATGGTATTTTCTTTTCATCTTACCTCCATATAATGCATATTAATGTAGGCTGCGTCTGAAAGCATTAAAATGCTGCCTTCGGAGCCAGCATTCCATGGCAGGAAGGCATCAAGGCAAATTCTGCTTTACTTCCAGTCTCCAAGGTACCTTCTTCTGATTGAATTTAGAAGGCAGCATAGATGTATCCTTCACTGCCTTTGATATCCCACAATCCTGTGTGTTCCATTCCATGACTGTTGAGCTAAAAAATAAAATTAAAATTCTCATGCAGCGTCTGCTGTTTTTGTTTCGTTCACTGCAGGCACTGCAGGCATGTCTGTAGCATAATTTCATAAAGCTAAGGTCAGACAATTCTGTTTTTGCTTTAAATTTTGATAGTATACAATCTAATTTACATCAAAAACAGCTCATGCTACATGTAGCATGTTTGTTTGGATTGTGATTAAAATGCAGTGGTTCTGCAACTGTTTAATATATTCCGATTCATATAAAGGCACAATCAGGAACAAAAATGATAAACTGCAAAACTGTCAGAAAAAAAAAAAAAAAAAAAAAACCTGATACAGATTTTTGGTCAAACTGCCCAGATAATATTTTTAGATTGTTAGAACATTGATGATAGTATTTTTTCCATTAAAAGAGATTTTAGGTTAAATCTGTGAACTGTTTATTTTATTACCTTTATTTATTTTCACTCTTTCATTTCTATCAGCAAAAAACCTTTAACCTCTAACTTTTGTACAATTAAAAAGTCATTTCTAATAAAGTGTCTGTATTTGTGTGAAACACATATCAATGTGAGCTATTTATTTATTTATTATGTGAAATGTGTTTTATTCATATATATTTCTATAATTATATATTTAATTTTTATTAATTTAGTCATATATATGTTTGAGGGTAAGCTTTATCTTTGACTGCAATTCTGTACATTGAAACTACAAAGCATTGAATTGCCGTGTCACCCTAATTTCATGAACAAATCTGTAGGTTTAAGCTAATAAGCAGACGGAATGTCAGCCTGCTCATCTCCGTAGCTCCCAGACTGCTTTTCTGCGAGTGAACTGACCTTTAAAAGTGTGAGGGGAAGATAAATCAGCCTGGTTTAAGAGACTCCCTTTGAAGAGAAGAGGCAGATACTGTTGGAATATGCTGTGTTGTAAACTAGGGAGGGCCAGCTCTGTTTAAAATGGATGTGGAGATGTATGGAGTCAAGGAGGAGACAGTGTGCACTGGTATGTGGGGACTGACTGTCCTGGTACAGGCTTCCTCAAGCCAGAACCTCCCTTAATATTTGGCTAATCTGAAATTGTTAGTCCGTTGCTCATTTGGTTGAAAGACACCTGCTTTTGGGTTGATAAGCATAGGCCCTGCAAGTCTCACTATTTCTCTACTTCAAATCTCCCTGCTTGATGTAGTGCACCTGAATAAGTGAGGCATGTATTGGTTGACTTGGTCTTGTGTGCCATTCTCAGAGGGAACTGAGCTTTACAGGCTCTTGAAAGCAAATTCTACATCAGCCAACGTTTGTGCTTGTAAAATCCAGCTTCATTTTTCAGCTAAATAAACTCATGAACATCCTGATTTCTGCTAATCATAGCAGTTAGCTTCTCTTCTCTGGAGACACTGCCTGGAGAACAGGAGTCAAAGTTTAATTAACATAAACCTGCTCAAATGGTAAATACGGAGAGGCTGTTTTAGGTCTTGTAACCAAAAAAGTTCCAATAAACTGTAAACAGTCAAAGTGGGACACTTTGAAGCAAATGTTTAGTGTGAATAAACAAGCAGCCCATAATTAATTCCCACATATGTAATAAACTGCATTTTTCCTGGGGCTTGAACATTCTGTTTACCTTCCAAAAAATGAGTGGTCAGCCTCATGTCCTCTAAAGCGGTGTTAAAACAAGGCTTGTTTGGCGTATGTTTGAGGCTTGTAATGAGTGTGCGTATTTCTGCATTGTGACTGTAGTGCTATGATAGAATATATTTAATGAAAGAAATCTTTTGGCTACTTAAGACGTTGCCACATTAGCGCAGTTTCACTGGCAAAATAAGGTCCATTGTCCATTTGATGTACGAAGAACAGTCATTTGAAACCAAGCAGACCCGTTACTGAATCTACATTTGAAAGTCATCATCATCGAGGCTAAATCCCTGTTTGAGCAGATTACTTGATTTCAACCATGAAAATGTGTGGATCAATGGTAAATGAGGCTGCATCTTGAAAGCTGATGTGTGGAATTTCTGCATCGCTAACACCACTAAACAGAATCGCAAAAACAATAAATATTTTCAAGCAGGTTTTTTAAACACTCGCCACTGGGTTTGCATTTGCCCATCTGTGCTTACATCTATGAGAAGAGCTCTTGGTATGTGTGTGTGTGTGTGTGTGTGTGTGTGTGTGTGTGTGTGTGTGTGTGTGTGTGTGTGTGTGTGTGTGTGTGATTTTTAGTGAGGTACTGTATGTGTGGTGCTTAAGCTGCTAGTGCCACAACTTTCTTTGGCCAGAGTTGAAAGTATGAAAGGAAGGCTCTGATAATTAGTCCCAGGCAGTGTGCAGCCATGTGTCAAGACGTTCGATTGGTGAGTCAACATGGAGATAATAGCAGTTCTTTCTGGCTGTAATGCAAGTCACAACCATCTCATACTTGCCTCATAGACCTTCTCACAGGCAATAGTTGTGCATTGTAAGTACTGAAAAAAAATGTTTTAATGTTTTAATTTAGTGTTTGTCTTCTCTTTCAGGAGAAATTTCAAAACATACTTAAAATAAAATACTTTTTTTTTGTGAATGAGAAAATATCTTGATTTACGCTTATTTAAAAAATATATAGTTAGTTGACAATTAATATTAATAAAGCAAACAATTGAGCCGATACAGTAAGAAAATACACTTAATTTAATATGAAAACAAATCTTAATATAGTGCATAATTTTTTTCATTTATTTATTTATTTATTTATTTATTTATTTATTTATTTATTTTTTTACTGCAAAACCAGAAAAACAAATGCTGATGAATTCTGAATATTTTTATTTTGCAGTGTGGTGTTGGTTGCATCAGGCATAAAAAAACCCTGTGAAAACCAAACAAATATGTGGATGAGTCTGCTTTGATGAGAGAACTTAAGTTTATAAGTTGAAGTTTAAGTAAATAAGTAATACATTCTTAAAATTAAATCAAAAATTTAAAACTGATATTGATAAATGAAAAAAGTATATTCTAAAATGAGCGTAAAAATAAACAGAAATAATATGTTTAATTCAACAAGTTTTGTTACATGATATCTTACATCACTTTACTTCTGAAGTAATTCTGAATTTTTATTGCAGAACAACAAAACATACAGATTAAAATGGTTTAATTTGCAGTGTTGTAATGGCTGAAAAAAAAAAAATGTCTTTCTTGCTACATATGTGCCAGAGACAACATCTTCAGCCAGCCTTTATACTGCTTTCTCACACTATCAGACTCTCTTGTTTCCCACCGTCCATTTCTATTCCAGCCCAGAGAATGCAATTGGTGGCGTTTGTCTGTGGACTAATCAAAAATGTGGTTAAACCGTGGTTAAAAATCTTACTGCTAAGTAGGAAAACACACGCTTGACCTGGAGAACTCTGGGAGCTTTCCCTCCATTCTCACTTGGCCTGCGGGTGGTATGCTCATTAGAGAGAGAGAGACAGAGAGAGAGACAGATAGACTGAGATTAGGTAATATTCCTTTCCCCGCTGTATTGTTATACAGTAGTAAATTGAACAGAAGAGATTTGAAATGGATCTGATGGTTTTCAGTTGCTCTGTTTGTTTTGTGAGTTGGATGAAGCCTGGGAATTTCATTTGGCCTTAATTGTTCAATACAATAAAACCCAAAACCTCTTTCTTGAAATACCACTTTATGATTTAAGGAAATGCCCATCGATTGCACAGTAAGATTGACCAGATGTGAGAAGATTCCAACACTTGGCATTATGCAACTGGATACCATCCCTCTTTATTTACTACACAGAAAAATGTTCCCAAGGACTTTTTCCAGTCCTTTTCTTCTCTGGATGATATGGCTTTCATTCTGAAACATGTCCAGTCACAGTGCTGGAATACCTACCGAAATGAAACACTTACTCGTGCTGCCCACTCAGTAGGAAAAATCAATGATGTCAACTCCTTTTCCAGGAATAGTATTGTGGCTGCAGCTGAGACTGTGTCTGTTCCTTGTGAAGTCTCTGAACACTTTTTAAGTGTGTTGCTCCGTTTTAATGCGGACGGACAGCAGGGCAGCCATGCACATGGGACTGCCGACACATCTGGAAACACTAAGCCTCCCGCTGCACTGCCCGGCCCAATAAAAGTCACTTTCTTTTCTCACTTTCTCTCCTCTTACTATTTGCTCTGACCCTCTCTGTAGTGTAAAGGCTCACTGATGACCGCATGATGCTCCCTGACACAGTGACCCTGGCAAGTTCAGATGGATGAGGAGAGACAATGAACAGGCAATAATTAAAAGATCAGTCACATGCCTCTCTAAAGAGCGATGCAGATATAGGCTCACAGATATGGAGTATGTGAAATATCACAGATTTTCTCTCTCCTTCTGTTCCACTCTAATTAAATGGACAATCTTATGTAGGTCTGCTCTAATGAGTCTTTACATATTTCATATCAACTTTTTTTCTCATCTCTCATGTTAATATTTAGGCAATGGTTTGATACATGTGCTGAAAATAGAATCTAGGCTTATTTTTCTAATGTGTGTGTGTGTGTGTGTGTGTGTGTGTGTGTGTGTGTGTGAGAGAGAGAGAGAAAGAGTGTTTGAATCCATACTGATTGCCAGACAGAGTTCTGAAAACAGGCTAGGATTACATGGTAATGGTTTCACACTCTCATGACTGAAGTTTTCTGCCAGCTCAAATCAAGATCTCAGACTTCCTGATGACAACTGACACTTAAATTTAGACAGATACACTACCAATCAAAGTTTGGGTGCAGTAGGTTTTTTTTTAGTGATTTATTTATTTATTTTAATTGATAACAAGAACACTGAAGACTGGAATAATGGCTGATAAAAAAAAATCAGCTTTCCCATCACAGGTATTAATTTATTTAACACACCATTTTAATGTATTTTTAAAATTTTAATGTATTTTTGGTCAAATAAATGCAGCCTTGGTGAGCACAAGAGAAATCTTTTCAAGAAACATTATAAAATCGTACTGAACCCAAACGTTTGAATGGTAGTATACAAACACAAAATCCTGATTCTGGAGTCAAGAACATTATCATTTATGACTTTACAGTTTCATGCATTATGGATGGGCATTTCGGTGCCTGTTTATTTTACAGTTCATAACTGTATAGAAATCTTCAAATGATATAACCTGATACCTGAACTAGTAAAATTGCTTTTTTATCTTAAAATACCACCATAATGAGACCGGTAGTAGAACAGATGGCTACATAATAAATTTATCAAAACATCATTTTAACAATATATATTTAGTGTAAAATTATATGTATTGTCTTGCTGAATATAACATAGATTCTTTTTGTAAATTATATAGTAATTCATACTTTTTATTTCCAAAAACAAAATGATTTACAGCACTGAATGTAATATATTTTTCTACTGTATATGATAAGATAATGTACAGTTAATCAATGAACAGGTTTTTACTGTAGCAGTTTTACATTCTTTTTTCAGGTAAAATTATAAACTTATTTACAGTGCAATGTCCTTCATTCACTTTTGCACATTATATATAGTTCAGTTTAATATGATAGCCAATATTCCTGTAACTTACATTCCCCTCCAGGCTAAAAAGCCAAGGGATTCACAAATGGACAGTGAAGGAAGTAAATTATTTATACGCAGCGACTTATGAATTTTTAAATACCACAGTGATTTTTTTCACCTTGCCTGCAAGCTGAATTGTTGTGCTGATGTTATTTTGCAGAGTCTTTAGGTCCATAAGCAATGGTCTGCCTGTAGTTACTCAAAGCTATAACACACTATTGCTGTGCTGTTGCCATGGCGATGAAGGATGTTCAGGTAGTATCTAAATAAGCAGGTGTAGATGAGCGTGATATAGCCAAGTAGGACACCTTCCTGGATTAACATTCCTATCAAACAACCTTGAAAGCTAAATAATGCGCTCTTTAAGGAATTTCCTTGAAGAAGTTCTACTGTGGAATACAGGAGCAGATGCATGAGAGTGCACTTACTAGTGTCATAGTATTCAGAGAAGTATTATTACTAGGCATGTGCAGCGGAGCCAATATCTGTTTCTATATCTGTAGCAATCTCAAAATTATTTATAATTGTAATTTATAAAACAAGTGGGTGGGGCTTAAACAGGATGAATGGCTAAAATATTTTTTGCATAATGTTACTACACGTGTGTGTTGTACATAAATTACGGACCAGCTCTGGAAGAGAGTGAAATGGAAACATAACATGTTTGTATTGCCTTATGATGTTTTTTTTTTTGTTGTTGTTTTTTTTTATATTACTAAATTGCATGATTAAAATTTAAAATAATTAGTGCCGTGGTGTTTTAATAGTTTCAGGAGAATAACCCAGTTAGTTAGTTAGTTAGTTAGTTAGATAGTTAATTGTTAGTTTGGTTTCAAGTCAACTGTGAACTTTTCTGCCACAGAGACTGAAACTTGACAGAGAAACAAAGAACCTCGGAGGCATGTGCAAAATCATATAGCAGGAAGTGTCATCTATTAATTAAGAGACTGACTTCTGTCATTCGGACATAATTTGGAAAACTACACACTGCATAGTACGGCCGTATGCTGGTCATTTCTAAAGTTTAAGCATGTTATGGAAGTAAAAAAAAACAACAACCTTTTTTAGGGTTTCATGAGTTGGTTTGTTTAGTTGGTCTGATAACACCTTTCTCTCTCGGCTCACCGGCCTGATCTAGCTCTGTTTGACTGTGGAACAGCAAACTAGTCTCTCATACCAGCACAGAATACTCTCACAGCCGGCCAAAGACAGCATAAACATTCCTGCAGATTTCATGGGTCCTAGATGCTTTAGAGCATTAGAGTACTCATTGGAAAGGAGAAAGAGAATTATGTTTGCATGCATGCTATGCTTGGTCAGTAAGAGATAAATGTAATTAATTGTAGTAGTTTTCTTTGTCACAGTTCAAGTTCAAGTCATAAAAGTGCAGTTAAAAGGTGCAGCATTCATTTTCTCTGCAGGGGTTTTCATACACCTTTGTGCTAATTTTCTTTAAATCTGAGTATATGTTGAGAAGGGGAGATTTTAAGTCTTGCCGTTTTTGCTGAGCTATTTTCAGCTGCTGTAATGGCTGCTCGTTAATGGAGATATTAGCTGGTGGAATAGCTGCCTGCTCCATTCAGCTTCTGTTATGACAGGTTAGTCCTCTGCAATTATCCTCATCACTTCTCAGTGTGACCACCCCACCCCCATAGCATAGCCTACCTATTCAGTCTTCTGCATTAGGTTTAAAAAAAGGCCATTCATATGTGTGGTTTATGTATCAACTTTATTTCTTTGCAGACCGAAAACATGAAAATAACACTGTTTCCTAACCAGGTGTGATCAGCATAAGCATAAGGCGATAAAAGCTGTCTCTTCCATATTATGGGCCATTCATACTAACAGTGATGGGACAATGTAAACTTTATGAGCAACGACTCAGTGGGGCAACAGTCAATGGGAGTGAGGACACCAGAGCTTCCTGTGAGATACTGTAGTCAAGTGTAAGTGTACTGCAGGAGAGTTTAAAATTACTGTGGGGGATTGGACTGTTACCACATATCAATTGATTTATTGGGGAAAAAAACCTTTCTAATATACTGATGTGCTGCCTGAAATTTTGAGGAAACATTTTCCTTTTTTTTCAGGATCCTTTGATGAATAGAAAGTTCAAAAGAACAGCATTTATTTGAAAAACAAATCTTTTTCAACATATGTGTCAAATGATCCCACACAATAATTAATTAGAATAAAGGGGTTTATGCATTTTTAATAAAAGTGATGCCACATTTGTGCCAGGCCACCATGGTTTTAGTTCAGTGTTTTCTTATTATAAGTAATGTAGGCTTAGATGCTACTTCTGGTATTTCTTTTGTAATTATGATGAAGCTGCTTTTTTTTCCAAAATTTTTTTCTTTATTAACAGTAAGTGGCAGTGTTGACATTTTTTGACATCTCTACTGAGAGAAGTGTTTTTTTTTTGTTTTTTGTTTTTTTTAAAGGGGAGGTCTAGTGCTGTTTCATGCATTCAGAGTTGTTTACATTGTTAAAGAGTTGGATTCTCATGCTAAGCATGGCCAAAGTTTCAAAAAACGATTTGGACATACAACAAACATGATTCAGAACTGCAGACAGTAAGTGAAACTGCATCAAATGTCTGTTTTGTTGGCAATCAGCGCAAGTGCTCTTCACTCTTTAGCTCCGCCCATGGTACGCCTCCAGGAGCTCGGCTGTTTTCAGAGAGAATCGTAAAGCTGTATCTTTTACAAATATGATAAAACTAAAGACTTTTTGGAGATATGAAGAATGCAGTACTACTATATAGATCCTCAAGATTAACGTGAGATTGGGTGAAAATGTTGGTGTTAGGTCACCTTTAAGACATACAATCTTAATTTTGTGTTTTGAACATTTTAATTAAGTAAGATTATTTGTATATAATTAATTTCATCCTGTGGCCTGATTGGAAGTTTGTTGAGGTCCCCCAGTGGGCCCCGGGCCCCTGGTTGAGAACCACTGTTCTACATTGTCTTTTACTAGGTCAGAGACTTTTTTTTGTCAACCATTTAACCTAAACATTTTCTTGAAGTACCTTCTGAGATTTAAGATTATTTTTCAATTATTTAAAAAAAATAAATGTTCACGGTTTTCTGATAATGTCAGTTAATGGCCACATGCAGGTAAACAAAACTTTTTTGTTTTTATTTTGATAAAAAAAAATATAAATATTGCATGTATTTATTTCAACTTTACATTTTTACGATTGATTAAAAAAAAGCTTTTCATCAAGAAACCCCTTGCAGTTTCCTCATAAACCCCAGTTTTAGGAAACTATGCACTAGGCTCTCTACACAGAGCACTGTATTATCACAGTTCAATATTATTTCTGATTCCACATTCCAACTGCTTTTCCAGTAATTGCTTTGGGGAGAAGGGGGACAATGAGTCAATCAGTCATAATGGTGATGATAACCTAGTGCTCTTAGCCATGCTCAACTGTGGATTCCTCTCTGATGAGTTAGATTTGAAGTAAATTGGACATCTACCCCTAGAGACAATTGCACACCATGTGCGCTATGTGTTAAATGTACTTTTGGGACCCTAATTTGATCCTAATGTATTGATTTCCAGTATTTTTTCATTGGTAGTCAGTCTTCAGCACTGATTGTGGATTGTGTAAAGTGAAAGCTGTTGTGTGTGTTTGCATCTGTGTGATGTGTATGAGCTCCATTTATCAGTCCATCAGAGGCAGCTGGTGAACACTTTTCACCTTGTCTGGTTTCCGATCATTCTAGTTGATCTTTTTTTTTAACTATTGCTGTCAGTCAAACTCTGCCTCTCTCTTTTTTACTAGTGTAAAAATCTCTCCCTCATACTGTTTGTTTTTGTGTGTTGAAGTGTATTCATATGTAATACTCTTGAGTGAAACAATTTGCACACTGCCTCTTCCAGAAGGACAGAGGAGAGCAATTAGTGAGTAATTGTGAAAGAAAGTACCTGCTTTTGGTGCAGGTATGTTGTTCCACAGAGGGCGGCATGTAATTTTCAGTGTTCTAGAAAAGGGTTTTTAACTACTAGACATTGTTCACCTAAAATAATAGAGTCAGCCACACAGAAACTCCTGTGGTGCTTTAAGACCATGACACGCTGGCAGACTTTGATTGACACATGCAAAGACCCATGTAAAATTCTAAAGCTGTCGCTGGCAGGCGAATGTGTGAGGACGGAAATTCCCAGGCTTCCTTCCCCACTCTCTGAATGATTTGCTCCCCATGCTGAACTGATTACTCCAACTTATTGGAGTATCTCCTCTACTCCATTTTTTATGGTACAAATGTGGATCGTCCAGAGCAGAAGGCAAATGCACAAGCAAAACAATCATAGGACCATATACTGACACTGAATTGGCTGAATGAAAAGCAAAAGACCAACTGACCGAGCGGCAAACCTCCTGGTGAAGCCAATAAGGACTGACAAAACTGAATTGGCCGCTTGAGGCTGAAAAGGGAGTCAATCCCATCCCTGACTTTACAGCAGCAGAAAAAAAAAAAAAAAAAAAAAAAAAAAAAAACTGTTTACTTGGTTCAAAAAATGCTCTATATTGCTACCCTTTGTGACAACTGTGGAATTTTTTTTAGAACACAATCCTTAAAGCAAATTAAGGGCGTGTTGAGTAGAATTTGAGAATGCACCCGTTACATATATGTTGGCAACCAGCTCCCGCCTTTTTGCCCCATATAGATTTTTCCGGGAGAGTAACTTGCCAAGATGGCCACGGCCCGCTCTGATCAGAATCAACCACACCCTCACAATCTTCCAAGCCCTAGCACAAATTGCAACAATCTACAAATACAGTTTAAAATTCACATTATAACAATATTCCAAACCTGAGTATAACCCAGTGGCACTGGAGGTGTATAAAGCAGCACCTGTTTTACATATATAGTTGGAGTTTGACGTTTATAATTTATGCTAGAAAGTCAGTGTAACAGAATTAAGGTGAGGTAATGCATCTACTAAAGCCTCCAGGTGAAAGCAGTGACACTTAAAACACACACACACACAAAAACAGATATATCACAAAAACACACATTTAAAAATGACTATAATCCTTTTCCAGACATACTTTGTGACTGGTAACACGCACACACAGACAAGCAGGGATATGGCAAAAGCACACATTTTTAATGTTCTTATACAAATATGCACACTAATGTGAAACAGTCCCAAAAAGAGATTACTCTCAAATGTCATTTTGTATTTAGAAGCATTTTTTCTGTCCTCAATGGAAGTGAAAATGTCATGCAACAAAAAAATCAGAGCCTCTGAACAAAATGCATCAGAACAAATGGGCCAAGTGGCTTTCCAATACATTTTTCCAATGATCTACAGGCCACAACTGCTTTGACAAGCTAATCCAGTCATTTAATCATCCTGTTTCCATGAATATTTATTTGTATGTTTATACACAATCATCAGACAGTTTGGGGTCTGTAATGTATGTGTGTGTGTATATATGTATCAAGAAATTACTTTTATTCAATAAGGATGCATCAAAAGTGTCAGTAAAAACACTATTTTTAATAAATACTGTTATTTTTTCCTATTAATAAAAGAATCCTGATACAATTATATAGAATTATTTCTGAAGGATCATGTGACACTGAAGACTGGAGTAATGGCTGCTGAAAACATCACAGGAATATATTAAAACAGAAAACAATTGTAATAATATATCACAATATTACTGTTTTCAATGTATTTCTGATCAAATAAATGCAGCCTTGATAAGCATATAAGACAAAAACATTAAGAAATCTTACCCCAAACTTTTGAACAGTGTATGTTTTGTTCAGGCAGAGGTGAAAAGTAAGTTATGATGGATGTGATGTGATATGAAAAAATTGAGAGAGAGAGATGGAGAGAGAAATAAATAAAGAAAGAGAAGATAGAAACAATGCAGATGTTCAAACTAATTGTAGGCCTTTAAGCAGAGCCTGCTATCACAGAGGTTAGTCAGACCCAACTCTCAGCGCACATACAAATGAACCTGTCTAAACACTTGCTGTCTGTTTAGTCCAGGACTCCAGCATGTTGACTTGTGGTTTTTTGGGGTTATAGACCTGTTTAATTGAGTTGTATTTTATGGGATTCAGCGAGCTGTGTGTCTCACAGACAGGATTATGTGTGCTGAAAAAAGGGAATTAATGGCTTTTGGCCGGCCTTACTGCAGTTGCTGAAGCCCTCAGTATTGTAATCCAGTTTAGTGCTGCTTTCCTACAGCACAAAGCATGTCGCATACCGTCAGTGCACATTAACTATGAAAAACGCAAACAATTTCAGGCTCTCAAGCTTATATGTGCAGAGTTTAAAATATGTAATAAGTGCGCTCCTTCTTTGTGCTATAGTGAGTAGTTTAGCTGGGCTAGAGCTAGTGATATTGACTGAGCACTACAATAATGTAGAAATACTGTTTTTATGGTCTTTAATTGTGTAAAGGCTGACCCACACTAAAAGATTTTTAAAATCTTATCAGATTTTCACAGTGTAAGAGACCACACACATGACGATAAAAAAAATCCTAGATTTAACAGTTTTGTTCCTATAGTTTGTGGAGTGCTGCGATGTGACCAAGAGAGCACAGCACACACTTACCAATTCCATTTACATACAACTGTGAACACGGGAAACATCGCACAGTCAAACGTGACTTTAGAGGAATCAAATGGCAGACAACAGACAGTAAGAAATGGCAGTTATTGTATTGTATTGTATTTCTTTTTCAAATTTGCGGGAATAAAGGAAATGGTGGTTCCAGAGATTATTTTATCAGATTTTCCTGTGGTATGAGGTGTGTTAAATTATTATTTAAAGATTAACTTTAAGTATTGGCCAATATATTTGCAATATCTACTGATTAATTCTAATTATGTTTATCAAAAAATATATTTAAAGCCCGACAATAACTGGTATGGTGCCAATATATCATGCATCCCTAATCTTTTTCTTTCTTTTGTTTTTTGCAATTTTTATAAGCGTTTACTTGCAATGATTTTGATCTTCTTACTATAAGTTGTGTTATCAAGAAGGTATTTTGTGTGTGTGTGGGTCTGGTTTTCCCTGGACTGTTGGAACCAAAACAGCTCAATAAGCATGCTAAGTAATGAATAAAAGTAGATGAATGAAAATTAGGCAATCGTTAAAAAAAATAGAAATCAGTGGAAACTTCCCACATGTGTTTATGCTGCACCACAGTGTGTGTGTGTGTATATATATATATATATATATATATATATATATATATATATATATATATACACACACACACATGCACACACACAAACCTGTCAAGCCATTCAGACAGTGTGAGTGTGTGTGCATGTACAGTATGAGCGGTAACCTCGGGATTTTTACTGCGGGGGATTCCAGTGCATTTGGAACACCTAGTGAAAAGGTTACTGCAGCGGGTGATTAATTAGCTAATTAACACAATGATTAATGTGCATGAGTAAATGAGGCAGGCAGCTGGAGACCGAACCAATTTCGGATGATATTTTCATTTTTTTTCACTCATCCGGCCTTTTTTCCCTCTTAATCATGAAAAACTGTTCAATCTACTGTACACTACAGGGCTGTTTTCATTGTCATCCTTCTGATTGATTTAGTGCCTGTGGGTTTACTCAGGGCACTATGGGACCATTCAGTTTGGACAGAGGTAGGGATTCCTTAATGGGATTACTGTTAAGGTAATGAATAGGGTTTCTAGTCACAAAGGCCTGGTTAAGAGCACCTGTCAGTGATGATGGGTAAGGCATTGTTAGGCTTGTGCAAACAGCATCCCGGACAGACATCATCTGATATGGAAGGTCCTGTGGCTTTGGTTGTGTGGACAACATTTTCTTTTTTCTGCCCGCTTTGCTTTAAAAAAAAACCAAAATAAATCAACATGATTCAGGCGATTTGATATGTTGTGTCCTGGGACTGTAAATTTTGCTCAAATACATTTATGCTGCCGCTGTTCAGAATTATAGGGCTGAATTTTAAATATTTTCCATTCATTTTACATAAAGTAATTCTATATACATTATTTACAAAATAATAATTTATACTTTTTGTTAGTCTAATTTAAAATTCTCAGCGTGTAATTTATTTATTTTGGTTTAAATGTGGAAAACACCTTATAAAAAACTTCAGTGTGGTTTTCTGTTTTTCTTTGCTTTTTTTCTTATTGGTCTGAATTCAGACACATTTGCAGTGAGGCTCATTAGAAGAACTTGCCTGTGGCGACCACTTTCACAGTAAAATTTCCAGTGAATGGCACTAAAAGAACATTCTGTTTTATATGAAACAGATGAACGTGAATCCGACAATGTTTTATTACGTTGGTTGTTATGCATATCACAGCAGTTTGGAAATAAAATGTCTCTTTTATTGTAAATAGTGTTTCACGGGACTCATACTCGAGCACTTTGCATTGCGAGTGCAAACAAATTTATTAGTTTATGAATCATATGGTAAAAGCTTTTTGATGGCATGACATAGCATTGTGCAAGGAACCATGCAATAACTCTTTATTAATTGATCATCTGTTCCTGTAATCAAAATCTGTGGGAATAAAAATAATAAAAGTAGTTGGTGTTGTACTGCCAGTAGTGATAATTTTAGCAGAAAACTGCAGTGAACTGTAGTTACTTTTTTGGAGTTTTGCAAAAATGTAGGTTTTCACGTTTTACATTGAGTCTATGTTGCATATTTGATGTGTTCAAACTTCAAATGTATAAATGCTGTTTCTTCATTTTATTTCAGTGATATGTAAACTCTTTCAGACAGCATTGCACTTTAACACTTTCATCCTTTATGAATAAAGTGGTCAGCCTTGGGATCAGTACAAACAAGTCAGTTTAATGCTTGAAATATTTGTCTCTGATGCACTTCAAAAACACTTCAAAACTTGTGCTTACGTTTGCTTTTGTTGTGTAGTTTGTTCTAGAACATGCATTGAAATGTGAAAATCTCTTGAGGAAGTCTTAGTTTCTGGTCCAATCAGGTCAGAGTATATTTAAAGCAATTACCATAATGTCTTAAGCCTTTACCCTCACAATGAAGCACTGCTGAAAAATCATATGGTGTTTGTCTGGATTCATATCCTTTTTTTTGCTCATTAGCATACATCTCTTATTTGAAGTGTGCACATATTTGTGCTCAGCTGTTTTTGTGTGTATGTCTGTGTGTGTGTGTGTGTGTGTGTGTGTGTGTGTGTGTGTGTGTGTGTGTGTGTGGCTATTGCTTGCATTGCTGACTGTTGCTCCCAGAGGCTGACGTGTGCTGGTTGGAAGCCAGCGAACGCTGAGGTCTCAGAGCAGCTGTGAGGTTAGAGAACTCGTCATAATCAGAAAGTAGAAAGTTATGCATTGCTGGCCCTAAAACAAGCCAACAGTGAAGATGGAAAAAAATAAGGGGCTATAAATTGTTAGCCACCATTAACATTCTTGGTAGCTAATTATATTATTGTTGATTTATGGCTTATTGAATAATCATCTTAAATCATCTCAAACCCACTGACTTCGGGGAGAGAGAGAGTTCTTCTGGGGTTTAGCATTTCAATCTGAAATATTTGTTTAACGATTAAAGTTTTTAAAAGTCTTTAAAGATTTAAATGTTAGGATTCAGAAAGAAGAGGATTCAATTTGCAAAACACAGTTTATTAGGAAAACAGGAGATCAAGTGGTACAAAACTAGCCGTAAGGGCTGTACTAGATAATGTCCATAGTCAATGATGACCTCAGATAGCAAGACAGTCCAGGAGGTCAAGAATGAAGGTGAACGAGAAAGGGAGCAATCAGCAGTCATGGCAGGTGAGCGGGGAGAAGAAGGGAGGTGGCAGCAGGGAAGCTGGAGGTAGCAGGCAGATAAGCACAATCCAGCAGATGGGGAAAAAGGGAGACTGGAGAGAAAAAAGTAAAAAAAAAAAAAAAAAAAAAGTAAACAGAAAAACTATTATGCCAAGAAAAGAAAAAGGGGAAAAAATTATTCAAACTGGTTAAACTGAAAATCAAAACAAAGCTGGAAATCAAAATGGGCTCTAGTCACACCAAAAGAAAAACAACAATAACTTGGAATAAAGTGAAAAAAAACAAACTAGAAAATGATTAGAAACCTAGGAACGACACAAAAACAAGACATGCACAACAAAATGCATTAACATCTGGCACAGAACAAAAACCACGAAGGGAATATAAAGGGAAGCTAATAAGGAGTAACATGTTATATTTATAATGAACTAACAAGGTAACAAGAGGGCGGGGCAACAATTGAGAGATGAATGCATGGCAAACACAACACAACAACTCGAGCTGAAGCACATGGTGTACGAACACAAACACCACGCCGAAGCCTGTGAGCAAACAAACAAGACAGTCATGCACTCCAAACGAACAGCGGTACAAACACGAGGCAGATCAAACCGCCGTCCTGACGTTAAATGCTATATTGGATTGGATTCCAGTATGTGCACTGAAAACAACAACAACATTTTTGTTTTGTTGTTCACTAAAAAATGTCCTCTGAAAATAATTTAACAATTATTGCAGATTCTTACTCTTTCAGATTCTCTCTCCCCTCCCCCCTTCCCTCTCTCTAATCTTACTAAATAATTTTTTTATTTTTTTTATTTTTATAGTGTTTGTTTTATGAATTATGCACTAGTAGACAGATGACTAAAATACATGTTGTGGCCAGCATGGCGGGTCATTCTTGACACATTATATGGCAATCCACATCTCTACCACAGTGCTGACCTCTTTTCTGCACTTTTCTCTTAATCAAAATGATGACAGGCTGAGAGAATGAGTGTGGTGTGAAATCTTACTACCACAGCGGTTCTCAATTCCAGTTCTCGCGCCCCCCAGCTCTGAATATTGTGCATGTCTCTCTGTTAGCACACTTGATTCAGGTAAACAGTTCATTAGAAGTGCATGAACTGTGTTCCCATTGACTTGGTCACTACACAGTGTTCATTGCTCCCTACTCCCTGATCAGGGGAAATCTGTTGAAGTTTACCTCACTTCGGAACATTCATTCACGGATTTGCACTGCCCAATGTCTTCACACACGGACAAGTGTCATATACCTCTGTAAATAAATACAATTTAAATTCATGTCTTGCATACATCAGTGCACTTTGAATGGAACATATACGTTCGCTTCAAAACTGGAATAATGCCGGTATATCCCGTGATGTCCAATTTGCAGGGCACTTACGTTCAAATAGAAAACAAACCTCTGAAGCGATAAGAGAAACATGCAAAATGTGCAGAGCAGGGGGGTGTGAGGACTGGAATTGAGAACCGCTGCCCTACCTATAGGGTCAGAGGGTTGAATGTCCTGAAAATTGGGTAACAGGCTTTTACGAGAGGCTGCTGTGATCCCTCATTGCCACTAAAGGTTAACTAGGACACTCAGGTTTGAACACTTTCAGACTTTTAAACACATGCATTACGAAATAACAAGCAAAAAGCTTGCTGTGCTCAAGTGACGGGTCTGTCAGAATGCACCAATCTATTTGATTATTCCCTCAAATCCCTGAGAGATTTACTGTACCTCCAGATCCACATGCACACATAGCGCCATTAGTGCCATTTTACAGGTCTGAGTCCCCATTGAAAATGTGGAATTCCAAAATTGAATTTAAACCTGGAGATGAACAGGAAGCTTTAGAATTTCGATTAATTTAAAACAAAGAAATGTTGTGATGTAAAATGAATAAGAAATATGTAATTTTCTGCATTATTTATAGGTCACTAATTCATTATTCTTTTGTACAAAATATAATTTATTATGGAAAAAAAACTAAACATGAGAAAAATGCTAAATAGAAGTATTTTACACTTTACAACACTAAATGCATGAATCACTATAACAGCTGTAAATCATGGCAGTTTTTGGCTTCAAATGAGGAAGGAAGACAAATGAAATGAATGAAAGAAGGACAGGTGGAGACTGTGGAAGACAAAATGGAAAAGTAATAAAATTTCAGACAAAGCTGCTACTGACAGACAGACAGACAGACAGCGAAGATACACAGTGTCACAAGGAATTCTTTAGCCTTCACATCACTGTACTCTGGATTAATTTAAGGAGAGGAAAACATGTTTTATTTATTTATCTCTTTTTATTCAATCAGACTATGTGTTTGTCAGTATTCATTCTGATTAACACAATCAACACTTCCGCTGAGCCTACGTCATGAACGCACCAGCTTGAGCTACTAGATGCTGGAGATTATAGTTTATACATTTTTAAAAGTCAATATTTTTCTTACACTAATGCATCGTTTCGCTTCAGAAGGCCTTTATTAACACCCCGGAGCCATGTGGAGTAGTTTTATGATGGTTGGATGCACTTTTTTTATTGGCTTCAAAAACAGAGGCACCATTCACTGCCATTATACAGCTTGGGAGAGCCAGGACATTTTTTAAATATAACTGCAATTGTGTTCGTTTGAAAGAGGAATGTCAGATACGCCTAGGATGCCCTAAATCATGGGCTAATTTTCATTTTTGGGTGAACTGTCCTTTTAAGATGGAACAGCAAACAGAGACGCTGCTTTTTGTTGCATGCAGAATATCACAGCTTTCAAAACTACCTTCTCTTGTCCTCAACAAAGCTGCATTTATTCTGTTACAACAGAAATCTTTTGTAACATTATAAATTCTTTACTGTCACTTTCTTACAATCTTACTGACCTCAAACATTTAAATGGTAGTGAATACATTATGCATTGATTTTTGTTACATGCAATTGCTAAAATGTTGCAAATGGGAAACACTGAAATTGTCATGATGAATTTAAACTGGCCACAGCTTGAGTCATTTAGTTTTTGTTCAAAAGTGTTGCTAAGTGTTTTTGAGTGGTTGCTACAGTATTGCTATATTAGGTGACGCCCTTTCGCTCTTTCTTTTTTCCATTGGTCAAACAGTATATAGCCCTGCCCCCAAATCATCATATTGGTTGAGCCAACGTTGCTAGGTTGTACTTGTTTGGATGCTCCAAACAAACAGAGCAGTGTTTTGACAGCACCATAGACTAAGAGCCACAGTATTTACACTTTTCATGGGAATCAGTCTACACATATCTTACAGTATCTATTTGTGCCTATTTGTGTACCTATTTTTGTTTCTCCATATTAAGCTGGAATAGAAGAAATCTTTAAATAGACATTGAAAAAAAAATGCTACACAAGCCACATATGCATTCATATTCTGAAAAGGCTCATATTTTTTCTTTCTAAAAGGAACTTTCAATTCAGACATTTATGTGTTCACTAAAGCATTGGTGAGTGAGAAGCCCAAGGTTTTATATTACTAACTGGTGTGTGTGTTGGTGTGCATCTTTGTTTGTGTTTTGTTGTACTGCTTTCATCACGATTAAGACAGCAGACAGTGAAGCTTGTGAGTAAATATTGCTCCCAGATTGTTGTAATGTATCTAAATCCAGCTCATCCACTGGCTATTTCTGCCTTCTCTCGCTGAAAGAAATCTGAGCTTGTGTGTTAAATGGTGGCACGCTCTTACTCCGTTCTGTGTGGCAGTCAGGCCTGGATGCAATTCCACTGTCCTGCTCTCTGCTCTTGGCTATGGGCTGTACTGGTGTTTCTGGCTAAGAGTCATTGGTTTGACTGGCTGTGATATGCAGCCACTCTCCCAACAGGTCTCTGTCTAATAGCTGTTACTAACTTACACTGTGTCATAGTCTAGCCAATGTCTGACAGTCACTGCACCCCTCCACAAAAGACTGTCGATTGTCTTGCATTTTCTAATGACAAGTGAATGCTGCTTGCTTTTGCAAAACACAACACCACAATGTTTTGGGTGGTTTCCATGATGTTGCTATGTGGTTTCTAAGACCTTAATTTAAGATATATGTGTTTGAATTGCATATAAAATTTCCAATTAATTGTATTACACAGTCCTAACATAAGCAAACTAATAATAAACTTAATGTGATGTATATTTGAAAGTCACACATAAAAATAAACATGTAAGAAAATGCACTCATAAAATCATGCCACAGCTTGTTATTAACTATTTAAATCTATTTGATTTTAAGTAATCACATTTTTAAAATGTATTCAAATTGCTTAGAAACAGCATCTGTTCAAACGCAATTAAAAAGCTTGATCATAGTTAAAATATGGATAGCTGTGGAACTATCAGTATGTATTGTCTGTATGAAACTGATGAAAAATGATGAAAAATATGTAAACGTAATTATTGTGAATTTAAAACATTCAGTTCATTGATGTATGGAGGACAAATATGCAATACATTACGTTTATTAATTTGTTCATGTTAAAATTGTGCAAATGGACGGACAAATTGTTTCATATATTGATGATAAATATAAAAACCTGCTTATTGTGTATTTAAAAAATGCATTCATTGTAATAGTGCTATAACAGCAATCTTACCTTTTTCATTTTTGTATGAATGACATATGCATTACATTAAGTTTATTTCTTTCTTTATGTTAAAATTGTGTAATCCAAATGGATGGAAAATTTATTATGCAATTCAAATGCATAAATCTGAAATGTAGCTCTGAATATCGCTAGGCCAAAAGAGCCTCAATCTATTATATTCTATTATCTAGATATGAATCAGGTACCTCTTTCATTATGCATTTGGGAATTTTTCTTGTCCACCAAGCAATAATCCTAATATAAACAAACATAAATCCTCTCCTCGAATCTTCACTGAATCACTGAATTCACCGTCTGTTTTAATTTCTTGTGATATGTGTCATCAGCATTCCTAGAAGAACATGTACTCTCCCCTTTCCTCTGCATATTTGACCTTTCTTCCGGTCCACACAGCTGGGTGAGAGGTGCGGTGACCTGCTCCTCACCCAGTGGCCCTTTGAGCTCCACAAGCTTGAATTTCTGATGGCCATTTTATCAGCCGTTTCACTGGCTCAGTGATGAAATAACACTTATAAAGTGGGCTGCTGGCTGCTTAACGAGGGCTTGTTGTATGAGCCCATTGCCTGTTAAAGCATGTGTGTGTGCAGGTGGGCCAGATGGCTGCGGGGCTGGGTAATAAGTAATAGTGACTTGCTGGTGCAATGCTTTCCAGATGCAGCAGGTCTTTAAAGGCTCAGGCAAGGAGTGTGGGCCTGCAACCAAGAGATGCAACCCAATCCTAGGGCAGAGGTCATCTGCCTGCTGCCTATAACTCATAAAGCTGCCTGGCAAGAATGGTCAGTCACAGGTAGCAAGAGGATGTCATGATTTAGGTCAGATGTTTGCTGAAATGTGATTTTCTCAGCTTTTTTTTTCTTAATTGAACCCCACAAATTTTTATAGTGAGAAAAAAAAGAAAGACATTTTTCAAAATATATAGGCTAATACACAAAAAAATGAAAGTCGTATTTTGAACAATACAAGGGTGATTTTTGGGGTGAACTGTCCCTTTTAGCGATAATAGACTTTTAACAAGCCTCTAGGGATTCCTCAAGAAAATCTGACCAAAGGGAGGCTGCAGTGAGAAATGGATATATCCTTTGATGTAAGTCTGTTAGTTATACTAGTGTTTATCTCCAGGCCTGGGGTCACAATTGTGTTGTAGCACTCTTTCCATTATAATTTGCAGACAAATAGAAAGAGAGAGGCAGCAAGCAGCGGGAAATGTGATCATGGTCTGGAAACCTGACATGGTTTATGTTCAGTTTAATGGTGATGGAGCTGATTGCATTTTTATCCCCAAAGTCTCATGTTATAGAGAAAATGCTCTTGCTTCTCTAACTCTTAACCAAGCACACACAAACAAACATTGTACACCAGTCGGACATAAAATAAGTTGTTATGGCTGCATTAGGAGCCTGCCTGTATCCAAACACTGGAAGTAAAAGAGCAGTCTGATATAGTCTGGCTGAATGAGAGTGGTTTATAGAAAGAGACCAGCCAATAGACTTAAGTGAACTATTTAACACCTAAGAAGGTGAAGAGAGATGACAATACACAAATGGACTTATTTTAACATAATATGACAGATATAGAGGGATGACAGATGGCTTTCTTTATAGTTGCCTCTGTATGTTATTTATTTTATACTATTTTAAAAGTTACATCACCTTTAAAACTGAAAAAGCCAAATTATACATGCTTGTGAAATGGAAGCATATTTTTTTTCTGTCCTCCTTCTGCTTTTGTAACAATATCTACCAGCACTGTTTAAATTGCATTGGCAAGGTAAGAAGGCTCTTAGGGATTTTACTTGGTACTTGCTGACTTAGCGATAGATATTGCAATTTTGCTGTAAAAAGTTTTGACTTGCAGTAGTTACTTTAAAGGTGTAACCTTTTTGTCCCTTTACCGGTTGAAGCATAAAGCTGCAGTTAAAAGTTACTTGGGGAAGAAATTTGTTTTGTTAATTACATGATTTGTGGTTCAACTCGGCTATTTTGCACGCATGAATCTGATGGCTTGATGCGCCCAAATAATGAAAGAAAGTCAAATATCCTAAAAACATGTTCAAGCTATCAAAACAACACCTTTCACTGCCTATAGTATTAGCCTGACCTTCTTTTCTTTATTTACAGATGACATAAACACGTGCAGATGAATAATGGAATTTATGAGGTACTCACTCATTATTTAAATTTTGCTCATTTCAAACAAAAAGGAGTAACATATTGTAGCTTAAAGGAGCTATTTCTACTTGATATACACCTGCTGATTAAAACAATAGAAACTTATCACAAAAGTTCGAATGGTTTACACTACAAATACCATTACAAACTATCAACTGTTGACCATTAAAACCATTACCTGTAGTGTTTTGGGTCATATTCTATTAGGATTTTGTGGTATTAACATGCTACCAATAGAAGGCAACAAATTACCAGTAGAGACCCACAGGGTCCATTACAGGTGAAATTAAAACCAATACAATTCTCATTAAAACCATTACAAATTCTATGAGGTTCCAGCAGGGACATTTAGTGCTGTGCATTTAATCTAATGTATATAGGTTGATTAAGTCAGCATAACTATCAGTAAAAAGTGTCTAACAAAAAGGTAAAGTAGGAGAGAAGCATTATTATTTGAAATTAGTTTTCCTGTAGCTCAAACAGTAGAGCAAGGTGCTCGCAACAAAAGGATCATAGGTTTGATTCCCAGGGAAATACCTTGAGTTGCTTTGAATAAAATCATTTGTGAAATGCATACATGTAAATGCGAATGTCTAAAATTCTTATTCTATTCTAATTGTTTGATATTATAATAGTTTTAAATAAAAATTCTCAAACAGCAGTTAAACAGTCCTTGTATGTTCCTGCCAGTCGCATACATGGAAAAACTCTTGAAACAGCAGCTTTACTTTTCCAGCTCTTCTACACTGATCTCCAGCGCATAGCTGTGTATTACTCATCTCAGCTGAGTTATCTCACTGCACCCTCATCCACTCTCCATCACTTTCTTATGTTCTAGTAAAGTGCCTGATCTGCTTCTTTTTGTGCATCGTCTTGGGACTGTCTCATGTATTGGGTTAGTGGAAATGAGGGTAGTCTTAGCCCCTGAGTGACCTCACTGGGGTCCCATGAGATCTGTAGCTGACAGTGATACATCAGTGCGTGTATGTGTTTCTTGCTGAATTGCACTTTCTATCACTTCTTGCGATCTGCTGCTCTAACCACAGGTGTCACACTCTTCCCCAACGTTCACACTTTCATCTGCTGACATCAAGTAACTTTCTACTTCCTTTCTCTGTGAGGTATCATTTGTTGGTTACTTATCTATCTTTCTTCATCTTTTTTTTGCCTCGGTATCCCCCCTCCCCCCTCCTCTGTAGTCTCTAGTGTCACTTGCAAGGTTTTTTTTCCATCGACTTTTCCTAAGAACTTGTTATTGCAGGGTATGCTGCAGAACTTTTCCATATTACAGTAATTCATATTTGTCATGTCTTTCAAGATACAAATGGATCACTTTGTGTGAAGAACATAGACATAAATATGATTACAGAGGCTTGATAAAGGGTAAGATTACCGGTGAATGGCATTATATTCCACAAAGCAATCATAAGGTGGTGTAGATTTGGGATACGGTTATGGTTGATTATGACAAAAATCATAATTATCGATTATTTCCTTGAAATCGTAATTCGAATATTAATTACGATTATCACAATTTACATTGAATGATGTTTAAATTGTTTGAAGCATGCCATATTTTTATATGAAAATAAACAAGCTGAAAACACTCTAAGTGAAAAACTTTTATTGCTTTTCTATCGTATTAAGCCTCAGATAACAACTATACATTGGATTGGTGTCTTCTTTAAATAAAAAAGGAAAAAATATTCATGGTATTATAATATTATACTAAAACTAAAATAAAAACAATGGGGGAAAAAAAACTAAGATAACCTGTAAAAAAGAAAAAAAAAAGCACATCTTAAGCATGCAGAATAACATAAGTGGACTTTGAACGATTAATTACTGCTTTGAACGATTACATAATTGTGGCATTCATAATTGTTATCACAATTAGAAATTCAATTAATTGTGCAGCTTTGATACAGTGCAAAAATTACTTATTAATGATTTTTCTTTTTTTTGTTTATTTTCCAGTAAAAATAACAAGATATTTTGAAGAATGATGTTAATCAAAGCATTTTGGTAATCATTGACTAAAAAAAAAACAACAACAACAAAAAAAAAAAAAAAAAAGACACCTCAAACTATTTCACAAAATCATCTACACAAAAAAAAAAAGAAAAAAGAAAATTGGAAAAGTGTTATTTTAATTTTAATATACTATTATAATATTTTTATTAATATTTGAATGTATTATTATATTTTTGTTTATTAATTTGTATTATATTTTATATATTTTTATTCTTATTGAATTTCTATTTGATTTTTTAAGCCTTAGTGATTTTGTTTTGTGCTTATGATTTATATATGTGTGTGTGTAGCTTTAATTTGTTTTATTTTAGTCTCAGTAATTTTAGTACATAAGCTAAACTGAAGTTAATGCAACAATGCAAAATATTTATAGAATATTTATATTTTATTTAATTTCAACTTTATTTCAATTATACTAAAATCAATTTTTAATAGCTTTTAGTTGCAACAAGCTGGTTTGGCAGTTTTTTTGGTTGAATTATTTTTTTAATATATTCTCAAAAAGATGTATATTGTTTTTTACTGTATAGTCTGCTTTTAGCAGTATGTGCTGATATGAAGCATGAACCTCCCATCTTGTTATGATTCTCAGTGCAATGCTGCCTGTGTCTATATTGAACCTATGTACTCACTCATTATGAAGCATTAACCATTTGACAGTGAAGGATATAAATGCATAGGAAAGCACTGTGTAAAAGCACCTTTCTTATAAACCGAAAAAGAAATACGTCAAACAAAGAAAGACAAAGTTTGCACTTTGCAAATGAAGATGTCACTGCATTGATCCACATCAAAGTGCTTGATCCTCGCTTATCTGTACATACGTTTGAGCGCATGAGTTTGCGCTTCTGTATGTAAGTAGCAGCAGAGTGTGTGTGTTTTCTCAGCTCATGTGTCAGTGCGAGGAGCACAGGGCTGAGGACGAGTGTGTGATCATGTCCAGGCGTCCAGACGCTTGTATGAGGATGGATGGGACAGCTCTGTGGAAGCCAGACACAAGACTACAGAGATTCCATTACGTAGTGCATGTGTCTCTCAGCACAACAACTCAAGAGCCAGCAGCCTCTGCACACTCAAACAAACCTGAGCCCCCTCACTCCAGTGTTTACACACCAAGACATCAAACTCTCTGCACTGTATCTCAACTTCAGACCATGGCCAAAACACTAGCTTTACACCTGCATACTGTACACTCTGACATTATGTAGAGCAATTCAATAACTCCTGCCCTTCTGAAAGCAGTCAAATATACTTTTTTTTGCTTTGCTTACAAAGTAGATAATGTGCTCACTTTGTGCTTGGAGACTGCATAATGGTTAAATGCGATTGCTGGACAGTTTTGAATTTGCAGGTTGTGTTGCTTAGCAGACTAAGCTATTGCAGAAGGAATGAATCGTTCCATTCTGTTCCTCTGCAACTGAATCACCATGAAGGTAAGTTGAAAGGCTCAGATATACACTTTTAGATGCAGTCTACATATATAAAGCATAGATGCAAAAGAATCTTCTGCAAAAAGACCATCTTTCATGCTTTATTATTGAAATTATCATCTAGACAAGATGCATTTGAATCGGATATACAAATGCTGGTACAGTCAGGATGTGGTTTTGTGCCCCCATTTGCACAGTTAGCAATTTTAGAGCGAGGACGTTGTGGGTTGTGTTATATGTTGTTATTCTTTGTGGTTTGTTGGGTATCTGAGAAGCTTCATTCGGGGTTGATTTTAAAGCTCAAGTGGAAAAATAATCACATTGATCTGGATGTGAAGTGATTACTTAATTAAATGTAAATATAGAGAGTCAATTATATGCTGGCTTCCATGTTTGTGCGAGTGTGTGGCGGGAAGCATGTGTCTCTCTGTGTGAGTGTATTTCATGGCCTAACGCTCAACTAATGGATGGAAAATATGTCCACACACTCGGCGCACTTTAAAAAAAAGACACTCAGTAGTTCCAGAGATGGGCTCTTTTTCCACTTGCTTTCTTTGGCTTCTGTCACTGCTCAGAAGACAGTTATGCTTTAAATCTGCTGGAAGTGTGAGTTGTTTTAGTTGAAATTAAAATTGCGAGGACTTCAGATGTGTGAATTATTCCTTTCAGTTTCAGTTAACTGAATCTATACAGTTACAAATCTATGCAATAACTCTTAAGTTTTGAATTTTTACATGTTAAAAAATGAATCAATCATGAAGGTTATTGTTGCTGACTGAATCTATTATGACATTGAAAAGTAGCTGTCTTTTGAAAAGAAAGGATCACAGCTTCCACAAAAATAAGAAGCTTAACAACTGCTTCTAACATTGGTAATAGTAAGAAATATATTTTGAGCAGCAAATCAACGTTTATTTATTTATTTTGTTTGTATTTTTCATGTACAACCTATAACAGTTTTCTCTTTTTTTGAGTGTGTGTATGTAATGTAGGGGCAGGTAAATCTATAGTATCTAAGTTGTTCTGAATGTAGGGACAATAATAAAGGACTTTGCAAAAAAAAAAAAAAAATGGTTAAAGCAACTATTGAGACAAATGTAGAAAAATAGAAAAGTCTTATCTAGTTGATCCAGACAAACTTCAGACAGAATTTCTGAATATATTTCAGAGATTTTGTGCTGCAAACACAACAAACTTTGACAAATCCACTGAGAGTTGGTACAAGACTGTTGGTAGTTACAGACTTCTGCTGAATGTAACAGTAATAGCACATTTATAGCACATTACATCATCAGCACTTACTGCGCTAAGCAGTACTATTATGAATTTTTACAAATAAAACTTAACTCTTAACTTTCGATGCCATTGTATTGATTATTATGCAGTTTGTGATAAAGTATGTATCATCACAGGAGGATGGAACAGTTAGAGGTGCTTTAATAAAGGGAATGGAATAAAAACTAAACTGAAAGTAAATGGTGAAAGGGGAGCAGAGTGTAAGTGAGGGAATGAGGACGAGAGCAGGAGAAGGTGTGTTCTCAGCAGTTTGCTCCATAGCCCTCAAGTGGATGCCTCTGTCTCACCAGCTTGTTATTTATAGACCTGTACATGAATTAAAAATCACAAATGCTGAGGCCCTTTTAAGTTTGTATCTGTAGAGACCTGATATTTCATCTAATGATGCCCCAGTGTAGCTAATGACAGGCCTCTCTGAAGTATTCAGACTTGGCTCTGCAGCATACAGTGTTCAGCAGTGTTCGCTGCTATGGCCATTACAGCAGATTGGCTAACTAGCTGCCTGCTGAAAAACCTGAATCAGGAAAAGTGTAGCATACATGGTCCCTGGGAGCTTCTCAATAATGTCTTCAGGCAAGATACTTCTGGAAAAGCAAGACCAACACTCAGGAGGCCATGTACATGAAAGCCACATCCTGCAGTGGACTTTGCTGTGCAGTGTGTTATTGTGGCAGTAAAAGAGCATTTTTGTTACAGCTAAAGGAATAGTTCAACCAAAAATAAATGCTATCCAAGATGTAGATGAGTTTGTTTCTTCATCAGAACTGATTTGGAGACATCATAATTTGCCCACTAGTGGATCCACTGCAGTGAATGGGTGCCGTCAGAATGAGAGTCCAAACAGCTGATAAAAGCATCACAATAATCCACAAGTAATCGTGTAGACTCCAGTCAATCAATTAACATTTTGTGAAGCTTCACAAAAACTTCAAACCATTGTTTCCAGCTAAAATACGAGTCCTCTATCCATAAATTTGCTTTCTGAAGTGAAAAATTGTCTCGTCTGAATCAAGAGAGAAATATGCACAGATCAAGCACACTTCACAAAACAGTCCAAAAGAGTTCTAAACAAATATTGTGATGTTTTTATCAGCTTGGACTCTCATTCTGATGAACGAATTTCCAGTGTGCTATGTGAATGGAGTAAATTTATATCTATCCCATCTGCACATTCTTCTCCTCTCCTCTTATTTTTTGTTTTTTTGTTGTTGTTTTTTTATTACCCAGACATATTTACATGAATGTGTTACAATTGTTTGTTTACCCGTCTGTGACAAATTGTTTATGCTGAAAGCATTAAATTAAATGCATTTATTGTTTTTTTAATTTCCTCTGAATTCCTTTCCATGTCACCATTTTTCCTCTCTCAGCGCTATGCTTACTGTCAGCATATTGCAGTAGCTTTGATTTATGTTGTTCTTTTTTTTCACCATTGTTCTCTACAGAGGAATGCAGTGATATTAATATTGTCACATTACAGACTTAAAAACTAACAGATATTAATGTGGAAGAGCATTACGTTTTGTGTAGTACATTTGTCTAGTAGTGATTTTGTTCAGTAAGTTTTGAGTGATTAAAAGAAAAAATACCCACAGTGATAGCACTGATACTCTCATCTTCAGGTGTTTCGTTAATTGAGTCTCATCTGTTTTTTAATTCAAGTCTACTGTGACTGCACATTATCAGACACTTTTTCAAGTACGCACATGTACCCCCCCCCAAAAAAAAACAAAACAAAACAAACATAAATAAATAAATACGCAAGCAAGCATTTCCATCAGAATGCACAGTAGCTTTTGAATGACTGTCAATGGAGAAAGATGCTTTGTGTGCCAGGTGGTTTCACAGCACCTACCAACAGGTACTAAATGGACCATACTAACTAGCTAAACTTTGACCCCTTACTCATAGTGAATGGTAGTGGGTGGCAGTGTGACCGCACTTTTAATCTCACATCTTTGACCTCTTCTGACATTAATGGGAAATCGCATTCAGGAGCATGCATAAATTTTATATTAAATTTGCATAACAAGCTTGAGGATCATTAGTGTATATACTACTATTCAAAAGTTTGGGCCCATTTTTTAAAAAGACATTGATACTTTTAATTAGCAAGGATGCATAAAATTCAAAAGTGACAGTAAAGACTTTTGTAATATTACAAAAGATTTCTATTTCAAATAAATGCTGTTCCTTTTAACATTCTATTCTTCAAAGAATCATGGAAAATGTATCATGGTTTCTACAAAAAGTATTAGGCAGCAACATTGATAATACAAACCCAATTCCAAAAAAGTTGGCACACTGTACAAATTGTGAGTAAAAAAGGAATGGAATAATTTACAAATCTCATAAACTTATATTTTATTCACAATAGAATATAGATAAAATATCAGATGTTGAAAGTGAGACATTTTGAAATGTCATGCCAAATATTGGCTCATTTTGGATTTCATGAGAGCTACACATTCCAAAAAAGTTGGGACAGGTAGCAATAAGAGTTTTTTTGAGATGTGTTGATGCCATGAAATTTAAAATCAACTTATTTTTCCCTTAAAATGATACATTTTCTCAGTTTAAACATTTGATGCGTCATCTATGTTGTATTCTGAATAAAATATTGAAATTTAAAACTTCCACATCATTGCATACTGTTTTTATTCACTATTTGTACAGTGTCCCAACTTTTTTGGAATCGGGTTTGTAATAAAACATGTTTCTTGTGCACTAAATCTAAAAATGTACAGTATTTGTTGTTGTTGTTGTTGTTCCCAGGAATAAAATTTAATTTAATTACATTCACATACTCTACCATTCAAAAGTATAATTAGAATGAAAAAAATCATTTTTATATTTTCATTTATTCATTTCTTTATGTGGCCGTGTAAACCTTCACACTATGACAAAGACTCCAGCACAGCCATACATCTAACAGGGGTTCTTTATTTCCGACTGAGTTAAGAGAAAACACAGCATTAAATGACTGTGAAATTTCCCCCTGCGTAGTATATTATAATAAACCAAGTTTACAAGAAATATAAAAAGAGATCAAATTAACACAAGCTCCAAATACACTGTGAATATTTTGTTACAATGGCCTATTCAGTTTAAAGAAAAATAAATAAAACAAATAAAACAGTAGCCCAACTATTGAACACTCCCTTTGGGTGAAATTCGGCTGATTAGAAAGGGTTAATACACGTTTCTCCTTAAATCACATTCCTTCTCAAGATTATAAAGATCCCAAATCAACAGAGAAAATAAATGAAAACACACACAAAAATAGCCCTGTATGAAATATACCCCTATAAAACAACGGTAGTGGCTTTTGGATGCTATTCTGTAATATAGACAAAACACAGAAACATTCATAGTACATAAACATTAGCCACTTAACTTAATAAATCTGAACTGAATCCAGTTTACACCTCATTAATCATTTATACAGTGTCAATCATGGTATCAAAATGTTCATATTTAGCCTATTAACAAATTATATTTATTGCTGACATAATATAAACATTACAAAATGTTTCTCTCTCTTCTTTGAGTGCACAATAATATTTATAATATGAAACAAAATAAATGAACTCACTCTGTGACACGCTGTAACATGAAACGAGGCGCTGACACACGGGTTGGGTGTATCTGTTCTCCCCTCTAATATAATTCATTCAAAGAGAAAATGGATTGTTATTTTCCACAAATTCCCAATTATTATAACAGAACATGCAACTTAAATTAAACTCTTTTAATAAACACTCACGCTCAATCTCCGCCACATTAGATATGTATATATCCACCCGGAAATATCTTGCAGACAGACACCAAATACATGATGCACAAGGTGGTAAGCAAAACACAAGCAGGACTTTCCCCCCTTCCTTAAGAAAAGCTGATGTTTGCTTTTAATCTTATGCACAACTGCTCATGTGCTCAGCTGCAGACAGCTACGAACAAGCACAACCTACACATGTAGTACACTCTTCCTCTGTGTGCACTCTACTATGCATCACGTAAACACGAGTGACCCCTAGTGGCGGGTAGGTATGAATGGAGAATATTATGCCCCGGTTACACTCTCCCCTGCCATAAGTCAACGTCCTCGTGGACTTCTCTTTTAACTGTCCATAGCCTCTTTCAGTTTTTCAGATGTGTACATTACCATTCCTGCTAATACTTGAGACAAAACATCAGGGCTAAATGATACAGCATTACAAATTGGCTTCGGCAAATTATACAAGTTACTATGTTTGCCTGCTGTCTTTCTTTGAGACCGGCGTGGCGCAGGTGTAGGTGCTCTTTTCAGAGCCGGAACAGGATGTTCCACACCAGCATCTGGAACGGAGTCTATCTGTACCTCATTTGGATCACCGTTTCCTTCATCTATGCTCCTCTCTAGCATATTTGGTGTCTCATTAACTTGCCCACATCCTTCAAGCTCAGGTGCTATCAAGGCCTCTGCCCGTGGACAGGACTGTTCTACACTTCCCTCCACTAAAGGCACTGACTGCCCTTTGGGTTGCCATATCTCCTCCACAACTACACACTCAACATCTGAAGGCACTGCTGATGCCTTGGCTAGTGGAACAACATTTTCGTTCACAGGACGTACCCTGCTACGAGGAGCTGGCACGGGAGTTCGCATGGGAGTCGGCAGAGGGCAAGGCCGAATATCTGCACGGTGTATCCGTCTTGGGGCGCCCCCTTCAATTGGTTCCACCACAAATGTGGTTCCTTGTACATCTTTTACCACATGAACCTCAGGTGCCCAAGCGTCTTGGATCTTATTTCTACCAGCAGGACGGTGCCTTAAATAGACATTTTGTCCAATAGCAATCTCAGGACAATACACATCATTCTCATGTCTCAAAGTTCGCTCTGCTGCCTTTTTCTCTGCATACTCTCGGGCTCTGGCATGGGCATCCTGGAGCCGCTCTTTGTGAATGGACAACCAGTTAGACTCAGGGTCCTTGTCAGGCTCTCGCCCCAACAATGCATCAACTGGAAGAAATGGTTGCGTTCCAAATAGCATGAAATACGGGGAATATCCCGTCGAAGAATGGGGAGTTACGTTGTAGGCGTACACCAATTCTGGCAGGGGGCTCTGGCCACTTACGCTTCTTGTCGGGAGGTAGAGAGCGCAGGAGGTCATGTATCGTGCGATTAAATCGCTCACATTGTGGGTTCCCCTGCGGGTGATATGGAGTAGTTCTTGACTTCCGTACCCCGTACAATCTGCACAGTTCAGCCATTACCGCGCTCTCAAAGTTTCTCCCCTGGTCCGAGTGCAATCTCTGCGGCACTCCATATTTGAGAAACCACTCTTTCAGGAGGATCTTGGCGGTAGTTTCAGCCTTCTGGTCTCGTGTAGGAAACGCCTGGCTGAACTTGGTGAAAACGTCTGTCACCACCAGCACGTTTTCCCCGACCATCAGTGGCAGGTTCCAGAGTGGTGAAATCAACAGCGACCACTTCCAGCGGTCGAGTAGCAAGAAAGGGAGTCCAAGCTGCACGAATCTTCGGTTGAGGCATCTTAGAAAGCACACAACGGTGACAATTTTTCACCCAGGTTTCTACAGCGTCGTGCATCCCTGGCCAATAGCATCTCGGCTTGAGCAATCCCAAGGTTCTCTCAATGCCTTGGTGCCCCATATTGTCATGGACACTCTGTAGCACCTGCTCAACCAAGCACGCCGGAATTAACATCTGCTGGCACTCACCTAGAGATGCATCATCAACTACTCGATACAACAATCCCTCATATTCTTTAATTTTCCCCCACTGTTTGAGCAGTGACTGCACTTGCCTAGGCAAACCCCGTTTCTCCCGAACAGAAGGCTTTCTTTTTGCTTGCCAAAAACGTTTCAAGACACTTAAGGACGGATCTGTCTCCTGAAAATGACAGAGCTCTTCCCTAGTATACCCCGGAAACGTTGGGGTGTTTCCAAGACCCTGCTCGGAGCTTATTCCCCCTTCTGTCAGCTCAGCCGGAACAGGTCTGGACTTCGCAAGATCAAGCTCAACAGCCGTTCCTACATGCAGTGCATTACAAATAGCCACGCAATCATCGTACTCTGCATCTTCAGTCTCTACTTCCTTGTCTTCCAGTCCTGGCCTACGAGAGAGAGCATCAGCCGCTGTGTTACAGCGCCCCGGCCGGTACAGCACCTTAAAACTAAACACAGCCAGCTGTGCCACCCAACGTTGCTCCACTGCACCTAACTTAGCAGTATTAAGGTGACAGAGTGGGTTGTTATCACTAAGGATGGTGAACTGAGACCCCAGCAGATAACCCCTGAACTTCTCTACTACAGCCCACTTTAACGCCAAGAGCTCTAGTTTCCGGCTGCTATAGTTGCGATCGTTGCGTTCGGCCCCTCTCAACCTTCGACTAGCGTAGGCTATTACTGTCTTTTTCCCTCCCTGATACTGGTATAAGACAGCACCCAGCCCCCAACTACTGGCATCTGTCTCCAGCACAAACGGGAGTGTGAAGTCGGCATACCCCAGATTTGGAGCACGAGTCAGTTCTCCCTTCAGGTGCTCAAATGCTTGCTGGCATTCAGATGACCAAAGGCCCTGGAATAGCTCCTTACTCTGGGATCCCCTACCTTTTGCAGTGCACTCGTTCACAATATCGTGCAAAGGTCCTGCCACCTTGGAGAAGCCTGCAATAAACCTGCGGTAATAACTGCAGAACCCCAAAAAGGATCGCAGTTCCTTGACCGTATTAGGCACTGGCCACTGCACCACAGCGCTCACCTTGTCGGGATCAGGGCCTATGCCTTGGGCTGATACAAGGTGCCCTAGAAACCTGACCTCAGGTTGGAGAAAGTGACACTTCTCCACCTTGATCTTTAATCCAGCCTCTCTCAACCGTCGAAACACAGTCTCAAGCCTGGTTAGGTGACTCTCGAATGTATCTGAATATACCAACAGGTCATCCAAATAAACCAAGACTATTTGAAACACTAGCTCGCCCATTACGGCCTGCATGAGTCTCTGAAATGTCGCCGGCGCGTTGCAAAGACCGAACGGCATCCGTAAGTACTCATACAGACCGAATGGGGTGACAAACGCGGTTTTGTGCCGATCCTTCTCATGAACTGCTACCTGGTGATAGCCGCTCGCAAGGTCTATGGTCGAAAACACTTGTGCTCTACACAGTGCGTCTAGGCTCTCTTCGATTCTTGGCAGTGGAAATGCGTCACGTTGAGTCTTTGCATTCAGTCTCCGGTAGTCTACGCACAGGCGCAGACTCCCATCAGACTTCCGGACCAGTACCACCGGTGAGGCGTATGAGCTCGAACTTTCTCTGATGACTCCCTTTTTAAGCAGACCAGAAATATGTTCCCTCACCTCTTCAAACTGATTTGGAGGTATACGTCTGTACACTTGAGTGACGGGAATGTCATCAGTCACGGGGATCTCATGTTTTACCAAATCAGTGTACCCAAGATCATTGTCGGACATCGCAAACACATCTGCGTATTGCCTCAGCAATGCTTGTAACCCGACCTGTTGCGCTGGAGTTCCCCCCATTTGCACACGATCTACAGGACACGGTAGGTCACCATCACCTTGAACCTCTGTCATTGATCTTACATGGACCGTGACCTCCTCATGATCATCAGAAACTCGCTGAAATTCCACCTTGCAAGAATTACTTTCGACCTTGTGGCCCTGAGATAGTACCCCTAACCTTGTTTTGGGAGGCAGCCAAACATCCTCTGATGCAAGATTCAACACCTGTACAGGGAAAACACATTTACTAGACGATACTGCTGTAGGCACTAAGACCAACCCCCCTGGAAGTGGCATCGACCCCGGCTCAAATATCATAACACCATTGGCATGGGGTGGCTCCTTATGCACCCGGACCTGGATTGTAGTAACTGAGGCTGCAGGTATAAGTGTTTTGGATTTTCCAGCCACTCGGACTGTAGAGGTTGGCCCAATCAGTGCTGCCTCGTGCACCTTAGTAAAAGCCACTCGCCAATCTGGGTCTAATGTTCCCCCCAGTGCATTGTCGAACTCAGCTAAAATCAGCTGCTTGCAACGCTGGGCAATGTTCATGCCAATAATGCCTGGAGGTGAATTATCAGCTTCCCCACCATTCTGATCTCGGACAATCAAGAAACCACACCCTGGTATTGTTACTCCCATTACCTGAATGTCCAACTCGACATAACCTAAATACGGGAGCGGTAATTTGTTTGCAGCTGTAATCTTGAGCCATTTCATGGTGCTGTGCATATCTTTATCCCCCCCATGTAGCTTCCCTCTGAAAAAGCTTTCTGCCAGTGTGCTCACATTGCTGCCTGTGTCTAAAAGACACTTCACAGCTACCCCCCCTATGTTAATTTCAACTACAGGGCATTCGCCCACAGCGCGTTCCAAAAAACGCTCTTTTGTCAAAGGACTGGTAGTTGAGCCATGGTGGGCCCCTCTCATTGCTTGGCTCAACACAACGGAGGGACCCCTTTTCCCGGCACAAGAGTTTCGGCTGGGGCTGTCACCTGGCTTTCCTGATTACTTTGAGAGGTGCACTGACGGGCTATATGTCCCACCCCTTCACACCTCAAGCAAATGGGTTGACCGTCTCTGGTATATCTAGGCTTAAGCTTAGGTCTTTGAGGCCTTTCAGAGGTAGAGCTGCCTCTTTGAGTGGTAAGGTTACGGACAGCGTTAGTAAGCTCACTGATAGCTTTGCCTTGTTGTGCCACTACTGTCACAACCCCTTTTAATACAGCATGCAAGTCTTCTGAAGGAGACGTGGCCATTTTTGTAGAACCCGCACCCCCCTCGATGCCCACCAAGTAGTGACTTTTGGCAGTACTCGCCTTACGGGGTTGTTGTTCTTCTGCGCACCACATTAATGCCTCTTCCCTAACATCAAACAGTGTTGCACGGGGCCGGTCACGCACTAACTTACGCAGTTCTCGGCGAAGCGCGGAGTCTCCTACTCCCTCAATAAACTGATCCCTCAGTGTTAACTGCACATCAGGAACTGCTTTTGACGACTGTTGTAGCGCAGCGTTCAACATTGTTGACAAGGCATGTGAATACTCGCGGAGGTCCTCCCCTTCCAACTGTTTCCGTGAATAGAAGGCATGTAACAGTTGAGGGGTTGTCCGTTTCTCACGAAAAGCATCTCTCAAACAAACAAACAGATCTCGAGGCACTACATCATCTCCCCCCACAAACACAATTTGACCTCATCAAGTGCTGACCCCCTTAAGTGTGACAAAATAAAGTCTACTTGGTCTTCACGACTCAATCCCCTTACACGAATTACTCGTTCGAGTTCCTCAATAAACTCATCGATGGTCTGACAGTCTTTAGAAGGGTCACCACAGTAAGGAACAATTTGTCGTTCTCTAGGGATATAGACATAAGACCTAGTATTGACAGTGTTAAAACTAGCCAGTGTTGACATCACTTCATCCTGTCTCTTTCCCAAATCCTGAATTTGAGACTTGAGCTGCAGCAAAGGGTTAACTCTCTCGTCGTCACTCACCCAGGAAGCAGCACCAAGTCCTTGGCTGTCCTCTCCCTGTGCTTGCTCAGTATCTTCAGCTTCCATGGCTCTATACGGCAGATGTCAATGGCTTCAGTCTCTACAAAATCACACACTAACACAGTCCCATGCAGCCTTCCCAGTCAAGTTGATCCTGAAACGTTGACACTTGAACTCTCCGCCGTCCTTCCTGGCTCAGCACATAGCTCGCTGTTGACTCTCGGTGACAAACATCCAGCCTCGACCACTACCGTTGTTTACTGTTGTTTAACCCACTTGTAGTAATAAGAATTAAAAAAAAATAATAAACAAAACCTCTGCACAAAAGGAAACCCACAGTAAGTAACTAATAATCCCACTTCTGACACCAAAAGATGTGGCCGTGTAAACCTTCACACTATGACAAAGACTCCAGCACAGCCATACATCTAACAGGGGTTCTTTATTTCCGACTGAGTTAAGAGAAAACACAGCATTAAATGACTGGTGAAATTTCCCCCTGCGTAGTATATTATAATAAACCAAGTTTACAAGAAATATAAAAAGAGATCAAATTAACACAAGCTCCAAATACACTGTGAATATTTTGTTACAATGGCCTATTCAGTTTAAAGAAAAATAAATAAAACAAATAAAAAAACAGTAGCCCAACTATTGAACACTCCCTTTGGGTGAAATTCGGCTGATTAGAAAGGGTTAATACACGTTTCTCCTTAAATCACATTCCTTCTCAAGATTATAAAGATCCCAAATCAACAGAGAAAATAAATGAAAACACACAAAAATAGCCCTGTATGAAATATACCCCTATAAAACAACGGTAGTGGCTTTTGGATGCTATTCTGTAATATAGACAAAACACAGAAACATTCATAGTACATAAACATTAGCCACTTAACTTAATAAATCTGAACTGAATCCAGTTTACACCTCATTAATCATTTATACAGTGTCAATCATGGTATCAAAATGTTCATATTTAGCCTATTAACAAATTATATTTATTGCTGACATAATATAAACATTACAAAATGTTTCTCTCTCTTCTTTGAGTGCACAATAATATTTATAATATGAAACAAAATAAATTAACTCACTCTGTGACACGCTGTAACACGAAACGAGGCGCTGACACACGTGTATCTGTTCTCCCCTCTAATATAATTCAGTCAAAGAGAAAATGGATTGTTATTTTCCACAAATTCCCAATTATTATAACAGAACATGCAACTTAAATTAAACTCTTTTAATAAACACTCACGCTCAATCTCCGCCACATTAGATATGTATATATCCACCCGGAAATATCTTGCAGACAGACACCCAAATACATGATGCACAAGGTGGTAAGCAAAACACAAGCAGGACTTTCCCCCCTTCCTTAAGAAAGGCTGATGTTTGCTTTCAATCTTATGCACAACTGCTCATGTGCTCAGCTGCAGACAGCTACGAACAAGCACAACCTACACATGTAGTACACTCTTCCTCTGTGTGCACTCTACTATGCATCACGTAAACACGAGTGACCCCTAGTGGCGGGTAGGTATGAATGGAGAATATTATGCCCCGGTTACATTTATAAGAAAAAAATTCTCCTCTGTGTTGATGGATGACTTGATATGGTGCACAGCTTATTGTGGCGTATTGAGCAGACATTCTTAACTTGTTTTTTTAGAGATTATTCCTGGACATTAATGTAAATATTACAGGAATTTGTATGGCACTGAACTAAATTGCTGGTAACTGCGGCAACATGATGAGTAATATAGATCTAAATCAAGGTTTGATCAACTAGAATAATGTTTTTCCTCTAATAAGACTGCAAGTGTTTAAAGCAGTGTTAAGCTTCAAAGGCAACTCACTCAAGCAAAAAAATGTGTTTGATCAAGGCTCCGTGATCTCTCCTCCCCTTTACGGCAACAACCCGTGGACCAGCACAACGACACACACTCATGCATACTCGCGCATACCCGTGTCCACCTTCTTCTACTAACTTTAGAGTCCCGTGTGTGTATCCTCACCAGCACTGCACACTCTTATACTTCCCGCTATCAGATGGCTGCGTTCACTCTGGGGTTCATTTGCCAGCTGTTTTTATCTTACTGAGATGGACTGACTGGAAGATGGGGAAAGATTTATTTCCCCTGACATCTTTAATTCTGATTTGCTTTTAAAATCCATGACAAGTGGATGTGTTTTTTTTTTCATTACCCTTTGATTGCTAGGTTCTTTACATTTTCCTGTTCCCACCTGATCTGATGCCAGAGATGTTACGTGTATTCAGGACGACAAGATTTGTGATTGTCTTGGGAAATGTTAAGAAGAACAATTTTAGAGGCTTGTGCGTCATTCAGAATTAAATTGAGAATTTGAACCGAGGAAACAATTGGGATGCAGTATTACTATTTGAATGGATGTAGAATGTAGACTGGGATGTAGATTGCTTATAAATGTATTAGACTGTGTATATTGACTGCAATTGGGCATCTGAAGAAAAAAAAACAAAGTGCTTTACTATTTTTCCTTCCTTTGTTGTAAAACAGTGAATTCAAAAATTCATGGATAACAATAATAATTATATTTTAGCATTCGTAACACTACTATGACTAAAGAGCTTATATATATATATATATATTTCCTGTTGATTGGAAATTCTTAATTAATGTCCTGATGGTGGAAATGGGAATTTTCATTGTGATAGATGATTAAGAGAATTTGGCTTTTGTGTTCCCTAATATTTATATTTCTGTGAAACAGGAAGCCATGGGTAGATAATGTCATGTTCCTAATCATCCTGGTGTGCTAAAAAAAAAAAAAAAAATGCAAATATGAATGGGAATATAATATAATATGAATATACTAGATAGATAGATAGATAGATAGATAGATAGATAGATAGATAGATAGATAGATAGATAGATAGATAGATAGATGATAGATAATGTGCTGAATTTTTTTATGGACCCATATACCTTTTCCTCTATTGCTGGGACATTCAGATTTTTGCTGTTTTTCACTGCTTCTGTGCAGGATAAAGTTTCCTTTTCTCCGGGTGATGGATGGCCCTGTTGCTATTTTGGGGGCAGATGGGGGATTGCCTCGGTGGAGATCAGCATATAAAAGATCTAGTCAGCATTGGTCTAACACTGCTTTACTATTAAATAAGTAATTTCTTAACAGAAAAAATGTTTTAATATATATTATTTAGTATATAATGTTCATTTATATATAAAATTATAATCTAATATTAATTAAATTATAATATTTTGTAATGTTATATACATGCTATAAGATATATGATATCAGTGAGTAGGGAGCAGTGAACAGGGAACCCCTGAATCGGGACACTGCTTCTCTCATCTCGCTCTGCTAATTGCATTATTCCGGGTTCATTGATATTGATACTAATGTGGGTGATGTTATAAATAAGCACCATTAAATTAATTCCTTCCTCCTGAATGAGCTTCATGTTCATTGTGTTTTGCACGAGGTACAGATTCGGCATGATGGAAAAAGTCACAGTTGCACTAATGACTGAACCCTGAGGTGTCACTGTTATTACTTGTAATTTCAAATCAGCCCACACACTGTTTGATTGTGAGCTGCTTTTTACATATGGTGCTGGTGCTTTGTTTGCTTATTTGCTACACAGTCTCTGACAATATTGCATTTTTTATATGATGTTACATAAAAAACACAGAGATGCATTCAAAATGTCATTTTAATCAGATTTCAAACCACATGTCGTTTGTTTAGAACACACACAAAAATATGTTTTATTTTATTTATTTGTTGTTGTTGTTTTTGTCTGCCTGTCTTAACAAACTATAAATGAAACGTTTTTGGATTTTGATTCGTAGAGACTGGTAAAAGCAGTCAGGTGTGTTTGGTGCAGGTGCAAACGCTCAGCATCTGTGGAGATCTCAGTGACTTCCTTTAGGACATTGAAGTCCCAGACAGAGTAGGATGCTACGCTCTGCTCTAACCAGAGATATAACCCTATTAATCCTGCTGCAATAGAGCTGCTGTATAGTAATGTTAGTCCTGAGAAAAGCCACTTTATCTCCCTTCCTATTTCCATGCCCAGCAGGTAGATTATGCCATACTTCAGTGAACTACTCATTTAGCAGTGAATGTCTCATTTCCCCTTCCTCTTTCCCTTCCCTTTCTTCTCTCTCCTTCCCTACCCTTTGAGGCTTGTGTTATTCCATTTACACCACCTGTCTTATGTTCCCCTCCCGTGCCAGACCTCGTTTCTGACAATTTTCAATTGTTTTTCTCACCACTTCAACAAGAAAACATTCTTTCTCTTGTTTCGTATTTCTACAGATATTTTTTTCTTGCCTGAGGGCATCTCTTCTTGTCTAGTCTTCTCTGTAAACAAACATTGCACAACATTATCCATTATCTCACCCGGTCTACAAGCAAGACCAGCATGTTGCATAACCGGTTCGTTATTCAGTATGTGCTATTTGTGCTGGTACCTCTCACGCTGATGACCAAACCCACAGCAGTTGCATAAAACCCACCTGCTCTATTTTTCTCGTATCTCATTTGAGGTATTTGTCTCTTTCAAAAATGCAGTTTTATTGCTCAGTGGGTTCTATTTAATAGCTCAGGACAGACACTTAATTCAGCTCTCAGTTTTGTTTCTCTCAGGCTCCAGAGTTAACACTTACCAAGTGCCAAATTTGAGTAAAACGTATCTTTGGTGGGATAAGAAAATACTTGGCTTGTACATTTATATGGAAGTGGAATGTAATACATGGTTTCAATCAAATTCTATACAAAGTGTCTAATCATTTTAGCATCTTTTTGCATTGTTGTACATATACATTCATATATATATATATATATATATATATATATATATATATATATATATATATATATATATATATGCATGTATATATTCCTTTAAATAGATAAAAATAGATAGTTGTTGACAAAGCCACAGTTTAGAGCTATTAAATTAATATAAGTTTTAGCCCAAATAATTTGTCTTTGCTGTGGGTTATTTTTGTTTTGTGAATCAAATAATAGGACGTTTTATCCTTGAAAATATTAGGCTAACTAACTGAACTAAAGCAAAAAGAACCTCAAACTGCGAACTGCAAAAAGCAAAGCAAAGAAAAAGCAAAGAAAAAAGCATTTTCTTTGTGTTGGTGAAAGTATTTGCTGTGTTACCCACAGAGTACTGTATGTATGTGCATGTGTGCGAGAGTTGGGGCTGTAGGGGTGATGGTTGCCGTGTTTGTTGGGCAGGGTAAATGGCTGTGATAGATGGCCGTGTTAAAGAGCTGTGCTGTTCCCTGTGGCTCCTGTCCTGGTGGGTCTCCACACAGCCCTTGCTTTGCTAATGAAAGCAGATGCTGTGGTGAATAGGTCAGTGCTGGATCAATGGCTCCCTCACTCAGGAAATGACACAAATCAATCTATGTCAAATCTGCCACTGAATAACACTGCCCAGGAGAGGGAGGAAAGGCAAGAGAGGGAGTGAGAGTGTTTTGGGATTCTTTTCCCCCCTTAATATGGAACAGATTATTTCTTTTACTTCATCTGCTTGTTTGTTTTTTCATCCTGTACTTCCAATCTGTGTGCCACAAATCTCAACAAGTCTGTTAAAAGGGTAAAGACCCCTCAAAGACAACACAGTGCCTAACAAAGTCACCTACCTACACTGAGTCTAGACGGAATGTATCAGAATGTAGTAGCACACTGCAAAATTCCAGTTAAAATGTCAAAACATTCAAACAATAACAACTACAATAATAATAGTAATAATAATGATAATCTCTTCCGTTGTTGTTATTATTGTAGTTATTATAACTTATTATGTTATTATAACTTATTAAAACTTATTTAACAATGATACATCTGGACTAATGTTTTTTTTTCAGTAAATATATTTTACTTTTTTTTTTCAGGAAAACGATATTGAAATACTACTTTATATATATATATATATATATATATATATATATATATATATATATATATATATATATATATATATATATATATATATATAACTATATATAACATATATAACTAATAAATATATAACTAGTAAATTATTATAATTTTTTTTTTATTCAATGCCTCTGCCTGTGGATTTTGCTGAATCTTGCTCTCTACAGCTGTGTCTGGATTTAACACCATTTTTCCCCAGGACTGATTTTTTTTTTTTGACATTTGCACCAGTAGCCCACCCACCCTCTCTACCTGCCGAAAGAGGAAAGACCATAAACATTAGACAGATAGAATCAGTAAGAGATAATGTGCAGTTATTCTGTCATTATAACAAAATGAACTCCGACAGGGGTGATCAGGACCAAAATGCAAATTGGACATGAAACGGGTACTGTGTAGGAAATTGGATGTCCAAGACAACAGTCAAACATGCATTTATTGGTCATTATACAAAAAATATCTGATGTTAGAATGCCACAGTTGACCAATTAGAATCAAGTATTCCAGAGACCCGTGTAATATTTGAAATGTAGTACAGACATCACTTACACTTTTTTCAGCAGGATCATGTGGCGCTCCATTAGGATGACGGATCTTTCTACACCTGGATTATGGTTGTGCAGAGAGGTTAGGGTGTCATCTAACCATATGTTTGGCAAACATTTCTGTTTTATTCCACAGAGAACAGGGAGTTGCAGCCCATTGTGTGTGCTGTTTGGGTCATAAACAGATTTACATTTACAATGTATTGTGTATATATATATATATATATATATATATATATATATATATATATATATATATATATATATATATATATATATATATATATATATATATATAATTTATTTATCTTATAAAATTGTGTGCTGCACTATATTGTGGTACCATTACCGACACAAGACCTGCTGCTACATACATGTTCACAAGCCTCGGTCCATTACACTATGTATCAACCTTGAATTACTTGCACTGCAAGTAGGGGGAAGGGTAGTAACACTTTCAGAATAATACTGTTTTTATGTTCAAAAAGAGAGAGGTGTGTGTGCGTGTGTATGAGATGGAGCGAGAGAACTTGGATAGACAGGCTCCCTGGCTACTGTATCCTTACATGGACAATGTCAATACAAGCTTGACAGATTTGGCCCATCTGCTTTTTCTCAAAATATCACTAATGCCATAAAAAGCCAGAGGTACAAGGGAAGATGTGAGCATTTGTATAGACAGACATCTGGAACTGAGTGTGTGTGTGTGTGTGTTCTGTCACTCTGCTACTTAGTGTAAACTCTTTTACGTGCAGATAAGGCTGGAAAAACCTCATCAGCTGTTTTAGTTTTAGACAATTCAGTCATAATCTTCGTATGTTAATACAGTTTGGTGTCAATATATTTTTGCTGTTACCCAACCAGCTTTTAAAGTGTTTGTATGATGCTTGTGGTTTCTCCAGCGATGAAAATCCCCCTCTGATGCGGCAGATTTACGGCTGCAGCCGGGGTGAAAATTAACCCCAAGTCCACAATAGAGTTTCGGCACACTGATTGTAAACGGTCCAATTAAAGCAAGCTGTGGAGAACACTTTAGGGGGTTTTGCAGTGACCCCATGCATAAGTAAAGTATGAGAGCTCACCAGGGGTAAAAGTGCATTTGGAGAAAAAGAAAGTGAAACGGAGGCTATAATCATAGGCAGCATTCAAAATGAGCCAATGCTCACCATTATTTTGGCACATATTTTAAGTATTCTATATGTTATGTAATGTATGTATGTATACTATGTACAGTATTTACACTACCATTAAAAAAAATTCTAATCAAACCAAAACAAAACTTAATAAAATAAATTATAATAATAATAATAATATTATTATTATTATTATTATTATTATTATTATTATTATTATAGAGAGAGAGAAATCTGGTTTATATATCCTGCTGTTCTGTTTGGGTGGCATCTAGCTGATAGGAAAGTTCCAATTAATTGTGTGTTAAATATTTAATTACCATCAATTAAAGTGTTTAATTTGTGACTGTAAGTGACAGGCCTCAAATGTAAACAGTTTTTTTGATGAAACCCCCAGGAGGTTTAACTCTGCATTTGAATTAGATCTTGAAAGTTTCTTGTAAGACATTTTCACTCTGTCCAGGCAGAGCTGGAATTGTTGACCGTACCTTCTTAACATGAAATCTTCTACCACAGAGAGAGAGTATGTGTTTAAGTGATAAACTTCTTTCTTGAACATCAGCTTCCTTTAAGCTTTAATGACTATTTATCTCCTCTTATCCTTCCTGGAAGTATGTCTAGAGTTCTTCCTGGATTATTTATTGTCTCCCCTTTCTAATTTACCTTTGTCAACCAGAGGAAGTATGTCGACACAGCACAGCGACCCGTGACAGAGTCTTTCCTGTCAACATTTGTGTTTGAACGCATTTGCGTGGAGCTAGTGGAGCAGGCCCGCCAGCAGTGGCAGTGAATGTGGGGTCTTATGGTGTGGTTGAGCTTTCTGGGGTGAATGAGTTCAAAGTGTTTGTAAATGATGGAGATTTTCATCTTTCTGAAGTCTTATTGAGGAACATGATTAATGAATCCAACTAGCAGTTTTTTCTAAGCAATCCTTCACCACTTCTTTGCCTATATATATATTCTGTCCTTTTAAATCAGCATCATTTGGTCTTTTATATAGCTTCTTTGTAGTTTCTTTTTTCGTTTCTTTTTTCTTTTTTGATAACATTGGTTAAGAGCTGTGAAGAGCAGCCATAAAAGACAGACTGATGGAAAGAAGGACAGGCTAGCATAGTGAAACTGCTTGGGTAGCTGCTTGAGAATAGTTATAGTTGAGCTTTCTCTCTGCTTACTGTGGCTCAAGTGGCTTCTGAGCTCCTATGGTCCAGACTGATATGGTCCTTCTCCACAGAACAGTAGCTGTCACTGTTATCTCCTAATGGCTTGAACCTCAGTATCTGTTCTTTTGTCTCATTGCATGTATAGTAGCAATGCATTTTGAGAAGTTGATATCCTGTGTGATATGCTTTACTCCATCAATAACAAAACAGCATTTTACCAAAAACTTTATTTTCATTTATGCATTTGGCAGACACTTCTATCCAAAAAAACATGTATACTGTAGTGTTCAGCATGCAGCTTTTATTTTATTTTAATTCTTAATCATTCATATAAAATCTTAATAATTCATATGATTTTTAAAGAATTCATAAATATTTTTAAGATATTTAAAATCTATTTTTTATTAGATTTTTTTAAAATAATAAAATATATATTTAAAAAAATATTTATTCATCACTACAGAACCATTTAGAGTTAACTACAGTAGGTTAAAAATGGAGAGAAGAATATAAATGGTAGCCATTTACACTTTAAGTGTACACTCTTTTAAATTTTAATGTTAATAAGAAACATTCGTTTCTACTATATTTCTAATTTGCTAGACTAAACTTCTCTTTAGACTCTTTAAATTAACTACATCTTTGGGATGTGAGACTTTGTCTCCACCTTTTTACTCTCTATTATTTTTCTTTGTCTTTGTGTGATAGTTTGCATTGTAGGACACAAGCTGACATCTGGTTAGCACCAGCAGCTGTGGAGTAGAGAGAAAGAGAGAGAGAGAATGAGACACACTGAGGTAGTGAGGTAGTACAGGAGAGGCCGTTTGGTGTTTGATGAGAACCTGCTGCAGTTTCCCTCTATGCCAGGAGCGTTTATGAACCCTGTCAGCTGCTATAGCTCACCAGCTTCCCCAGGTCTGGATCCTGTTAGTGCAGGATTTGTGCTCATCACATGGAAAAGAGCTTGTGTCAATTCCACCCACTCCTCCTAATGGTACCCAAAAGGGAAAGGAAAGGAAAAGACAGAGGGAGGGAAAGAAAGAGGGTGAGCAAAACGTCTCCTGGCCCACACCTTCAAAGCCAAGCTATGCTGCATCATGGAAATTTGGCCCGTTCCCCAGCCACGTGGGTGACATTCACTACACATAAGAATCATTACACTAACACTCCTTTGTGTACTTTTCATTTCTCCTTCTTGTGCTCTAAGAAACGAGGGATATAGGATAGCTCTATTTGAATACCGATAACAGTTGCATGTTACAGCTTCTGTATCAAATTACATTTTATAGAAATCTGATGCTTTACAAGGCTAAAAATTAAAACTTTGAGCATACCCAGACAACATCATTTTTAAAGCTTTTGCTATATTATTTTAATTAAAATTTTTGTATTGGAAGGTTTTTTTTTTCTTTTTAAAGAAATGAATACTAAAATGTATTTCAGTTTCCATAAAAATATTAGGCAGCACAACTATTTTCAACATTGGTGATAATAACAAATGTTTCTTGATCACCAAAATAGCATATTAGAATGATTTCTGAAGGATCATGTGACACTGAAGATCATCACAGTCATGGCTGCTGACAATTCAGATTTACCATCACAACAATAAATGACATTTTAAAATAGAAAAGTTATTTTAAAGTATTTAAATTAATTATTTATTGATTATATCTTATTATATATCTTATTTTACATTTAATATTTTTTCACCTTTTTTCACTCATTGTTTGAAGTGTTTTTTAATAAATCAAAATTTTAATAAATCAAAATAAATGCAGATAAATGCAGTCTTGGTGATCATAAAATAAAAATAAAAATCATCTTACCAAATGTAGCTTTAAAAAAGATAATAGCTCGAAGTAATAAAGGCAAAAACTGATCATATGAATAGTTATTTAAATGAATGATTATTATTATTATTATTATTATTATTATTATTATTATTATTATTATTATTATTATTATTTAATGATTAACTGTTTCCATTCACTTAAGTGAACTTTAGCTGGGTGCTCTTAGGGCTTTAGATGTCTATGGCTGCATTGTATTTTTGTTAATTAGCTGCTTAGAAATAAAGCCATGTTTCATCTAGCTGATCAGCCTTGTAAGATACTTGAGTAGATCGTATAAACAGCAGGATTAGTTAATAGACTTTTGGCAGGGGAACATCCTGTCTGTTCCTGCTCCCTTTCCTCTTCAAAACAAACTGCTGGAGGCAGAACGGGACTGAACAGCGTAGCTCATCCTCAACTCCACGCTCCTCCTCAGTGAAGTGAGGCTTAAAAAGAAACTTAACCGCTGCGGTGTCTGGGAGGCTGCAGTTGCGGTGGTGCTGTGTTAACTTTATGGGCTTACATTGCATTTTATTTGTCTGTGGAAGGAAGAGCTTTGTCTAAGGAAGAGATTAGGGAACTGTTTCCCTCTGTAAAACTGCTAGGGGGAGTTGTAGTGGGGAGAGGGGCTCCACTGATATTTTTAATGTGTCTTTTTCAAAGCTCTATTTTGGGACCTTCACTAGTTCACTCATTTAAAATATTATGTTGTACATTATAAAATATAATTATTTTTAAAACTGATATGTTCAATTTATATACACAGTCTGCAAATCAAAGTGAACCCAAACTACATTATTTTTGACACACTATGTTCTTTTCTATTTTTCTAATTATATGGTAGCCTTTCAATTTTAACTGAAGGTCATGAACCTGATTCAGCCAGAACATCATATTGATGCAGCAGTGGCATTATGTGATCAGCTTCAGGACCCTGGACAGCACCATGCCTGATTAGACTTAACCTCATGTTGAAAACACCATCATTTCTCACCTTGCAGAGTTTCAGGTGTGCTCAGGGTTTGTGTCTGTTATGTTTGATATAATATTAGTTATATTCTTTAAATGGTGTCATATTCTTTGCAGCCGTTACTCTTTCAATGTACTTTCTAAAGAACGTAAACATGTAGTTTTGTTATTATTACAATTGTGCAACTTTCCAATCATGCAAAACAACTTGAAAGATTAAACAACATAAATGATCTATTTCATATGATATTAAACCAAGTGATTCTAAGGGTTACACTCCTAACACTGTGGAAAGGAACATATTTACATAAAACTCTGTCAAAAAAAAAAAAAGTAATGAAATCCATTGATGGATAAAAAATGGGAAATTATGAAAATAAAGTAGTGCTTAGATAGAATATAAAAGTCAATACACACATCTCTGAAGTGCTGAAACAGATTTTGTGGAGGCAAACTGCTGTGAAATATATCCCATGAATATGTAAACATTTTAAAAATGTAAAATTTTACTTTGTGGTGGTCAAAGGTATGACGATGAGTATCTGTTCTGTCCTTTGAAGGTGGATGCCTGCTTTTTTTTTTTTCTCAAATCCTCAAAGATGCTCAGCAGTTGCTGGTGGAAGGACAGTAGATCAAAGAAATTCATTCATGAAGCTTGATTCACAATGATGGTGCAGGAATATACAGTATTTTGTGTGTTTGTCCTTGTTGTTGCGATGCTGTGTGTTTAGACTGATTTGAATATAAGACGTCCAGCCTCACACTGCTCTGTGTTCACACTCTCTGGAGGCCTGCATGCATGCAACCGCATTAAAACTTCTCTCAAACCTTAGCAAGCTATTATTAGACTTCATCTTTGATCAGCTCTGCACACTGCCACCTCAAATAGCCGTATAGTCTGTTTGCTGGCGGTAATCGTTTAAAGTTAAAGTTAATTAAAAATCCCCAGTGCAATTTGAGAACAATTAAACTCCAACAAACTCGTCTTTTCCTGCCAGCTCTAAGCATATGCCTGACTGGCCTGTGTTCTTTTTATAGTGCATCCATGGCTGCACTATATTGATATCCCTCAATTATTCTGGTTTTGTTCTAAATCCATAACCCAAGTTAAAAACTTCTACAATTAGTTCAGCCTGAACTACTTACTAAAGTCTGTTTAAACGGAGGAGATTTCTTTATTGAAAATCTCCCAACTTTAAACTGTTCTGTTAGAATAGAATAGAATAGAATAGAATAGAATAGAATAGAATAGAATAGAATAGAATAGAATGTTCAGTATTCATGGAACAAGAGTGATGAGGTCATTGTACTATTTGTTGAATTGTAATTTGGTCTTTTGTCTTGCATCTATTTGCATACTGAATTGTGATTGGTCTTGAATGGTGCACTGATTGTACAAACTCTTCTGAGCAGCTGACAGAAAACAAGACGTGTTGCAGTGGCAAGGAGTTGTGCTTCCGTCAGGAAAAAAAAATGTAATCGCTCTCTGAATTGCTTGTGGCTTGTATGCTAGTGTACTAGTTTTGAGAGAGTTTTCAGAGGAAACAGTTCAGCACCGGGTTGAGATAACAAAATCAAGCTGTGTCCAGACCTATCTGAGTTTTTAAGTGAATCGTGTGCTTGCACAAGATGCAGTTATTGTCAGTTTTGACTCGCTGCCTCAGCTGGACTTTATGACATGGTTTCGTTCTCATGACTGGCTTCACTGGACCTGGAACAGCAACATGCAGTGCTAGATGACAGCCCTAATTATTTATGATGGGCCTGTGTTCAGCCAGCCAGAGGAATGTCCAGGAATGCAGACTGAAAAAACATCTTTCATTTAGCAGAGTGTAACACAAACACGCACACTTACAATGGCTGATTATACCCTCAGTGTCCTGTTATCAAATAAATACAACCACATACACTCACACACAAACAAATTCAGCATCAGAAGTGCAAGTAATACAAGCATTTTCCCTTCACTCCATCTGCTGCTGATCCATCATCCTTTCTTACTTTCACACACTCAAACTCTGGATTTGTGATTAAGAAGTAATTCACTGTCAATCCCTGAAAACATCAAGGATGCTAGTATGGTCCTCCTAGTTTTGTCAGTCCAACTCCTTGTGAGAGAGAATTTGCTCTGTTCTGTTACTGTAATGATTTCAGCTGTTTCTTTAATGTTTTGTAACTCCAAGAATAACTGTAATACATGACTGAATCTGAATTTATCGTTAGACTATGATATCGCTGTCTGGCTTGTGAGCGGTAATGTTCAGACCCATGTGTAAAAGCCCATTTGACTTTGGAGCTATTCTCTTAATAAGACATCAATTAACAGCCAGTGGCTTTCGTTATGTCAGGGCTGTGCAGGGACATTCAGTGCCACCTCCTGATTGTGTGTTATTGCTGTCATTAACCTGGTGCCCGTGTGAAGCTTTGGTCAGAGGTCTGAGTTGTGTTTTGCGCTCTGTTCCAGCTGCAGTGGAAACAGCAGCCAGTGTCCAGACTTTCCTGTTCAGATGGAGGAGAACCATTAGAGGCTCAAGCCAAATCAGAGCCAGATGTCCATAGGCTATTTGTACAAGCCATTCAATAATTCACAGAGCAGCCGTTATAACTCAGGCTGTACTGTGTAGTGGATGCTGGATTACTCATGCTATATTTTATATTAATCCAATGGAAAATGAATTATCATATACATCTTGTCAGGAACGCAAAGACTGACCTCTAAACCAGTCAAATGTCTGAAACACAGAAACATCCCAGCATTCTCTTCTCTTCTCTTCTCTTCTCTTCTCTTCTCTTCTCTTCTCTTCTCTTCTCTTCTCTTCTCTTCTCTTCTCTTCTCTTCTCTTCTCTTCTCTTCTCTTCTCTTCTCTTCTCTTCTCGTATCTTTCCTTGTTTAATGTTCTCAAATATTCTCTTCGATTCTCTGCTCATCTCATCTCTCATCTCAATTCTTTTTGCAAATTCTAGTTTCTGCTCATCTCATCCAATCTTCTCACGTAATCACATCTCACTTCTGTTTGTGTCTTTTCTATTCTCATCTCTTTTTTGCCTCATCTCCTACTCTCTTGTCTCCTTGTCTTTCTTTTCATTCCTCTTGGTTGCTTTCATCGAGAGTCTTATTAAATGATGTTCTTCACGTAGGTTGATTGTGTGTGTTTGATGTGGTAGACAGCTATGCCGCCCTCTACCGTGTCATGTTTGATCAGATGCTACACAATGCAGGTGGCTTGGCTCATGGGAAAATATTTGAAATTCCAAATCCAAGCATGTCATCATTGCCTGTCTGAATGATCCTCAAACCCCTCAGAATCAAAACAAAACAATCTCAGACAGTTTCACACACACACACACACACACACACACACACACACACACACACACACACACACACACACACACACACACACACACACACACACACAAACACATGAAAACAGAAACAGGTGTGTAATCCTCTATATGCTACTGTAACCTTTCTCTCCCTCTTTTACTTTCTCTGTTGCATTGCAAAACTGCAAGCTGACATTTGCATACAGAAACTCTCATGCACATTTACACACACAGACCGCTGAGTTGGTAGGTGGTGCTATGTTTTGTCTTGCTGGTGGAAAGAGGTCCCTGGGGTTCAGAGCTTTAAAAGCTCAGATGTCTGGGAGCCTGGCGCTGTGACCACACGGCTCTGATTGCTAAAAGACACATTGTTTGGCCCGAGTGTTTAGCAGAGCGCTGGTACCTGCAGCTGTTTGTTCAAAAAAGTCATTCCTTCCTGGCCCAATATTTTAATTTCCCCCCACATCTGAGTGCAAGAGATCCCTCAAATAGCTCTGAAAGATGTGTCTGGGTGCACATATAGTTCAAAAGTCTGGGATTGCTTTCATTTATATATTGAATGCTTTGACATATTTTTTATGTAAGCGGATTGCAAATCTTGGTCCAATTGAAGCACAATGCACTCAAACTGATTTTACTAAGTTGTGGAGATGATGTTTGAGTGTTGCTGTTATTAAAGCAAAACGGGATCAAAACTAATATAATTATAAAATTCATTTTTCAGTTCAATTTTTTATTCAAAATTTTGTGCTGACAGTATAATTAGTAATGAAAACAAATATTACATTTAAAAAGAGTGCAAAATAGAAGTATTTTTACTATTGGTCTCAGACTGTGTTTTTTGCATCGCTGCTACTGTTTTTGTGTGTCTATTGGGTTACAGTAATGACTATAGCAGAAGCCCATTTCTTAGGCCTATTATGTATGTGCATTTGTCCGTATGCATGTGCAAATGCAATAAACATGTTCTAGTTGAATAGCACGACACCGTAATGGCTGTGGTCTACTGTTACCACCAGGATATGGAAAGCACTATATCCTGCAATGACTCATAAACTCTGTCACGATCCAGTCTTTGGGGATTGTAATACTATGGAGTGTTATGAGATTCACAGAAGCCCTCACATTAACTGAAAACGTCTGGATTGTGTGGGTGCACATGTGTTAGCCAAGCACTAAAAGGGTGAGGAGCAGGTCAGACAGACTGTGTCTCACTGACAAAAAGAAAAAGACAGAACAGGTGAGGACTGTCAGCACAACTGTGATAACAGCTGTTAACATAGTTACATACAAATGCCACAACTTGTTTGTCACTGATCACAGACAGATACACAGTTAGTAAATAAACACCTCTCAAACACTTTACACTTCATCTCTCATTTTGAGAGAGTATGATGCTCAGTTAGGCCTTTCAGCAGTTGTGCTGTTGCATTAATAATTACAGAATGATCTTTCACAAATTTAGGGAAATAGAGAGATTTTGAGTCTTCTCATGCTTTAAAAGGGACATGGATAACAAGATTTGTATTGCTGTTTAGAAATGAAAGTGTACAGCTACATAAGTCATTCAGGAATCATTCAGGAATCAATCGTTGTATTCAGAAACTGATGATCGATAGTGTAAACTATGCAGGGATAAACAGATACTATTGCCAATCAAAACTGAGCTATCAAATCTAATTTACATACATATGAGTTCAAATAAAATGGTTTAAATCTACAATGCCCTTTAAAAAAAATTGGGGTAGGTTTTTTTATGTTTTTGAAAGAAGTCTCTTATGCTCACAGAGGCTGAATTTATTTGATCAAAAAATACAGTAAAAACAGTAATATTGTGAAATATTAAAAATAACTCTTAATATGGGTACAAATGGATATGTGCTACCAAAAAGCTGCTTTCACTGGCAAAACAGGTATAAGGGTCAGAGCGAGAGGGTAATAAATTGTAATGTGAACAATTCTGGTGCAGGAAACCAATTCTAAGTGGACCTGAGATGGGAAAAAAAAATAATAATAACAATACTATAAAATTATAGACTATATTCCCTTTCAATTAAAAGGGAGGTGAAGGCAAAAGGTAAAATACAGAAGACAGTGCTGAATGTAAAAAACTGGCTTCCAGACACAATGTATTTACAGGAAACATAAGGACAGCAGTTGCTGGAAGACAGTGATGTCTGCTAGTTCACTCAGATAGCATACGGCTGCACGTCTCACACAGCTGCAGCTGCTTCTGAAAACGAAGAGTTCATCTCTGTTCTCCACCTAAGGCCAATTTTCTTAATGGCCTGTTTATACAGGGCCAGAGCAAAAGAGAGAGGGGAAATGGGATAGATACGGCATACTGCACCAGAGGGACAGCAGGAGAAAGCAAGTACTGTTTTTTCCTGTAAATAGCTCTCGGACAATAGCAGAGAGCCACAGGGTGTTACATAGTTATACACACATCCATCATTAACAAAACTCTGCAGCTTTAATGAGGCTGAAAGGGATGATTTGTTAGGGAGGTTCCTTGTGTGAGAGTGTCATTCAGGTACTTTAAGAGCTGAAGAAAAGCACCATCTTATTTGATTTTGATCTAATGGCACTTTGAAAGCTCGCAGATTCAGTCTGTGTTCTTTCACTGGTTCCACCCTGAGATTTTTTCCCAGTTGCTCAGATGAAGTCACACAGAACAGGATACAGTTGCTTCAGCTCTATAACTAATATTTTTCTTTATTTGTTTATTGGCAGGTTCACCCTGGTGTTTGGGTGTCTGGTTCTCTCTGTGTTCTCCACCATCCCTGCTCATATGGACCTCTCCAATCACTGTCTCCTCATACTGGTGAGACACACAAGCCTAGAACCAAAATACCTATGTACCTGAAACACTTAAAGTCAACATGAATTGCTGTTTACAACTAATTTTACTTCCGTAATATATCCACAATAAATAATAAAGTATTTCATCGTAAAATGTGATATTAAATCAGAAAAATGTAGCGTGAAACTTGAATTGATTGTATGGGGGAAAGTTTGCTTGAACAGTTGTTAAATAGCTATTTGGATATTGGTTAAGATGATCTTACATGGCCGAAGTGATATCAGCGGACTACTGTTCAAATTTTGGGATTATTTTAAAATAAATGAGTTGTTTGTTTTTCTTTTTTTTTTTTAAAGAAATGAATACTTATATCCAGCAAAGATGCAATAAATTGATTGAAATGTTTATTTGAGCAAATCTGCATATTATTTCTGAAGGATTATGTGGCACTAAAGACTGCAGTAATGATACAGAAAATTCAGATTTGCCAGGAATAGATAACATTTTAGAAAATATTCAAATATTTTTGAATTGTAAAAATGTTTCACAAAGTTACTGTTTTCACTGTATTTTTGATTTAAAACCCCAAACTTTTGAACTGTAAGTCCACACTACAAACAATAGTGTTGAAAGGTTATTGTTATAGTTATCATTCTTAGTATGAATGGGTCTTAAAACCAGGGTCGTAGGGTCAGTGGAGGTAAATTTTGATTTCTTTTTCACTTTAAGTTTCAAAACAAGGTCTCAAATGACAGAGTGTTGCTCTCTGATCTGGTGTTCCAAGATCCCTTCAAAAACTTTGTTGAGTACTTCACATTAAAAGACAATCACTTGGATTAGGCCATTTGATACATGCTGTATTATGCTGAGCTGGTTTCATCCTTACAATGAGATGTTTTACTGGCTGATGGGAACCTCTCAGGTGACAACAGAAAGCAGCATGGTGCTTTTAGTGATTGAGCACCTCAGTCCCACCGGACTCTTGGTGGAGCAGGCCAAGGTGTTCCTGTTTCAGTTAAAGAGGCTGTATTGAGAGACGTTCAGAGACTATGAGGTGACCTGAAAGCAGGAGAGGATGGCGTCTACCCCACTGGTGGGAAAGCAGGACCTGCACAGCCTACAGTATCAGATAGTGCTCAGGATAAGCAAACAATGTTGTGTCAAGCCGTGGGAAGGCCAGCTCGGCTGTCACAGTGGATCAGGACAGGACAGTTAAAAAGCCTATCCCAGGCCATTTACCCCTCAGAGAAGGGACAATTGTGAAATATGACCTGTAAAAAGGTTGAGTGGTCCATCAACAGCCGCAAAGAGCACTTGATATTTAGACATAAATTTAATCAACATTCAGGAATGGTGAATCAATAAAACTCTGAGTTGCAAAGTATATACAGAACTGATTCTTGAGAAACATCATAGAAAATTAACTGCCATTAGTTTATAAAATAGCAACAGTTTCATTTGAAATTTTCTTAACATAATTTGTTTAAATTTTCTCTCTTTTATTAATTAAATTAATAAAAAAAACATTACACTATAATATAAACCAATAATCCTAAAACTACATTCAAGATTTTATATAAATCAAAATATATATTAAATATATATATTTTGAAATAAGAATAGAAATGTAAATGTAAATATGAATAAATAGAAATGTATCTATTAAAGAAACATTATTAAATATAGTATAAATCTTTGATAAGGTTAATATCTGTCAACCCCATTAGATAATTATTTATAAAAACATTTAAAAAACAGAAAAAAACAAAACCAAACTAAATCAAAATAGCTAAATTAAATTAAATTAAATTAAATTAAATTAAATTAAATTAAATTAAATTAAATTAAATTAAATTAAATTAAATTAAATTAAATTAAATTAAATTAAATTAAATTAAATTATTTTAATTTCAGATTATTTTACTCACTTTTAAGAACATAACCAAATAAATATTTGAAACGATTTTTATATATTTGCTTGCTTGCTTTCTTACCAGTTTATTAGCTTGCTTTGTTTCCCACTACTTAAGAATCAATGGCAGGTGATCCAAAAGCATGACAGTTTTGACTGATGACCTGATTATAAGCACACTTAGCATCAGTGAGCAGTTTAATGTAAATGCGTGGTGTTTCTCTGGGAGCGGTGTTATAAACTCCATGCAGACAGATGTTTTAATCAGGTGAAGCCCTCTGTGAACTCAACTGGGGTTTATCTAACAGTGCTATCAGCAGGCACCAGGAATGTGGCAATGATGGATTAACTGAGAGGTTAACTATCTTACAGTAGCTAGACATGACCACAGCATCCTGTGGTGAACCAGGGTGTGCGTACAGTATTTATGTGCAAAGTATCCATGTCTAACTTTACAGAATATAATATACGGTAAGCATCTTTTGTATTTATTTATTGTGAGATAGCTTTAATTAATTGCTGAATTGTGTGAATTATATAAAAGAAGTGGTGCATCTGATGTCATGAAAGGTGTTTTTTTGCAGGAGTTTGTGATGATTGTTGTTTTCGGCCTGGAGTACATCATTCGCATCTGGTCGGCCGGATGCTGCTGTCGCTACAGAGGATGGCAAGGACGACTGCGCTTTGCTAGAAAACCATTCTGTGTCATTGGTAAGATAAAAGTGGTTTCTGTGAGTGTGCTCCCCACCCGTGTATGTGTGTTTGTAGAGGGTGATCCATCTGCTGTGTTCGTGTGGATGTTGATAGATGCTCGATGGGCTAATGATAGCACCTCTGCCCCAAATCGATGACTGACTCAAACATACATAGTGACTGATAGAGTTCTCTTGTAATTCTCTCTTGAGGAAAAGGAGACAATAACTAACCAATGAGGGATTTAAGGCAATAACTAACCAGAGCTATTTATATTTATTATATTTGCATGTGGTATATGTGGTATTGTGTTGTATGAGTGTAATTTAGACTCCAGTGTGAATATATCAGTCTGTTGTGTGCCACGCACTGAACCTCATCTCCATTCATTAGGAGGCTGAGTTCCATCAGCATCCCATCAGCGCTGAGACTAACTCTGCATTATGAATCAGAAAGAAAAAGGAAACAATTTCCCTTCCCTGCTCAACACATTTATTCTGCACGTCCCATTAGAAACTGTGTAAAGGTCTTTGCATATTCAAATCAAACTAAAATAAATAAATAAAATAAAGATTTGTGAAGCATGAATGCATGTGTAACAAAACTATTCAAAAGTTTGGGGACTTTTAAAAATGTTTTTGAAAGAAGGCTTTTATGCTCACCAAGGATGTATTTATTTAATTAAAAGTACAATGAAAACATACTGTGCTGTATGATTACAATTTAAAACAAATGTTTTCTATTTTAATATAGTTTAATATATTTCATGTAATGTTTTCCTGTGATGGCAAAGTTGAATTTTCAGCATCCATTACTCCAGTCCTTCACACAATTATGTAACATTTTACTTAATATTTATGTAACATTCTAAATGTCCTTTTTTAAAATCAATTAATCGCATCCTTGCTAAATAACAATATTAACATATCTTACTGTCCACATATTTGAACTGTGGTCAATATAAAATCTTTTACACTGAACGAGATCTGTAGCTTTAATCAAGGACGTGCCGTTGCTGTCCTGTCTTGTATGATAACCATTTATAAAATATTTAATACCTTGAGCCGTAAGATTGGTTATAAAGCATTTTATTAAGATTGTTTTGCAAATGTAGTTTATTTAAAAATAGCTTTTTAGAATACACATTGTTTCATGATTCTCATGATTTTTAGATTTCCACATTGTAGCATTGCTTTTTTGTTCACAAGGACCATAATTCTGCTGTGCTCATTCCCATCTGTTCGCGTTCTTCAATGTTCCATTTTCACCTTGTGGCAACCTTCAAAGGTTGTGAGATTCGAATTTCAAATAATAGACATTTAGGAGGCCACCTTCAGCATGTGTGACATGAGAGCATTCTTATTTCAAACCTCAAGTGTAACGTTCAGCAGGAAAATATGACAGAAGTGATTTGAGTAAAGAACAATATTATGCCTGATTAAGACACGCTGGGAGCTGGAGAGGTTTTTCTGTGTGCAGCGAAGGATTAGATATGCTGTTCTGTAAGGCTGTGGCTTCTCTGCTCGCTCTTGGCCCCTATCTCTGTCTCTGATCTCAGGGAGAAAGACATAACAGACAAGTGAAACAGCCTATTTTTTTTTTTTTTTTTTTATATCTCTGTTCCTGTCTTAAAGAACAACAGCAAGCTTAGTTTAGGTAGATGGGCTCCGGTGCTCTTGAAATGGCTGGGTGGTCTTGTTGGAGTTGGCTGAGTGATGACAAAGTATTGATATTGTGAGATAAAGAGGACTATGAGTCACTGATTCCATCTCCTAAATGACTAACTGCTATAATTATTTTTAATAAGACAAAAAAATTACTCCTCTGTTGTTAAAAAAAAGAAAAAATCATCCCTGTCTCCTGTGTTTGTGTTTCAGACATTATTGTGCTCATTGCATCCGTCGCAGTGGTTTCAGCTGGTAGTCAGGGCAATATTTTTGCCACATCTGCACTTCGTAGTCTGCGTTTTTTGCAGATCCTGCGCATGGTGCGTATGGACAGGCGAGGTGGTACCTGGAAACTGCTTGGATCTGTAGTCTACGCTCACAGCAAGGTATACTGAATCCTATTTAACTGCAAAAATTTGTAAATGAGCTCAGGTCATGACATTGCGTGTGAGTTTTCAAGTCGAGGTAGACGTGTGACCCCACAATCAACCTCTTTTTCCAGCACCGCTTGGATTGAAACTCCATCCACGGGCTGCAGCCAAACCTCAAGCTTCCTCAGTTACCCACCATTTAGTGGAGAGATTAGGGGTCCCCGCAATGAATCATTGTGGTTGATATAATAGCAGAGTTACTTATTTCTATCTCCTTTCAGGCTTAGGTGTTTACATTTTCCTGACATCCCTGATCAAACTGAAAAAAACCCCATCATAAACCAGCTTGGTTCGCTGGTCTTTGCTAGTTTAGTCTGATTTAGCTGGTCTCCCAGCCCGGTGCTCAGCTGATATACAGTAGCTTGTTAACCAGCTGATCCCCCAACCTGACCAGCTGACAACCTCTTTAAAACCAGAAAAATTTGTAAATTATAAAACATTTTAATAAAGATTGTAATTCAAAGTAAGTTTATTTGCAAAGTGCTTTTTACAATAAACAATGTTCCGGTGCAGTTTTACAGAAAATATAAAAATAAAGAAGGAAAAAAGAAACAAGAAAAGAAAATTGTGCCTTTTGTAATTTTCACACTTTCACAGATTTTTCACAGTTTTGCAGATTTTTGCTGACCATGCTATTTTTATCTGGTTTAAACTGGTCTCCCAGCCTAGTGCTTAATTTAGCGCCCTATGATTTCCACGATGCGGAAAACGCGGACGGAATCGCGGAATCCAGTCATAAAAACGAAATTCACAGTTTAACGCGGAATGTCATGGAATTTTGAATGAATTAATCAAAAGTAGGTCATTGCATTTAAATCAAATCATGAATATCTGTAAATATTAACCCGCAAAAGTCAATTTAAATATGACTCCTGCATGTTCTGCGTGTCTCTGTTAATGAATGGCGCAGAAGCGCCGTTTCATTTATTAAACACATATGGAAGCGCGCGTGATGCTCGCGGTGATTTCAGCGTCTGTCGTCTCACTAAATGAGGACGTAAACATCAACATCTCCAGAACTGCTCTGAGTCAGTTCATGAGCATTTGACCGTTTGATTTGAGTAAAACTAGCGTCATATCACATACACAAACCTGTAAAGGTATTCATGGCAACCCGTCAAAATAAAAGTCCGGTTTGATTTGAAGACATTGAACCTATTACTATTTTTCAGTAGAATGTACATACAGTACCCTACTACTACTACTACTAAAATGAAACAAACATAAATTTTTAAGTAATAATCACAGAACATTTCTTCCATGTTGTAATTTTAATAGTAAATCCCCTTTGTTTACCAAAAAATAAAGTTTGCTTTGCTTTTTTTTTTTGCGATGTTTGTTTCAGGAGCTTGTGACCGCCTGGTACATTGGCTTCTTGGTGCTGATCTTTTCTTCATTCTTGGTCTACTTGGTGGAGAAAGAATTTAACAAACAGTTCGCCACCTACGCTGATGCTCTTTGGTGGGGTACGGTAAGTCTAACTAAACTGCCTTCCTTAAATGTCATCTTTTCACTCTTCCACAATTGCTTCCATTATTTGTGCAGATTTTTCTTTAAAGGGGACATCGGATGCTCATTTGGTATGAATCTTTAGGGTCTTCATGAAATGTCGGCAACATACTTTAGTTAAAATTCCTCAATGGTTGTGTAAAACAACACCTTTTTACCTTGTCAAAAATGGCTCAACCTGTTTCAGTGCATGTCTCTTTAAATGACCCCACCCCTCTCTTTTATGGGGCAAGTGAATATATGGCTTGGAGGTGGTCTTATTCAAATAGTTTGCTATCTATGTAGAAGCAAGATGTAAACTGAAACAGCTCACTCGCTGAAACCACTGTTTCAGACTCAGACAGCGCATAACCAACTGGCTGTGTGTTTTCTTTTCAGCTTTTCTGAGCTGACAGACATACCAGAAACTTAAATAAATGCAAAAAAAAAAAAGCTAAAAAGGGGGGAAAAAAATCTGATGTCCCCTTTAAATGTACACAACCCCCCCCCTTTTTTTATCATTTTTCACATCTATATACAATCTATCTCTGTGGTGTAAGATGCTCAATAATATGCTGTATTTCATGCATTAATCAATAAGTGAGTTACAACCATAGGCCTTGACAGGGTTTAGTTGTTGTGGTACACAAAGCAGAACTGGTCATGGTTCTTCACCAGCTGACTTAACAAATCAATGTAATTTCCTGTTCCTACCAAGCACAAACGGAGCTGTTTCGAAGATATATGAGGTCAGTTAAGGGTATGTTCTTCTGCTGTAGAGCTCAGATGCAGAGACAAACTAGCGGTGGGCCAGTATTATGCTGCCACACGGTATTTACACTGGGTTGAGCCCAAGCCAGTGTCTGGAGCTGACAGGCAGGCTTCCGTGGAGGAAAACAGGAGAACGGGAGTCTGGCTTTGTGTGGGAGCTCCCACACTCCTAGTCTTTGCTTCAAAGTGCTGTGAAAGGCCGCAGTGCTCTTTGCATTTGACAAATCACTCACTTTTACTGGATGTGTTGAATTTGCTTTGGCCAGGCCTTTGTTTAAGTATCCCCTGCCTGCAAGAATCCAAAGCGCTCATGATTGTGGAGAGGAGTGCGAGATGTTGGTCACCAAAGTATTTCTCTTGCTGAAAGATGGATCTAATACTGTGCATCTGTGTAACTTTAGAAGGCAGATTGCTGGTTATGGGTGTTTAACATGGCATAAATGGACAGAATTGAATGCATCTTTGGAGGCCTTTGACTTTCCAATGCCCCCTGGCCAGGATTTGATCTTTGTTTGGCTATCATGTAGATGCAGTCAGAGGTTACATGAGGGATACATGAGGGAAGGTGATATGTGGAGTGTTAAAGTACACTGCGGTCCTGCAACCAGACACATAATTTAGTGCTGTCTGCCTGTTGGAAGTCTTTAGCAATACGACCTTATTCTTTTAAACATATAAAAAAGGTTAAACCTTTATATTCTCACATCTTTCCTCAGATCACGCTCACCACCATTGGATATGGGGATAAGACTCCACAGACCTGGACCGGGCGGCTTCTTTCTGCAGGGTTTGCTTTGCTGGGCATCTCATTCTTTGCTTTGCCTGCTGTGAGTAGCTCCAACCTGATATGTACAGCTTGACTCACATTCTGACATTATAACAGTGGGATAAATATTACTTTTACATAACAATGGATTTATAAAATAGAATTTAAAGCTAAAGTGTATTCAAACATGGAAATTCTGTCTGCATTAACTCAGCCTTATGTTGTCCCAAACCTGATGAAACATCTTACTGTGATCTTTACAGTAATCTTGACCCATGCACTAAATTCCACGTCTTCTGAAGTCTTATGATGGCCTGGTGTGCAGAAATTTATAGTCACCATGAAATCAAAATTCTCTTTCTTCTTCTTCTTTTTTTATTTAATGGAATATTGCAGTGTTTATTATGCATGATTTAGCCATGCACATCATGTACTAATTTTTTTTTAATTATTGTGTCCTTATAAAAAAACATTAAACTCTCCCTGTCAGCAATCTGTCACTCACAGCAATTAGAAACAACAATGAATTAAATCTTGATGGATAAAAATCAAGTTCCACCCTACAGTTTTTATTCAACAAACCATTTCACTTATATATACGACACAGTAGGGAAGAAAGGATGATCATAATTTTCATAGTATGGAGAAAAAAAAACAATGGAAGTCAGTGGGAATCAGTAGCTGTTTGATTACCTTTTTTGGGTTCATCTGGAGAAAGAAACTCTTACAGGTTTGGAACAACTTGAGTTTGAGTAAATGATGAGAGACAAACAAATGAATGAATTGCTCTGAGATCTAAGTTTAAGCATTAGGTTAACCCTTCTTATCCTGACTTCTTAAGTGATCTCACTTACGAGAGATGGGGGATTTGTGGTCTTTTAGGAGGAAGCTTGAAATCACTAAAACCGTTTAGTTAGCTCAGGCAGACTGTTTGTACTGTGATGTACTGAGATTTTTATGATGTGTTTGAGAACACACAGTATGTGTGGCTGTAAAGCCCCTCAGCGGCCTGTCTGACTCATTCTTGTCAAGTGTTCTGTAACTCTCTGCTCACAAATATATCCTGCACAATCGCAGTCTCTCTTAGTCCAAATCAGCGGATTGAACCTTAGTAATAGGGTGCGTTTGTGTTCTTTCTGTGGGTGGATGTGGGTGTAGGGTATTCTTGGCTCTGGCTTTGCTCTGAAGGTCCAAGAGCAGCACAGACAAAAGCACTTTGAAAAGAGGAGAAACCCAGCAGCCAGCCTCATACAGGTAAGCTCAAACACTCGATCAGTCAGACTTTCAGAATGTAAGTAACTCAACACATGCTGCTTCATTAGCATTTATAAGTAAGGTTTATAAGTATAAACCTTTCAGTGCTACTGCATCCATGCTTAATGCTCAGATCTCTTCATGTTTCATAACTGCTGGTTTTTAAAGAACAAAAAGACCGTAGGCTGATTTCTTCTAAATGTATGAGTTGCCCTGTCCTCATTCTCATCCTCAAAGATCAGAGTCACTGCAATACACCCTTACACTGCATAGTGTAAGACACCCTGATAGTGACAGTTTAGACTGCCAAGTAAATTACACTGTCAAGGTCCAGAAAAGTATGAAAAGCATCGTCAGAATAGTCCATCTGCCATCAGTGGTTCAACCGTAACATTATGAAGCTACGACAATGCTTTTTGTATGCGAATAAAACAAAAATAACAACTTTATTCAACAATTTGTCTTCTCTGTGTCTCTCCACATCACCGTACTGCCAGCTTACGTTCTTCTGTGTCAGCCACGCCACAAGGATATGTTTTCTATGTGTATTTACACTTTGATTTGAAAGAAAACAGCGCATCCTTGTGGCATGGCTGACACAGAAGAGCCGTGAGCTGCCTGCATTCAGTTCATATTCTCCAAAATGGCACTATGATGATGTGGAGAGACACAGAGGAGACAAATTGTTGAATAAAGTCGTTATTTTTGTTTTATTCATGTACAAAAAGTATTCTTGTCGCTTCATAACTTTACGGTTGAACCACTGATGGCAGATGGACTATTCTGACGATGCTTCTGGACCTTGACAGTGTTATTTACTTGGCAGTCTATGGGACAGTCACAAGCCTCCTGGTTTTCATCCAAAATATCTTAAATTGTGTTTCGAAGATGAACAAAGCTCTTATGGGTTAGGAAGGACATAGGGGTAAGTGATTAATGACTAAATTTTTATTTTGGGGGTGGAGTATCCCTTTAATGTTTAATGTTCTAAGACAAACTTAAAGTAAAACTGAAACAAAAATTTATAAAAACTAAATAGACATTATATATATATATAAACTTAAACTAAAATTAACATGAAAGCAGAAAATATGAAAATCTAATTCAAAATATGAACAAAATCTAATAGTATCTCAATGAGACTAAAATAACAGTTTAAATTGAATAATAATGTTAAGTGTGATAAAGATTAATATTAATCATTTTTAACTAAACAGTTAATTATAAAATAAAAATACATCTAAAAACATCTAAACATATTTCAGTAATAATAGTAGTAGTAATAATAATTATTAATATAATAATAATAATAATAATAATAATAATAAAATTGTATATGATACAGTTTTGCCTTTTAAATAAATGTTATTTTTTAGATATTATTTAGATACAAACATATTGATTAATAAATTCACTAAATTAATTGATTAATAAAGATTGTTTTTGGAGTGAACCATGTTAATTTTTAAATGAAAGGAGAAAATGAACAATACCACGGACATTGATTACATGAGGAATATTATCTTCTGTCTGAGCCAAAGGAAACACTTGCAGATATTTATGAAGTGTTTCCATGGAAGGAATTCTGAGCAAAGGCCTCCCTGAGGACAATAGCTCTTCCTAATAGACGGTGCATCCTTCTCCTCTAGCAGGAGAAACAGATTTACTCCAGGAAAATGTCCACACACACGCAAAACACATCTACAAAACATTGAGGTCCGGTAATATTATAGAAATGAGTTACTTCCTTTTGGCTGCTGTTGAAAACCCACAAGCAATTTCCCAACTATTTTAACCACCATGACCCCTTTTCTTTCTCCAGGTTGTTTTCTGATATTGCAGACAGGGAAGATCTCATATATTCATTGGTGCTTATGTTTATTTTGTCTCTCTTCCTGCCTGGCTTTAACCCTGCTTTTCCTTTCTTTTTCCAAAGGCCTTTCAGTGGGCATCAACAATTCAGCTTTAATTACGGTTGTCAGCAATTATATATTTTAACCATGCTGTGTTGTCGATGATGTAATGTTGCAGGGATTGCATTGGTGCAATATCTCTCATCATTTGTGCTCTCTCACCTTTTTTGAATCACTTGAGGTCTTTATATAACGCAGAAATATATATCTGAATCTTGATCTGTGGAGTATGAGCCTAGGCTATGTCTGGGTTTGGATCCTTTCCTGCATGCTACGATTGCTTTTTTTTTTTTTTTTTTTGTCTTTACTGACATTCTTGTACAGAATGATGGAAAACATGCCCTCCCTCCTCACTGCTGTGTCACGCAATTCAAGAGATCCATCTTCAGTCTTTCATCCTTCTGATGTTTTTGTCCTCACAACATGTTTTTTCTTTCTTTCTTAGTGCATGCACTTAACTGTGAATAATTCATTCATACAATTGTTTTCTTTTGTTTATAACTTTTAATCAAAATTATTTATTTTTCCCTATCAATCACTTTCCATCTCTGCTGGCATCACTTACGTCATTCAGTATTTTGCATAATAAAAAAAAAAGGTATTGTTTTAGTAAATGCATATTCAAGTCTTGCTTCAGTCTAGTATGCAAAGCCCAGTTTTTACAGTTCTCATTCTGTTCTCATATGTTTACATCATAAAATCAGAAGTTAAATGCGAGTAGGGTTTTATGTTGGCTTTGCTTTTTATACTACGTCAACAGCTGTGTGGTCAAATATTCATATCATGGTGTTTAGAATGAAATATTGGGGAGTAGTATTTAAGTGCAAAATGGACAAAAATTAAACCCTTAAATTAAAACATATGAGGACACAAACAAAGCTTGGTTGCTCTTGCTTTGTTAAAAAATATGTTAAGTGTACATTTAGCATTTTTTGCTTTTATTTTAAAATTTTCTCTTTTCACTCACCACATCACTTTTAAGTCCTTTGGCTGTTTTGTTGTTGTCTGTGCCACACATCAAGACATTTATTCAACACTGATCCACTCTCAGATTTGGACATGGAAGTTTAAACACTAAAATCACCTTGAAGTGTGTACAGTGGAATCTAAAATTCTAAGACCTAATTGGAAATCTGGAATTCAAAGTGTGCTGTAATATTAACCCGAAAACAACTTTATGACACAATATGAATTAGAAATATTTAGTAAATTAGTGACCATGTGACTCTTTGGATCATTCTCACATCATGCTGGAAAACAATTATCAGGTTTTATGCAGTCTTGTGACGATCATGCAGCTCAAGCACTGCTGTCATTAAAGGAAAAGAAATAATGAATTAATTTTTAATTCAAATTTTTACCCACATTGTTATGCAGAAAATCTTCTTCTTTTTTTTAAACTAGTGGTCTCAGACTTTTGGACCTCAAAATACATACACCTTTTTCCATACACATTTTTGCTCAAAACATTTTAAACAAATTGAAAGCAGCGGTTTGAAGAAATGTCTTGAGCCCTATCAGTGATTCACCGGCTGTTCCCTCACCATGCTATTGTCTTTCTCCACCCATGTCCCTGTGTGTGTGTCTGTCTCCTGCGTCAGGCTGCGTGGCGTCTCTACTCCACAGACCTCTCCAGAACATACCTGAGCGCCACATGGCTGTTCTATAAAAGTGTTCTCTCTCCTCAAAGGCATGTATCAATGCAGTGAACTGATGGAAGAGCGCTTACATGAACCGGTTGTTACTAATCTTTTTTTTTTCTTTTGTTGTTCTCCTTTTTTTTCAATCCCTGCTTTTTTCCTGGCCTTGTGTATTTCTCTTTTTATTTTCTACTCTTCTCATTTCCCTCCCTATTTTCCTGGTTTTGTATATTCTGCACGTAGTGTGTGTGGCGTAGCTATGCAGCTGATGAGAACTCGGTTTCCATTGCTACCTGGAAGCCTCATTTGAAGGCGTTGCATACCTGCAGCCCTACAAAGTAGGTACAACTCTGGCAGCTGGTGTCGTATTTGGTGTCAGTGCTTCTGTAGCTCTCATTTTCCCACTTCCTTTTTTCCTGTTTTCCCTTCAATCTGTCTCTCTTCCTAAGCATAATCATCTCCTCTGTGCCCTACCGTAGTCTTGTTAGACATCCATGATTATTTAAATCCTCATTAGGTCATTGAGAAAATGCATATGGCCATATATTGACTAAATTAAAAATGATGATGATGATAATAATAATAAAATTATCTCACTTTTCATCTCACAATTCCGACTTCAGTTAAAAAATAAAAATAATACTTGATGACATACAGATACTGAGATACCTCACAACCCGGTGTATGGTGAGATTCAGCTTGTCAAAGTGAAGCTTTAAAGTTTCAGTTTGGATAAGAGCCACAGACTCACACCTGCTTCCTCGTGTCTATGCTGTGGCTAACTGAAATTTCCCCTACGTTGCCCATAATAAATAAAGCAAACTGAACAGAAGCCAGGACAGTTTGTGGACAGACACCTGAAGACACATGACAATACTCTGACAAATGGGTGTACTGCTATATTCAAGCAATTCACCAATTACACACAGAGCAGCCCTTGATAACACAGCTGTCCCTCTTCAGCTAGCGCTCTTCTTAGTCAGCTTGACTGTGCATTGCTCATAGCTTGCATGCCTGCTTGTTTGCTGCCTGTTTAAACAGTCTTTAAAAAGACTCTTAATTTCTTCCTATTCTTAATGTGTGTTTGTGTGTGTTGAGGTATATTTGTTTATTTATTTTTTTAACATTTAAACTATATATTGTGTGACAGTGAAATATATTGGTGTGTCATTCCTAAAATGAAACACTTAGTATATTTCAGAGGCATCTGTGTCTCTTCTGTAGCCTCCTTATTAGTTTTTGTCATTCATGTGAAGTGTTAATATCCTGCCTCTCTTCTCTCTATGTTTTATACTAACACCTGAGAAAGACCAGGGGGAATCCATCAGCAGGTTTGTTGTTCTCGTATCTATATCCTCCTAGTGTCCGGAATGTTTAACTTGTTTAAGTATTGATTGTGTTTTAATTTCCATGGCATCAATAAAATAGGGAGAAGAATTAAATACATTCAGTCATGGCATGTTACATTTCTTGCTTTATCATTCATACCCACCTTTTTTTTCTTTCATTTATTTGAAGTAGTAGCTTGGTATGTATGGAATGTACAGTCATCCGCTCATTATCACAGAATAAACCAAGATAGGACAATCAGGACCCCAATGTGAAGCTAACTGTACTGTCTCTTATAACAAGGCTACACAAAATTGTTAAATACATGGGTATGAAATATTGATTTGAATTTATTTGTTTTATTGTATTACTTGTACATTATAATCACTATGATTTTATAAGATATTTTAATTTAGCAAGGATGTATTAAATTTAAATTAAAATGTAATTTAATATTACAATTAAATGTTACAGTAAAGACATTTAAATGTTTCATTTCAGATAAAGGCTGTTTTTTGACTTTCTGTTCATCGAAGAATCCTGAAAAAAATATATAATATGTGATATGAATCAGCATTTAAGAAAGATTTCTGAAGGATCATGTGACAATCAAGACTAGAGTATTGGCTGCTGAAAATTCACTGGGATAAAATTATTATATTTCATATATACTGTACATATTGTAATAATATTTCACAGTATTACTGTTTTTACTGTATTTTTATAAAATAAATGCAGCCATCATAAGAGTCTTTTTATTTACATAAAAAAATATTTTGAATAGCACTGTGATTTTATCCGGATATTATTATCGTTAATTATATTATTAATATAATATACAATTATACAATTATATTTGACCAACATATTGAAATATATATTTATATACATTAATTCATATTAATATATAAATGTAAATTTATATAAATATACTAGCTATTCTAGAAAGAAACCACAGAGTGATGCCTGAGACATGAAAGTAGCACTAGTATTTTGTTTTGGACAATAGACAAATATACAATTTAGTGGTTCAGTTTCACCACTGCATTGGCCACAATTGTTTAGTTAGAATCAAATATTTCAGAGAGCCATTTCGTAAAAGTCATAGAATAGTAGTTTAACTGTGGAGCAGCTTCACTTTGCTAACTTGCTAAGAACAAGCGTTCATCTGTACCGAAGTGTGTGCATATCTGTGTGTGTGTGTGTGTGTGTATGTGTGTGTTTGAACTTGCAGAACTCCTTCTGTAATAATATAGATGAGTACTTCTGCCCACTTTTCTCTGTCTACCTACATGGACAGAAACTTGATGCACTTTTTCCATTCAGAGATTGTTTATTTTGACCGTTAAATATTACTGCAGCCAGGAAAAAAAGATCAGAGCATAAATGCATTAAGGTGCTTTTTACATTTTTGTTCTTCATATTTTTCCACGATAACAACCCACACCCTCTTATAAAAACCTTTCATCAATAGGTCCAGTAAGTAATAGAAGAAAGAAATAGTGACTCGGTTCCAGACTTACTGTAGCTGTTGACATTTAGGACTCTGCATGTTTGTACACAGTACTGGACTATGTGTAGACACATTAAAGACTGTCGCATCTGCAAGACTATAGTGTAGTGTTTGCTGTCAGGCTGGTAATGTTATGTATTTTAACTTCCATGTGATTTCAGCAGGGGTGGAGCTTACTGCTCAGTCTTTGTAAATAATGGTTGCACCCAAAGCTTTTTTTCTAATTTGAGTCCTCACGCTTTCAATTAGTGCTGGAATTGGATGCTTGCATGCTTCGTATTAAATATGTGAAAAGCAGAGCACCAGCACTCAGACTTAAATGAAGTAATTTACAGTTGGAAAAGCCCCTCGGTGTGTGGCAAATGTGTCATTAAATGTGATGGAAAATTAACCTTCAAATTGCAAAGGCATTACAGCATACAGCTAAACTGTGAATACTTTTTGCATCGCTTGTGAAACCTTTTAAATGGATGAACATTAAGTCTTTAGTCTTTAAGTATAGTCCACAAAACCCACAAAACACATTTTAAAATTGATAAAATAAAAAAAATAATATACACAGAAAACAATTTATAATTAACCAGCAAATCCAAGAAAGTTTATCAAAGTTTATTGGTTGTCAGACAAGTTTTGTACACTGTTTATTTGAATATACTTCTAGTGTGGATGTGCTTGGTGCAATGCTAATTAAACTGTATATTACCATGTTTGGTTGGAAAAACATGCCAATTTATTTAGCATTTTGCTCAATTTTTACCCCCAAGTAGTGTCTCTATTTCAATGTTATTCCATGCAAATAATTCTTACACTTAAGGAGGTTGTTTCTGCTCACAGTCTAACTAATTCATCTGCCATCTGTCTTCCTCACTTCCTTAGTAAGGGACATAGTAATAGACAGAGGCTCTTCGGGAGGTATACCACAAGGAAATATAGGTACCCAGCATCCCCCACTGCTCCAGCAATATGACCAATGTGAATGCTGACTAACTATATGCATGGATGATGACGTCCACCACAGATAACCTTGAAGACCCTACAGAAGGTCTAATATGAGGGTCCTATTGTCTGTTGCCTGAAAGATATAACTGCCACTGACTGATCTATCCAATACCTCTATCTGACATGCAGCAATTACTCCACAATGTTATTACCAATATGATACAATGCCTAATTTGTGATAATAACAAAATAGTACAAAGCTTCTAAACATCAAACCACCAGTTTTCCAACATCCCATATTGTATTACCTGCAGGAATAATCCGATCGAGTAGTTTTAAAGGTTCAGTTCAGTTATTAAGGATGTCTATGACTGTATTTGTCCATTCGCATTAACACATTAGTCTTAACCGGTATGTTGCATGTGCATGAACTTAGGCTCTATATTCTTGTAAGTCACCTTTACAGCATTATGTCTTCACTCTCCTTTTACACTACATCTCTTTCACATACTGTACATATTACCAAGCATGAGCTCAAAGCACAGTGGACTATGTATACATCCAGCATGAATTTAGAACCCCAGCTTACAGAATTTTCGTCTTTGAAGGAATTTGTATAGAACTGTTCTGCTCATAAACTGTTTGTTTTATATATTCTGGGCCTCTGCATCAGGGCTAGAAAGGTACATGGAAATGTTGTCAGGCTGCTCCACACTGAAGGTAGCAATAGAAGTAGGGTGGTTAGAGAGTCCTGCTTCAAAATGTTGCTTGCTACTTTGGTGGAAACCTTGGAATGAGGTTTGTGTTGCATGATGGTCTTTTGATGCAACTTTTGAAAAAAGTATAGGACAGTTTTTGGGGCTTCGACCAAAGAACTTCCAAGTAAGTTGTGGTTCCAAATCATGACAACAACACCAACAACAAAAATTATTGTTTTACTGGAGGAATTTAGTAGAGACTGAAGAAAGGGAACTTGCAGGTCCAAAATAAGCCATCACAACAGTTTTAACCAAACATTAGTTAAATACATATTTATCTCCATTTCATGTTTAATTATTTGTCTGTTTATTTGTCCCTTCCCACCTCCCATCCTCTTCCATCCCTCTTCTTTCCTTAACTTGCAGCCAAAAGTTAAGTTTCCGGGAACGTGTGCGCATGGCCAGTCCTCGTGGTCAGAGTGTAAAGAGCAGGCAGATGTCTGTGAATGACCGACGCTCTCCTGCCACAGAGGTGGGCGTGGAGGGCAGCAGCCCAGCCAAGGTCCAGAAGAGCTGGAGCTTCAATGACCGAACACGCTTCCGGCCATCCCTCAGGCTCAAGAGCCAATCTCGCACAACAGCTGAAGGTGAACAGCTTTTTTTTTATTTGGCTGGTGTTGTTTATTTGGCTGAGAATCAGAACTGTGGTTTTATTTACTTCACAAATAAGGACTTAATCTTAAAAACAATTATAGGTCATGTTTGCTTTGGTATCTGCTAGTCTTGACATCATTTGACACTTTATAAACAAGAATGAGTCTTTCCCTATATACCGTACTGCTTTTTTGGACTTTTCCCTGAAGGCAGAATTTACAAACGCTATCGGGCTGCAGTGGGAGAACATGGTCTCCCATGGGACCCTCTGTTTGCACTAGTTGACCTTGGCTCATGCTTCCATCACCAGAATGCCCCTCAGGGAAGTAGAACACAAAGTGGAGATAGAGACATTGTTTATAGGAGGACTTTCAGTATTGACAGAATCCTGTACATTAGTCACAAAGGATTGACAAAACCCATGTTCCCATGGGAAAATAAAACCCAGTGAAATAGTTCAGTAAATCTTTAGCAAAACTTTCAAAAACGACACTCAAAATGAGGATGTTTTTTTTTTTTCTTATTTTGTTTCAAATTTATATTTTTATCATATTTATTTGTTTTATTTTTGGGGGAATGAAAAGTCATTTTGTTGCCTTTCAGTACAGCAGTACTTCCTCTCAGTATTTATGCTGTAAAGCTCAGTGGAGTGGCCTGTGGTCAGTGATGGGGATCAAGGGAAAGATTTGCTTTGAATGCTGTTTTGATTCATAGCTGTATTGATCTGCCCTGGGCTTTCTCTTCTTTTCAGCCTAGTTTTGTTTTCAGCCTTTTTGAGGATCCGTTGTAAAAATGTTTTTGCTTGCTATCATTCAGATTCTCTTCCTTTCTCTCTTTTTCTCTCACAGCTGACACAAATCTTGGACCGGATGATGCTTTTGATGAGAAGGGTTGTCATTGTGATGTGACTGTGGAAGATCTCTCTGCCCCACTAAAAGCAGTGATCAGGGCCATCAGGTGAGTGTGACTTCCCAGAGAGCCTTGTTCTCCCCTAGTGAAAGTTTGAAGAATTCACACTGTGGTTGCAGGGTTGAAAACATTCATTTTGACCTTCCTGCCCTATTTGAGACATTAGGGTTAGATCATCACTGCTGTCTCTCTCCTGCTGGGAGAGGCCACTGATGTTGCTTCAGGTGACTTCTTTCACTTCCATCACTCCAAACTATTAGAGTCTCTCTGCAGGAGGGCTGAGATGTTCCCCACTCCTCTTTCCCAGGGTGTCAGATAGACATGTTCCCAGCCAGTTCTGCTCACAGGGGCTTGAATCTGCAAGACATTACAGAAACAGATCACTGCAATCTACTCTCCTCTGTGTCAATATTTTCAGTTTCAGCTTCACTCTGAAGAACGTCACGCATAGAATAGGTTTAGGTTTTAGTGTGCCGGTGGTAATACCAGTGTTTTCACAGCTAATGTCATCTATAACACATATCTTTACTAGAACATGAGCCTTACTTGAGTAATATTATAAACGGTGTTTTTAAAGGAGGTATATCTGATCATATGTTTCCTCTGGGTTATAAACTGTTATGGTATTTGTGATTCATTTCTGCCCTCTAGTGGTGTTAAGCAAGCTTTCACAACTTGCATTGTTTATTTGTGAGTTCCAAAGAGGGTTGCTTTATGTTGAGTTGACTCCATATATACACAATACAATGTTTATAGATGTGTCTTTAAACGTAACTAGAATTTCAAATTTAATATTACTTACCTCATGGGGAATTTGTATGTTCTTGTATTAAGCTTAAGTTAAGTTCATGGTTAAAATAATTAAAATCATTCAAATAATAATAAAAAAATACATTTTTTTAGACACATAAAGTTAATTCAAGATGCATTTATTGAAAAAAATGTCTTATTACTTATTTATTTTTAATTTTGCTTCTTAAACATGTCTTAAATGTCTAAACTGGAAATAAGAAAAAAAAAGTGCACTATTTTCCCTTACCCTTACTACATATGCCTGTGTGTCAGTATGGTGGTACATAATTTCTAAAGAAAAGTTATTTGAGTTTTGTTTCTTGTTTCACTGTTGACAGGATAATGAAATTCCATGTGGCCAAGAAGAAGTTTAAGGAGACTCTGCGACCATATGATGTGAAAGATGTGATTGAGCAATACTCTGCTGGTCACCTGGATATGTTATGCCGTATCAAGAGTCTCCAGACTAGGTGAGATTAACCAGCCCTGGTTGTGTGGTGAAAACTTGAACATGTGCCTGAAAGTTATAAATTCATTCATAATTTCTTGGTTTATAGTTTTACTTTTTTTTTCTTTTTTTTGGATATTGCATAAATTGTCACACACCAATACACATTTACAAATGCAGTTAACACAAATACATATTCACAGAAAGCTGTACAGAAAAAAGTTAAGTAACTTTGTTTTCTTACGTACACTTTCTACATCTACATGTCCATGTCTGTCTTATCTCCCTGTCTGTGCACTCCCATTCAGGTTGGACACCATTGTGGGTCCACAGACCCTGAGCAACAAAGCCAAGACCTTTTCTTCTCCTTCCCTGCACTTGTATTACAGCCAGGCCAAGAGGAAACACTCTGCCCCAGGGTCAGCTGACCCACAATCCCCCACCCCAAAAACACCCTTTAACTCTGGAACGAATGAGTCAATTGCTGAGGCTATGTGTCTAAATCTCCAGTGACTATTTCCCTCTGGACACCAACATTACAGCAGTTCAGTTTAATACTACAGACAAACACTGCACAAAAATAAACAATAAAAAAATCCTTAAATCAAGATAAATTGTGTAAGATACTAAAACTTGTTTTCAGGGAATATATACATTTATTTTTAATATCTGATTGTTGCTTGTTAAAATGTAAACATTATTACATTTTGTTAGATTTATGCTTTTGTGACAGAAACACAAAAGAATATTCATAATTCATGATATATTATGCAGTCTTATCTAAGTATGTTTAAGATGTGTTTATTTCAAAACAAGACAAAAATACTGAACAAGAAAAAACTAATGTTTAAAAGTTTGGCATCAGTTAGATTTTCTAAAAAAAAAAAAAAAAACTGAATTACACAAAAATATCAGGCAGCACAATAATAAGAAATGTTTCTTGAGTTAATAGTTTCTTAAGGATCATTTGACACTAAAGTTTTATTTGTTATTTTAAATTGTAATAATATTTTACAGCATTACTGTTTTATGGTACTGTATTTTTATGATCAAGTAAATGTAGCCTGGGTAAGCATAAAATATATCTTTTAAAAACATACGAATATCTCACCCACCCCAAACTTTGAACTGTAGTGTAGATTATTATTATTTATTTTGTGTTAGTTAGTTAATTAGATAGATAATTTTTACAATAAGTCTTCTTGCAGTCAAGGCTGGACATGTTTGTGATGTGTCAGTGACCCAAAGCCTCAAGCTGTTGGCTTTGTTCAGTAAATCCTTGATCTCTCAAATATAAAACTTTCTTCCTGTTTAACATGTTTGGCCAATGCTAAACCAGCAGTGCATGGCAGTAGACTGAATGTGCCTGTGTATAGTACTAACCTTTAGATTAATTCCTCTAGGCTTTCCCTATTGTTTGGGTCTATGTGCTTGATTTTGGCATGGAATCAAAAAAGTAGCATATTAAAATATTGTTATTCTTTAATATTGTGAACCAACAGGTGTGCAATCAATAGTTGTTTGCTAGCTCTGATTTCAACAATAATTTTTTACTTACATTTACTTAAATATCAGGTACCTCGGTGACTGGCTTTGAAACACTAACTTTGAAGCAACTGTTAATAATTTAAATTAGACTACTGAGACCTTAGGTTTGACCATTAACATGTTTTAGTAAATCACATGTAGTAGTAGTATCTTATCGTGGTGCCATAAGTACCTTCTGTTCAACCTTCTCTTTCCTCCCTTTCCTTGATGGCAGAACCTTAAAAAATGTACTTGACTCCCATATGTTTTCTCATCTAGACTCGCCACTGCTGTGGGTCCACATCAGACACTCAGCACCAAAGCCAGGAACCTTTCCTCTCCCTCTCTACACATGTATTACAGCCAAAGCAAGAAGAAGCACACTGGGTCAGAGGCCTGTAGCAGGCTGGGGGACTAGTCATGGGGCCGTACTTACCTCAATCACTTCATACTGTGAATGGGGTCCAATGGTGATGATGTATTTGAATAAAACTATTCATAGGGTTTATTTGTCATTTATTATCAGAACTGAAACTACCTACACATCCATTCACCTAGTAAACAGAATCCAAAATCAGTATCTGCAATGAATCTAAATGGCAGTGGTTCACAACGGTTTTGACTCCAAGGCCCCATACTTTACTAGATAAGAATTTTGAAAATATTTTTACTCACACGTTTACTCACATTTTCAAGACCATGGGAATCTAGGCTATTCTTCTTCTTCCTCTTCTTCAAAACAACAACAGCAAAAAAATGTTGTTGAGGGGCTGCAGTATAATAAGCAATGTCTTGAATTTTAGTCATTTTAGCTCATTTTAATGCTTTTGTCATTTGGAAGTTTGCTGAGGCCTTGTTGAGAACCACTTATTTATCTTCATCATTGGACTCCAAGTTGATTAATAAATAGTGTTTTTTTAACCAAGGAGATGATTTATTAATTGTGTAGTGCACACTTTGATTGGTTCAGCTGATTGCTGTTGGTTTCATACGCTACATCTACCTGAAAATGTACATTACTACATTATGCTAAAAATCTTGCTCACTAGGGGTTTTTCTGCAGCATGGTTTATCATTTTGGACTTGATATGTTAATCAGCTACTGTTGCATAGATAGATCAGATCAATGACAACCAATTCGTACAAAGAGCAAGTAACATTTAGAATGTAAAAAATAGAACTCTCAGTTGCACTGAATGTAGTTGTAACATTTACAGAAATACTGTATATCAGCACCTCTTTCTTACTCTGTAACAGAAAACGTAGATGATGGTGATGTACTAACTTCATTTCTTCTTCACTAACCAAAGTCCAGTCGTATCCTGCTGTGTTGTGCCCTGCTCGAGTTTGAGGAACAACAGTGTAAAGGTGTGCATCCTGATGTACTGTATGCTCAAAAACACTGTTTTTTTCTTCTTCTTCCTTATAGAGTGGATCAGATACTGGGAAAGGGACAGATTTCGGTAGACAGGAAAGGCAGGGAGAAAATCCTCCCCGAAGGAGAGTCCTTGGAGCATGACATGAGCATGCTTGGCCGTGTATGTAAAGTAGAGAGACAAGTAAGCTATATGAACTTGATGGTCTAAATAAACATGCTACAGTTACAAAGTTTTGGGGACAGTATGAATTTTTTTTTTTTTTTTTTAGAAATTAATTAATACTTTTATTCAGCAAGGATGCATTAAAATGAAAGTGACAGTTCAAGTATTTATAATTTCTTAAAGAGGTTGTATGCTGTTTGTTTTTTAATCATCAAAGAATCCTGAGAAAAATGTATCACAGTTTCCACAAAAATATTAAGCAGCAATTCTGTTTTCAGAATTGATAAAAATAGAAAAAGTTTCACGAACACCAAATCAGCACATTAGGATGATTTCTGAGGGATCGGATCTTGTGATGCTAAAGACTGGAGAAATGGCTGCTGAAAATTCAGCTTTTGCACCATAGGAATGAATTACATTTTAAAATATATAATTTATTTATTTCACAATATTACTGTTTTTACTGTGTTATAATCAAATAAATGCATTCTTAGTAAGCATAAGAGACTTCTTTCAAAAACATAAAAATCTTACCAACCACAAACTTTTTAAAATTATTAAGCATAAAATAAATAAAAAAAATCCAATGTGATGTTTTTATTTCTTATATAATACAGGTACAGTCCATTGAGTCAAAGCTGGACTCATTGCTGGATATATACCGGCAAGTGTTGCATAAAGGCTCCTCTTCGATGCTTGGTCTGTCTGCTTTGCCCCTGTTTGAGCTGGATCAAACCTCCGACTACCAAAGCTCCATCCATAGCAAAGACTTGTCATCCTCCTCCCAGCTTACTGGCAGTGGCATGTCTCGTTCGGGCAGCAGTAACCTGCACCGTGGTCTTCATCTTGCTCTGGCCCCCAGTGAACTCAGCTTGGGTACTGGTTACCCACATTCTGCCTCCTCCTTCTCACCTTCTCCACTCCTTAACAACCAACCCTCCAGCCCAGACAGTTTCTACCCTGCGTCCCCACCTCCCATTCTCACCCCCAATAACCTTTCCAGAAGTCACCAGCGGTTCAGTGAGCTGACCAGGCCGGTCCCAACAGTCCATTCAACCTCATTGACCCTTCAGCTCCCGCCTATAGTACCAACGCTTCAAAGTCGGCCTACCAGCCTTATCCCAGAGACACTGCAGGAGAGCCGGGATGAATGTCAGAGCAATTGCCTGTTGAGTACCCAAACCGAGGCTGAGTCAGACAGGGAAGCCGAGAGTATTCAAAGCATGGTACAGCTACGGGACAAGCCCGAACGTAATCCCAAGGAAGATGGGTCATGGAGAAGACACTTGAGCCTTGACATTGATCCTCTGATGCTCACGTCTTCCACAACAGCTGCCTCGCTTCAGGTCGAGCGTGGGCTTGGTAAGTCTCTTTCCGCTCAGAACCTCATGCTACCGACTGCTGCGGACTGCCATCCCGGCCTGTCCACCCGAAGCAGCGGCAGCAGCAACAATGCGTCCAACGAACACGAGCCGCTGGCAGAATGGGGCGATACGGAGCTGTTCATCAATGACAAAGAACTGGACACCACGGAGGGTGACTGTTACCACCTCCACCAACAAAGCAACGATACGACCTTCTCTTCTGAGCTGCTACGGACAGGAGTCAGTGGGCCATCTCCCAGCCAGGCTGGACCAAGAGATGTTCTTGAGTCCCATAACTTGCCTCATGTATGCCTCGAATAACCCCCGAGGCACAGGAACCTCACTGTGGAGTCTGGACACAACCTCATGTCCCTCATGTGCTTCTTTTCCAAAGGAAATTATGTTTTCTAATTTTCACAAGAAAAAGACATGCTGTTCACACGTTTATGTTCGTTCATACATATCAATGCATGGACAATTTGTCAGAAAAGAGAATTTATATTAACAAGAAACTGTTAGGAAAGAAACATTTAGAAAAATATTCTGGGTTCAATATAAGTTAAGCTCAATCAACAGATTTGTGACATAATACTGATTACATCAGCAATCATCATAACTGACTGAAAAGTGTGTAAAAAAAATGTAAGCATATGAAGGAAGATTATAATTTTATAAGCTTACATTTATTTTCATTGTGAGTCCATCACCCTAACCCATATACTTTATATACGCATTTACAAAATAGAAAATGTGGGACGAGTTGAAATTATTATTATTTATTTTGTGTGTGTGTGTGTGTGTGTCTGTTAATCAATCTTATGCCCCAAATGCTGTCGGCTGAGCAGAACTTGTATTGAACCCATAATATGCCTTTAAAATAATGAAGGGTTAGGGTACTGAATGAGCACTTCCTTCAGTCTTGCATGGGATCAGCATGTTTAAACTGCAACCGCAAATAGAATTGGAAGTGTGTACTGAATGCACCTGTATAAGCCCTCACTCAGCATTAGGATTCATTTCTCACTTCTTTCTGAATGTTTGGCGGTCCACTTATTTGCATGTGTTAAGAAATTGTGGGGGGAATAGCAGAAAACCAGATGGTCTTGGTCCAAAACCACATTAATCTGTGATACTATGCAAACCTCAGCCAATCAAGCAGGGTTTGCAAGCAACTCCGGAAGAAACCCAGAAACAAATGCATCTTCACGCTGTAGCCTACACAGAAATATGCTTTCTTAATTTGACTATGTCCTTTAAAACCTGAGTCTTAGCATTTGAAGAAAGCTGAATGCTGTTACTAAAGGGATGGTATGGTGTGTTTAGGTGTAATGTCTTGTGAAGAGGTATTTGTGACAATCAGGTTTTTTGAAAAGCCCTGATTTCAGATTTTTCTAATTCTGAGTCCTCATTTGGATATTTGGCTGCTAAAATGAAAAGAAAAAAAATGAGGAAGATAATATATAATTTTCATCATGACAATAAATCACACTTGCAATATCATAATAAATGATTGTAATAAAATTTTACATGTATATCGATTGCTTTGTAACCTGCATCCATGTAATCAGAAATGATCTTTGTCAAGTAGAAAGTCTCACAAATGTGTTTTATTGGAATTGCGGCAATATCTCAATTCTGTTGCATTTTCTGAATTTTTTTTTTTTTTTTATTTGTAGCAAGCAGGTGTCTTACACCTAAACCTCAGCTTTGTAACCTCTGTTCTACATTTTTAATTCCATGCTTTTGAATGGTACAATAAGTGCTTTAGCTAAAATGCTTGTCTGTATAACTTAGAATGTAACGTGTATCATTATGTGTATGTAGACTAACCATGATTAGCTGTGTTACTTTTTTTTTTTTTTTTTTTTTTTTACTTTTTTTTGTTTAAAGGTGTACATTAAAGATGTTTTTGCCACTGTACAATTGGAAGCACAACTGTTCAGATGTGTAGAGGAAACCTGCAAATGTGATGAATTGTTTTAACACGAATATGCTTTAAATAAGATTTATAATCCAGAGATAGTTGAGATGCTTATTTTGCTCTAGAATCGAGATAAATAATATAGGCACCTGAGAACTGAACTGAGAAAATGTCAACAGCTGTGGAACTAGATGCTTGAAATGCAGAAAAAAGGTTGTACAGAAATAATAGTTAGTATTCCTAACACTTTATGAGTTATATTATTATTGTTACTACTTTTTCTGAAAGTTTTAATTTGTAATTCAATGTTTTACGGTGCCTTTTTGCATTTTATTAAACATTTATACAACTTCTGTATTCACAGTACCTTGAACTCTTATTGAAATTGCTATGTTTATATTTTAATAATTGCACATTCTCTGTTTGGCTGTGAACTTAAAGCATCTGTCAGTTAAAGCAGCATTTCTTTGTTTTACCACTAGATCAAATAATTTATTACACAGAAACTGGCCTTAATATACATGCTTGATAATGTTAGCGTTCTCTGTCATTCAGAATAATTTATTTCATCATTGTGCACATAACAGAGTTGATGCTCTGGGATTGAAAAATGCAAAATGAAGATTTATGATCATCATAATACTTAAATAAACAAAATACTTGAAAATTGGCCTAGTGTGCTTGCTGTTAATGTCTGTGTGCCTTATTTTGTGGGCCTATATGTTAGATCCATTTTCTCTTCTCCTAATCTACATTTTGGAAGGTTTGGATTATGTGGAGTGAAAGAAAGAAGACAATCTATCCATTTTATTTAGCAGATGCACTGCATCAGTTACTATGGGGTGGCTATAATTACAGTTTTCTGCAAATAATATTTAAACAAATAATTTAGGATAAAGTAACGGTTTATTGTTCATCTTGTGTACAAAAAAAAAAAAAAAAAAACGCCATCCACAAAAATACCACTTTTACAAAAAAAGATGGTAACTTAATTTAGAAATAGTCGCCAGCGTTATATAAATAAATAAAGAGTAATAAAAAATAAAAATCACACACAAAGATTCAAAAAGGTCCCATATTAATTCGTTACGGTTTTCACAGCAGTAACGAATGTAAATGGCAGCTGCCATGTTGTAGTTTGTAAGGGATCACGTGAGCGTATACTGATCGAAGTTTCTGATCAGAGATTTGTGGTCGTTCGGGAGGGAATCGTCGATTAATTAAATTTGTGCTGTTATGTGTTTGTTTTAAATGTCGGACTGGGAAGATGAGTACGATGCGGATGGTGTGGAGATTTCAAAGCCGTTACCCGTTCAAACTGTACCGGTGATGTCATGGAGGCCTCAGTCTCCTAGAGGCGCGCGGAGCAGAGAAACCGCGAGTGTCGGCGCAAAGTTTGGTGGAGACGGTGAACAGCAGTGGAGGGACCTCGAGTCGACTCTCAGTCAAAAGTCTGTGATGGAGCAACCGGTAAAAATAACAGTTAGAGTCTGGGCCGCATTAATGCACGGGCTTACCTGGGCTTAAGCCCAGGGCCCCGGGCTGGGGGAGGGCCCCGATGATGCCGGAAAATATTGTAATCGGATTTTATAATTCGTTGGCTGTCCCTTTAAAATTACGCTTTATCGCTTTGCTTTGAATGCACGTGCGGGCGTTGCAAGTCCTGCTCGAGAAGTGTAGTCAAACCCTCTCACTCATTAATGAATGCTTTAATGAACCCTGCAATCATCAGTCACAGTGGGCATTATTTAATTGTCTGAAATCCAATAAAATTCATCATTGTCTGAAAGCATTCAGTTATTGGCCTGTATCAAACTCACGTGACATACTTACGTTGAATTCTTTATAAGATAATTGCCGCCTATTCTAATGATGACAATAACTAATCTAATAGCTAATCTAATGTGACAGCAATGTCTCGTAAATATGAAAGTGGTTTGCAAAAAAGAAAAACAGCACAAGATAAAGTAGAACATCAAAACACTTCATACAAAAAAAAAAACAGAAACTAACATCATATTTTAACGCAGGCCTAGGGAAAGATGAAGATTCTGCATACATGTAATTAAATAGGCCTTATCATACTAACATAATGATTTAAATAAACTCTTGTTACTATTAAAGTTGCGTATGCCTTCAGAAGCAAACACTTAATTGCGCTTGATGTTCGTATTACTTCTTTAAAGCAAGATATTTGGGCACATTTCATTTTTTACTAAAAAAAAATACATGAATGAGAAAATCGTGTAGGACGTGCTTGATGTTAAAACTACTTTTTAATCGCAATAATAAGTCATAAAAAAGATCTCTGTACTCGTGTTGACTGACACACCCTAAGCTCGTGTGCAGAAAACCCTCACAGACATCATGCAATACTGAATTAAATTGAGAATGATTCCATGACAAATGCATTTTTAACAGTCACTTGTTGCCACCTGGTGGGGTAACGTGTAATAGATAAAAACGGCCTAACAGTAAAAGGGGTGGAACACTTTAACGATTAATTATGCAGTTCCAATGGATGAAGGAAGGGCAGGGCTCAACCCCGGTCGGGCCAGTGATTCAAATTTTTACTTGCCCACAACAAAAAAATTAATAAAAGTAAAAGACAAGAAAATGGCCCTATAAAATAAGCATAGATATTGTTTTCATTGTCTTTGTTACATTTCACCTCAATAATAGGTTAATGACAGCAAGCTACTAGATTAACTTATATTTTAAATATTGTTAGACAAATAAACAGTAAGTAATAAAATAGTTAAAAATAATCAAATTACGAGTAATAGCATAAATAAATACAACAGAACAAACATATAAATGAAATAAATAGTGCTTTTCAAGTTTTTCATGTAGGTTTAAACAGGAGATTTTGAGGTACAGACATTGTAATCTAATGTATAACTATAGAATAGATTAAACTTTATTAAAAATTTATCAGTCAAGAGCAGTTACAGATGCATAAAAATGTTTTTAATGTTGAAAATATAAAACGTTAAATACAGTGGAATTATTAAAAAAATCAAGACACTTTAAACCTGAAATTAAACCCGCCAGTAGGTGGCAGCGAATCACTGTTAATGAGCAAATCATTGAGATTCAACCATTCATTCAAGCGGACTGATTCAATCAGGAAGTGTTGCTCAGAGACGCAAAACAATTCTGTGGACTTTGGAACCATTTTCGTTGGCGAAATACAGCGAAACAGATGATTTGGTGTCTAAAATGTAAGTCACTTGATATTAAGTTCTTGTTTATTAAACTTTACGCTGAATAAAATCATCACATTTGTAATCATGCTAATATTTGGAGAAAAACGGCACTCTTTGTGTAATATTGGTTAACATAGATATTAAATTATTAATTATATGAAATATATACAGGGGCATATTTGAATTCTGAGGCATTAAGACTAAATCACGTCCAAAATACTAAACTACTACACTAAGTCACTTAGTGCACACAATCACAGAATTTTTTTTTTTTTTTTTTTTTTTGTTTTTGTAAAGTGAGATGCATACTCGATAATATCAGATCGTTAAATTAACAATTACGATATCATAGACTACATATAACGCACACCCTACAGCACTGGCCCGATCGGGCAAGTGACAGTTCCGTCTACTGTCCCGAGCATCATTCACACTAGCCTCGGGCAATCGGGCAGTACTTATTGTCGAGCCCTGGAAGGGCCCCTCAAGAGGTAAAGCCCAGGGGCCCCTTATAGTCTTAATGCGGCCCTGGTTAGAGTCGTTCCAGCCGGGACTGGTCCTACAGGGTGTCGCGGTGGTGGAGACGGATCAGGTTCATCACCGGTAACTCTGAATGTGGAAAACGCTTTGGTCGGGAGGATAATAGCTAAGACACCGGTGTCTGGAACATTTTAGGCATGCAGCAGTTCTTTGGGCTGTCAGCCGTCTCTATAGTAGGCTAAATGTCCGATTCGTCAACAAATCGTTTTAATTATTTTTTATTTTCAATTCAATTCAAGTTTATTTGTATAACGCCTTTTACGGTACAAATCATTGCAAAGCAACTTTACAGAAAATTAAGTTTCTACAATATTTAGTAGTAGCTTATCAGTGATGACTGTCAGTTTATGTGCACACGGCAGAAATGTTCAGAAAAATCAATAAAAGACGTAAACAAACCGACGATTAACACTATTAACAGCAATTATGCAATCAATCTTATAGCAAAACGTGGTAGTTCTGTATGTTGTCTCTGGGTTAGCATCATCTGAGGTCCTCTGAGGGGTTGGCATCATCTCTTCTCAGGTGTTCTGGATCCAGACTGGAGCTTGTGTAAATCCTAGTAACCACAGGATATAAATCCCGTGGCAAAGCAGAGAAACAAATAGAGACATAATTAGCGTAGCTGCTGTTCCAGCCAAGTAAAATTAATTAGTTTAACTCAAGCTAAAGAATAATAATGCGCATTTGATCAGATATAACTGCAGTCCAAAATTATGAGATGCATTATTTGAATGCTTGGCCAAAGAGGTGTGTTTTTAATCTAGATTTAAACAGAGGAAGTGTGTCTGAACTTAGGCCTGGACAATATATCGAACGATATGATCATGCGCATCTCGTCAGTAAAGTCGGTTCCATGATTAGCGGTAAATCCCCATCACCTGCTTTCAAATGGAGCTGCAGTTAATACACAGAGCCGTAGTTCACTGAGAAGCTACGCTATATCGAGTTCATTATTGAAGATGAATCGCCTTTGATAATGAACTCGATATAGCGTAGCTTGTCAGTGAACTACGGCTCTGTGTATTAACTGCAGCTCCATTTGAAAGCAGGTGATGGGGATTTTGGGGACTTTACTGACGAGATGCGCATGATCATATCGTTCGATATATTGTCCAGCCCTAGTCTGAACCCAAAACATTATCAGGAAGGCTATTCCAGAGTTTGGGAGCCAAATGCGAAAAAGTTCTACCTCCTTTAGTGGACTTTGCTATCCTAGGTACTATCAAAAGTCCAGCGTTTTGTGACCTTAGGGAGCGTGATGGGTTGTAGCGTGGTAGAAGACTAGTTAGGTACGCGGAAGCTAAACCATTAAGGGCCTTATAAGTAAGTAATAATATTTTGTAACTGATACGGAACTTAATAGGTAGCCAGTGCAGAGACTAAAATTGGGGTAATATGATCATTTCTTGACCTGGTAAGGACTCTAGCCACTGCATTTTGGACTACCTGTAGCTTGTTTATTGAGGATGCAGGACAACCAGCTAGCAGTGCATTATAATAGTCCAGTCTAGAGGTCATGAATGCATGAACTAGCTATTTTCTATTATTCCTATTATTATCATTTCTATTAAATAGTTTGAAATTAATCACAAAAAATATTCATTCAAGTAACGTTATGCGTCTCAATCGGTCTGAGCAGTTCTCGAGAACTGCATGACAACCTTTCCTTTTGGACATGTTTGTATCATAAGCCGAATCATAATCATGAGCCGAAGCCCTACTCAGTTCAGTAACTCTGTGTTGCAAAGTCCTATAGATCTTAGGCTAGCATCATATTTAATTTGACAGGAATGAAAATGAGGCTGTGAGGAATAGAAGTATTACAGAAGTACAGTGCGTCCAGTGGATTTTACTGTTGTTTAACATCATATCAATTGGTCAGCTGATGAAACGTCTTTCTGGGGAAAAAAAAAATCGGTAGAAATTCCATAAAACTGCTTCACTGCTGTAAATTACAGGATCTAGGTGTCTTACACTATGAAGGTCTATAAAAGGCCATTGTTTCATCACCGTTGGAAGAGGTTTTAGTGAGACCAGCAGGTTTGATTGGCTCTGTGACTCTCTCTCCTCTCCACCTGTAGCTGGTGTGTAGTTAGCGCACTGGAGCCTTTGTCCCGTGGCTGCCGTCGTATCATCCAGGTGGATGGTGCACACTGTTGGTGGTTGAGGGGAGATCCCCCCCATGTGATTGTAAAGCGCTTTGGGTGTATAGCAATACACAATAAAGCACTATATAAATGCCTCATTCATTTATTCATAGAAAAGATACAATTATGTCATTATCCAACTCAATTTAAGGGCAGCTGTGGCTTAACGGTTAAAGAATCAGACTTGTAACCCGAAGGTCGCAGGTTCGATTTCCAGTACCGACAGGAATTATAGGTGGGGCCAGTGAATGAACAGCGCTCTCTTCCACCCTCATTACCCATGATTACTGAGCAAGGCAATGACTGAACTGCCAATCCCTGGGCACTGCAGCAAATGGCTGTGTTCACTACTCTCTGCTGTGTGTGTGCACTTGGATGGGCGAAATGCAGAGCACAAATTCCGAGTATGGGTACCATACTTGACTACATGTCACATCACTATAAATTCACTTCAGGTTTTTGTTTTAATCAGATAGTTTCAATAATACTGATCGATAATAACTGCCTTTTACTTTCATTCTAAGGAGGACATTCTTCAAAATTCACCTTTTGTGTTCAGAAAATAATTAGGCATATGGGTTTAGAACAACACACATGAGAGAGAGACAGTTTTCTTTTAAATGGTTTTTAACACATGACTGTTTAAATGATGTATGATAGATAAACCGTGGTGCACATGAAGCTGACGTTTTTATCTTTGGAAGCCGTGATGCTCAGCTCAAAGCCAAAGAGATGATTGAAGACCTGGTTCATGGGAATTCTGTCAGAGGTCCTGGGTGTGGAAATGGTAAGAGAGTACAGGAATCACTAAGCTACTGTAATGTATTACTTTATTGCATTTTTAATTACGGATATTTTAGGTTTGACATTTTACATTTCAATTTCCAGGTAACAGCTGTGCAGGATATCAGAATGACTCCTGCTGGCCAGCTGCTGCTGTACGAGCTGCGGCTTTAACTGCCCCCTTTACCTATTGACTGGTCTGCACTTAGAGAAAACCGGGACAAATATGAAGCTATGAAATGGCAAGGTGAGTCTCTAGTGGCACAAGATGATGTGATCATTACTTTAGGTTTGTTTTCTTATCATTCACTCAGCCTCCTGTTGTTTCAAACATTTATGACTTTCTTCTGTGTATTTACACTTTATGTACACACTTTTAAGGCTAAAATTAAAACTAGAGTACCTTATTTTAGTTGATTTACTGTATGAAATATATAGTCAGATATGAAATACTATAAGTACTATACCAAATTAAACAATAATCTTGGTTTCTGCAGATCTTCCCCCTCTCAAGAAGGATTTCTATATTGAAGCAAAATCAGTGGTTGCTCGCAGTGCAGAAGAAGTTAAAATCTGAAGGTAAAAGTGGTATCATCTTGCCTTCTTCATATTAGCCCACAGGTGGCAGCATTTATCTGTTAATAACTACTTCTGAATGCCCGGAGATGAAAATACTATGGCATGTTTGGGTATAATCCTAGTGCTAGTATTTAAGGCATTGTATGTGTATTTTTCGTGTCATATTATTTTAGCTCAAGTGAGAGAAACAATGTGCAAAGTGCATTGCCAATGTCTTTTGAGTGTTGTTTGATATGCATTGTGTTTTTTGCCTCTTATATTGTCTTTCAGTTCCAATTCTAATTATAAGAAGCCATTGTTGCTCTGAATCTCAACTTTTTTTCTCTGCTAGACCTCCATTGTCCACAACAATATTCAGGCCCTCTAGCCATAGTTTTGTTTAATTTGGACTTGTTGCCACTCCTACTTTCTGTACATTAAAAAAGTAACTAAAATAATAATTAAAATTAAAACAAATTCCAGTTTTATTGTTAAGGTTTTGTTATTTTATATGATGTTTTCAAGTCTAGAAATCGCACACAAATTAGACTGCCTCATATATCCAGTTTTTTTCCAAACCTGCAGCACTGAGCATATTTGCATTGCTTTAGTGCCCCTGCTTTTCTCTGCCCAAACAGAAAAGATAGCAACAATATCTTTGTGGATGATTTGAAAGATGGGGAGAAAAGAACGATTCCCAATCCAGTTTGCACTTTTGAGGAGGCTTTTGCTCATTATCCTGGAATAATGGAAAACATTGTCAGAGTGGGATTTAAAAAGCCAACTCCCATTCAGGTAACCCAAAGAAACATTTCCTTCACGTGTTTGCTTGTGCTTTTTTCCTACTGAATGTTAAACTTGATATGTGGGGATAAATGTAATCCAGGTTATTTTATCTCACGGTTCAGTCACAAGCCTGGCCAGTCATCTTGAAAGGAACAGAACTGATTGGAATAGCCCAGACGGGAACAGGCAAAACACTGTCCTACCTGCTTCCTGGCTTTATTCATATGGTTGACCAACCAGTGTAAGTGCTCCACATTTAATATTTTTATTAACAAAATATTTATTTATTTACACTGTAGACCCTGGCATGTTGGTTTTGAATCCCACTCGTGAGCTGGCCCCCCAGATTGAAGCTGAATGTAACAAATATAGCTACAATGGATTTAAAAGGTGCTGTAGCCAGTATAAATCATAATGTTATGCAACATACATTAAGAATTCATCCTGCTTTCTTTGTTTGTTTACTCAAAGTTACTTTCATTATTGTAGCATCTGTATCTTTGGAGGAGGTGACAGAAAGGCCCAGATTAAAGTAGTGACCAGTGGTGTGGATTAAATGATCTGCAGATGAATGAGCTCATAAACTTGTGCTCCATCACCTATCTGGTACATTAATGACAAAAAATGCAAATTGGGCTGGTAACGGATATGATTTTGTGCATTATATTTGTGAGCATTTAAAAAAAAAAAGAAGAAAAAAAAACATTTAAAAACTAGGTTTAAATTTTGTTAACATTTGTGTCTTTTGTTTTCCCCCCTGTTGCAGGTAGTTGGATGAAGCTGATAGAATGTTGGATATGGGCTTTGAACCTCAAATCATGAAAATCATTCTGGATATTCGACCCGACAGACAAACTGTTATGACTAGATGATTTGCTCAGTGGTTTGATTCTTTTGAATGGAAAAATGACTTTTTTTAAACTTCTGTTGCATTACATTGTTTGTTGCTCAAAAAACGTTTAAAGGGGTATTTAGTTACACTTCATTTTAAGGCTAATTCACAAATTTACTGACAAACGCCAACCAGTGCAGACAATCACTAAATTTAAGTATGTCACTTCTCAGACTATCCATGACCTGACGACATTGACTGAACATCAATCTGAATTTTTCAGGTAGTGGAATGCCTGAGAAAAATTAAATAAAAATAAAAGAACAGTCAAATGCTAACATGCTTTAACACTGTCGGTAGCCTTTAAATGCGGAATCAGGGCTAAGAATTTTCAAGAGTTTTGAATGCTTGTCATGAAGTTTGAATATTTGTATAATTGCCATTTTGCTGCATTAATCTATTTTTCTCTATTTGTATTACAGTGCCACCTGGCCAACAGGTGTCAGGTGGCTGGCCAAGTCCTACCTGAAAGACCCCATGATGGTTTATGTGGGCACCTTAGATCTAGCGGTGAGTGAACGGTTACAGCAGAGTATGTATTTATAATGGGTAATGTACAAATACCAGGTCAAATATAGCTTTTCTGTTTAGCCTCTTTAATAAAAGTCCACAGTTATCTCCCTTTCTGCATATCTCTCTCCCTCAGGCAGAAAACACTGTTCATCAGACAGTTCTGTTCGTGCAGGAGGAAGAAAAAAAAGCCTACATTTTTTGACTTCATCGACCGAATAGAGCCTCAGAATAAAGTACTAATGTTTGTTGGAGAAAAAGTAAAGTGAGTTTCTCAGAACGAAACTCATATGAGAATAACCTTTGTTTGATTCCATGAAGCAGGAGATGGGAGGAATTTCTGCAAGCATACTTTCATATTTTACTGAAGTGTCATTGTGTAATGTCATTACTATTATGATCACTTGATGTGATAATCAGCTGTGAGCTCAAGGGATTGTGGGGAAATGCTGCCCTTTTCTGAAAATGAAACTTGGCATTTCTCCATTAACAGAGGGAGTGGCAAATGTGTGGCCATAATTTGTTTTCCTTTCACTTGCGTTAAAAACCAAGTGAACGTTTTTCTCTTCCACACCCTCGTAAAAATGGCAGCTTTTGTGGTCATTCAACAGTTGTGCAAACATTAAAACTAAATACTCACTTTGGAAAAGGTACTTGACAGTATGGTTTAGTGCTTAATCGGATCAAGAACGAGTTAGATCCTGATGTGGCATTTCCATAATTGGATTAAATGCTGCAAGAGCCTGATGTAATTTGGATCGTTTTAATAGTTTTAATAGCAGTAAAGATTGTTTCTACTCTATAGGTGCTATTTATGGGATCATTCGTCCTCAAACCATGAAAAAATACTATGACACTGACTGCATTAAATTACTGCATACCAAACTTTGTTGGATCTTATGTAAGCAAAACTGGTTGAGAAATGTCTAGGTCAGATTCTCACTTTCTTTTTCCTGCTGTTACATAGAGCGGATGACCTCTCCAGTGACCTGTGTCTGCAGGGTAAAGCAGTTCAGTCTCTGCATGGAGACCGAGAGCAGTGCACTTCAGGACTTTAAAGATGGTACATTAGTAAGCAGTAAATAGAAGAGTGAAATGTGTAATTTCTGAGTCACCAACAACACCAGAATTGTAAAAACGACCCCATTTTCCTTTAGACCAACAGGTAGTTTCAAACTCAGTTCTTTGGTTCAGTCAGTGTTGTTGTTGTCCAGCTACTCAAACCAACACGGTTTGGCTAGTGGCACAGTAAATGCATGCTTTACAGCTATTGACTACTTTCGGTGTAGTCCGCGATTGTATCGAGCCCTTAAAAAGTTTAACTAAAATTGATCTGTGAGATTTCTGTCTTCCTGTCTGTGGCTGCTGTCAAAGGTCGCGTGTGCATTCTGGTTGCAACTGACCTGGCCTCCGGGCTAGATGTTCATGACATCACACACGTTTTCAACTATGACTTCCCACGGAATGTGGAGAAGTATGTGCACCGTATCGGGAGAACCGGTCGAGCAGGGTGAGTGAAGCAGCGAAAGGTGTGACTGTGAAATGACTGATGCAGTAAGAAGTGTGAAAATGAAATAATTCGGGCTCTTTAAGTAAATGAGTCCATGTCTTTATTCAGGAGGTCCTGTGCATCTGTAACCCTGGTAACCAGAGAGGACTGGAAAATAGCTTCTGAGTTGATCACCATTCTGGAGAAATCTGGTCAGGTAAACACACCTGCAGGCATCCACTCCTTTCATTATGTTTGCTAAACTCTGCTATGTAAAGAACGCAAATCCTAGTTAGACTAGTTAGAAATCTGTAGCTTGTTATAGCAGATTGTGTTTGTAAGCATGCAAGGTACATGTGTATGATATGAAAATTGGGATGTACCGAAACATCTGTCACCATTCTAGTTCACCCTTTCTTGTTGTTTCTCCTTCTATGTATTGTGTGAACCTCGTGGAGAAATCTAGACTAAAAAGGCTGTATTAGGGATGCACAATATATCCATAGTCATATCTGTATCCAATAAAAGAGACGTCTTAATGTTATCAGTATCAGTCCAATAAGTAAAATAGTTCAGTTTATTTAAGACAATGAATGTCAAATTATCAAGGTCCCCTGCTTTGTTTACTGCAGATGAAAAAATACATATTTTCCACTGTAAATGATGTTTAGTGTCCGTTGAAACCATGGATTTCTGTTATTTAAATTTTTTAATTCAATCTCTAAAAATTCACATTGATATTTTTACATCCTTACATTATTGCTACTACAGTTTTAAACAAAAGCTAGTTTAAAATGAGCATTTTTCATCTTTGGGCTCAGTGTGTCCAGACGTTTTTGTTCGATCCAAGGATCACTTGTATGGAAAAACAAATGTTCATGGCTTCACTGCAAAGTTTGGATTCAAATGATTTATTTGTCAAATGCTCAGTTTGGATGGAAGTGAAATCTTTTATTCACCACACTACCACCTGACCAGGCATTATTTCAGCCAGATCTTTTTTTGGTTAGAATTGTTTTCAATCTTTCAAAAGCCTCACCACAGCCTTCTGCCAGTAAAATGTCTTAAAACAAATGTAACTAAAACTAATGACTTTTTGTTACAATGTGTATGTATACTATAGAGATAGAGAGAATGCCTCATTCCATGAAATGTTGAGATTGTCTTTAGTGTGTTTATTATATATGTACACAACATTCTAATAGAATGTAATACAGTACCCAGTTTCAGTAACATCAGCATGACGGAAATGTTTTACTTCACAACAAATTTAAGATTACTTAAAATCATCCATGATTCAACCAAAATTTTTCAATGTCTACCAGATGTTTCCTAACCAAATGTGTGCTTTTAAGCATTTGTATCTGTTGTACCAGCAGTGGTATTGATCTTTAATTGCATCTTTCACGTTGATGTCACTATACTCACTGCAGTACATTTATAAGCTTTTAAAGTGTTTATCCTCTCATTTGGCCTGTGAAGTCCTTGTAATTGACCGTAAAGTTTTTTTTGTTAGGTTTAAGAAACACTTATTCATTTTGTATGCATGCATATCATTTAATATTTTTCCCCCAAGTTCAGTATTTTTTATTTTTTTTTAATCTACATTGATGTAAGGTAAAATGCCCCCAACGGTAGATGATGTAACAATCTCGATCAGTTGAATGTACATGTATATCAAATAAAAGCCTATAAACTATGTGGAATATGTGTTATTGAATGGTATTAAGCAATTATCGCCTGTCAAGATGAAAGAACAAAACATACATGAATACAATAAACCGAAAATCCAAATTAACGGAAAATAAGAAAGTTGTTATTTAGCTGAAATTCAATTTCATTTGCCAGGAAATCACAGCTATTCTGAGAGGCTTGATGTAAGAGATTATGGGATGGAATGAAAAAGTTAGGGAGATGACGTTCTCTCAGATGTTGCACAAAGTCTTCTAAAAGCTGCTTGAAGCATTCGGCTAGCTGACTGTATGCCCACTCGCTGTCGGTTCCCCTTGTAGCACAAGCATGGAGAAGGGTGGTCTTTGCATGATAGGAGCAGAAGCTGGACATCTTACTGGATTTGGAGTCATCATCTTTGAGCTGTTGAAGAAGATACTTCAGTAGCTTTAGACACTCCTTCCTGTAGAAGTAGAGCAAACAATGAAGCACCATCACAACAGACCGTCTCTGCACTTAAATGTTACCAGAATCAAAGCTTGGCACAAGAAGAATAAATACCGGCAACATTTCTGTCCAGCGTCCTCACAGCATGTCTTGGACTGACCGTGCCTTTTCAGAATTTCTTTTTCAACATGTGAAAAAGAAATTCGCCAGGCATCTGCGTAAAGGACATTTTTCCAAATAAACAACTGAATTTACTTCATAAATATAAAACAAAGCAAACCACTGATAATGAGAAGTATACCTTTCGCAACAACTCCATCATGCTCTGCGTTTCCATTTCCCTCATATTTAGGCACCAGGTAGAATGGTTGACGCTTCATATTAGCTTTCTCCTTTTTACCAAGCCATTTTTCTATTTTGAAGCCGTCTTTTGTAAAGTCTGGCCAGCTTGCACAATGAACTTTAAGACCAAGAACGAAGTCGATGGAAATAGCCTTTCCATTTTCTTTCATTTTTACTTCCATCGTCACTGCAGGGCATCTTGCCTTTTTTCGCTGTACATTAATTTGGTCTACAGAATGCAGAAAATATAAATACAGATATTACCTGAAAGCTAGAAGATGGTTGTAGCCATAGATGTAGGCAAGGATAACCTGTTTTGGTTTTTTGTGAAGGGTAAAGTTCTGCAGTTGGTGTGTGGGTTTTTTCAGATGTTTGATACACTGTAAAAAGTGAACATGGGTCTAAGTTGGATTACTAGAACTATTTGAGTCTATTTACTTCGTATTTCTGCTTTCCTAATCGTAATTGATTATTGTACACTCATTCAACTTGAGCGCATAGAAATTCACAGACACTCAAATATTTCACTTTCACCCAAAGTATAATTTCCCTTTAAAAGGATCTCCGCGCCAGACGTTTTTTTCTGACGTCATGACGCACGAGCCTGATTTCAACTTCTGTTGCTCAACTGACAACCGCCATTTTTTCTCTCCGCACTCGGATGAAAAAGGTAGGTTGGAAGTTTATTTTAATTAATATACTCGAAAATGCAACTTTTGGACGTGTGTTTTAGTTGTCTATGAGTTAATTAATGTTGTTTGTGAACATGAATACTAACGTTAACGTTAATTTTTGAACGTACGTCTGCGATATAGCGTTACTGAACATGTTTTTACGTATACAGTATGTTGCATTTACTCGTTTGTTTTATAAAAATGTGTTCAGTTTGGATCTCGGGAGTGTGTGTATAAAATTATTTTTTAAATTGATAGCTCAAGTTAACGTTAACCGTCTGTGCCGCGCGAGATATTGGAAATGCTTTGGGCGGGAAGTGCTCGGGGAGCGGAATAAAATGCTCGAATTTGATTTCTTGCAGTAAAATATTGAGTGTGCTTTTAAAGTAATGTTTGTCTGTTCTTTAATTTGTCTTTGAAAACGTTAGCTTTGATTTATTCATCGATAATTTTTTTCGCCCAGAAATATGATGATGATGATGAAAGTCATTGGGTGCGTCTCAATCAGCTCCCTAGTTAAACAATCAGGGCACTGATCAGGGGGTCAGCCCATTGACTGATTCCCTTATCAGTGCCCTGACTACTGAACTAGGGAGCTGATTGAGACGCACCCATTGTGCTTTAACGCTAGCTTCATTTGCCTCGCTCACGGTACTAGCTTCATCCAGGAAAAAAAATGTCAGGGTTTTCTTTAGTAGAAAATTATGAGTTCTTTTTGTAGAAATAGTAGTATTTTCACAACTAATTAATTACTTGACCTGTAGCAAACCATTTTCTACCACTTAAAATTAACTTTTTTTTCTCCCCTTAGAATCAAAAGCTTTTTAAATATTTGACGACTGAGGAGGACACTTTGCTATAACGTTAAGGTACATGGTAAGTAATTTCTATTAATTTAAGGTAATCTATTCTATAATAGATCATATTAGTTACTAATGTTGGATATGTTTGAGTAAATTCCATCTAATGTTATTGACTTGCATTTTATCCTCATTAAGAATTTTCCAACTAAAATTTGCATTAACTCACCCTTATGACATTCTGAATGCATGTGCCTTTTTTGATTTTCAGAAAAATATCTCTTTTGTTAGTCCATACAGTGTAAACCAATTTTGAAGCTCAAAATGATTAAGGTATATGATGTGAAATGTACAGTATTGTGCATGTAAAAGGTACACAAGTACTGGCTGATTTAATATGAAATATATATAATAAAACAAATTTGTAGAAAAATGATGATTGTTTCACTAGATAAGACCCTTGTTCCTCGTCTAGGATCGTGTCGAGCCCTTTGAAGCTCCACTGAAACTGCAATTTGGACCTTCAACCTGTTGGTAACCGTTGAAGTCACTATATGAAGAAAAATCCTGGAACGTTTTCCTCAAAAACCATAATTTCTTTTCGTCTGAAGAAAGAAAGACATGAATATCTTGAATGACATGGGGGTGAGTAAATTAGCAGGAAATTTTAATTCTGAAGTGAACTAATCCTTTACAGGGTTAGTTCACCCAAAAATGAAATTTCTTTAATTAATTTACTCACCCTCATGTCGTTTCAAACCCGTAAGACCGTTGTTCATCTTTAGAATTAAAATATCGTAATCTGAACCACACATAGGCAGCAACATCATTGCACTTTTCAAGGCCCAGAAAGAGTGGTTCAACCTTAATGTTATGAAGTGACGAGAATACTTTTTGTGCGCAAAAACAAAACAAAAATAATGACTTCGTTCAACAGGTTTCTTTTCATCTCCTATGCGGTTCATGTAGTAAACTCAGCGCAGAGCTTCTGGATTCCACCCCAGAATGCTGGCTCAGTATTGGCAGACGCTGTACACGTGAGCAGCAAGACACATATGTATGATGCTGACGCAGGAGCTTGCCAATAATGAGCCGGCATTCTGACGTGGAATCTGGAAGCTCTGTGCTGAACCACTTTATTCAATGCAATATAGTTGTTATTTGAACCACACAGTTACTTTCAAAAGGTGATTTCTTCTATTTTGAATTGTAACATAGACATCAGCGTTTTGAATCTGAATAATGAACTTTTGTATACTTCTGTGATATATATACTTTGGCCAGTCTTTTAATACAAACTTTTATAGTTTTGTAAATGTTTATATTTTCTTGTGCTTTGCTATCCTTGGCGAAATCTGATTCTCTGTTACAGATTACTCTGAATTTTTAAAATAAGAAAAATAATTTTTTTATCAATTGTTTTATCACAGACTGAAAACATTCACGTGAAAAGAGTGTGTCCTGAAGGCCCTCATCGTTTTCCTGGGGAAATCCTCAAGATCTTATCAAGGAGTACCTTGTGAGTTGAAAGTCCGCATATTCTATTTTGATTTTATTTTTCAGAAACTACAAAATGTGTTTTGTAGTTATGAACGAAAAATGTAAAATAAATAAAATAAATGTACACTACTTTAGGAGAACCAGCAAGATGATTGCGAGGGTGAGCTGGAGCAGTTCACCATGGCAGTGTATGTTATTCGGAAGGAGGGGGGACATCACAAACCACCGGCTGACATAGGTGTCGTCATCAAGGCTGTCAAAGTTCTGAATGAGCTGCCTTCATTCACATCAGCTTGTGCCTTGCTTCTCGGGATGATATACATCAACAATCTGGCTTATCCAAAACCACTTCGGTTTACATTCGAGGTATTCCAGAAAGTTCTCTTGCAGCTCGATCAGCACAAGATGTCACCAAAAGTTCAAAGTCTTTTCAGGAGACTACAGTGTACTTGCAGTAATGTTTGAATGTGCATGTGTTTGAAAGAATGTCTCTGTTTTAGTTGGATGTTTCATGTGTTCTTATTGTAAGACTATCCATTTGTTCAGTCATATGTCTAGTGTGTAGTTGATTGGTTCCCTTTACATTGGTGAAAGAGTAATTACCTATAAAACCAATCAAAAAAAAACACCATCACCTGTCTTATTTTTATTTTAAAATATAAAAACATGGCTCAGTTTAGGGCATTGCATGTAAGCTGTTCTAAAGCACTTCTAAATGCGCTTATATGGTTCTATTTTAAGAATATATAAAAGGGATAGTTAACCCAAAAATGGTTCAAGTTGTTCCAAACCTGTATGAGTTTGTTTCTTCTGCTGAACACAAAAGATGATGTGTTGAAAAATGTTGGTAACCATACAGTTAACCGTACCCATTGACTTTCAGTCTCTTTTTTTTTTTTCCTGCTGGAAGTCGATGGGTACGGTCAACTGTCTGGTTACCAACATTTTTAATTACATCTTCTTTTGTGTTCAGCAAAAGAAACAAACTCATACAGGTTTGGAACAACTTGAACCATTTTTGACTGATCTAACCCTTTAATTGTTTTTAAGTGGCTCATTTAAGGGCATAACCACTTTTTCTTTTTATAAAAATATGCGGTGCAAAGACAACTTTGCAAAAAGACTTATGGATGTAAAGTGTGTCAGTAAATAAAATTTAATTGGCACAACAAATATAAACAGTTTGTAATGATTTCTCAAAGTTTGTAATATGGAAAACACTGTATAAATATAAATGAATTAATGGTAATAAATATCTCTAATGCAATTTGAGACTTGTGTGATTGATCTAGTGAAATTAAGTTGAGAAAATATAATTATTTAAGTTGAGGAAACATAATTTTTTTAGGTGTTACCAATTGAAGTATTTTTTTTTAAGTTGATCTAAGTGCAGTAAAAATTAATATATTTAAGTTGGAATGCAGTGAAATTAAGTTAAACTAATGTAAATAATAGGATTGAATGAACTCAAATAATATAAGTGTGATTAACCTAGTGAAATTAAGTTGATAAAACGTGATAATTTAAGTTGAGAAAACTTAATTTCTTTAGGTGTTACCAATTGAAGTAATTTTAAGTTGATCCAACTGTTCACTTTTTACAGTGTAGATTCATAATGCGCTAGAGAGTTATTTCCCCTAAACTTGATTTACAATTTATCCTTATATTCTTGTCTGTAATAGTCGAAATTGCCGCTATATAATGTTTTAACTTTTAAGCCTCGTTCCAACAGGAGGCGCAGCTCAAAGTCCAACAGAGAACTGGAGCTAGATCATTTTAAAACGTTCAGAATATTTTATATATATATATATATATATATATATATATATATATATATTAAAAGATTGATTAAAAAGTTGAAGCTTAAATTTATTATTATATATTATGAAATCAGTAAAGAATTTATAACAAAACCAATAAATACTTTTGTTTGGACCTACATGGGAGTTTCCCCACAGCCTCCTTGACGGCATCTCTCAATTCTCTCAGCATTTCGCCGGCCTGAATGATCTTGTCTTCATTTAGGAATCTGTCCAGAACATGCTTATTCGGATGTCGTTTCAATGCAACACTGTAAAATGCTCCGGCCATATCGAACTTCTTAATGTCCACTCGCTCCACAGGAATAGTCAGCATCACATCAAATTCATCTGGTTCACAAATCTAAAACGTGACAAAGCAGATGTTGGTTTGTTTTAAACTAAAGCGCTTTTATGAGCTTTGACATGTCAATCATGTATAACATTCCTGTATGCACCTATCCGAACATGAACATTCTTTTACTTCTCTTATTGGACATACCTGAAGGTCTATTTCATTTATTTTATTCATGTAATTTTGAGCAATGATTTATTTAACTCGGTAGTTCAGAGCCATATCCTGAAAAATAACAAAAGTGTGCAATGAAACAGGCCAGAAAACGCTTGAATTTTTACAAATGCCTGTATATAATATATCACCGAGTATTATCTTTGTTTAGACATGCTCTTATGTAAGTCAATGTAACTTATGAATATTGTGTCCTGGCAATCTGATTAATACAGGATCATGAGTGGAGATGTCACACTGAATCACTTACTTTGACGTTTTCATAATAACTTCCAGTTCGTAACCTCTCGATATCTTCACACCAGGTCACGTTTTGTTTCAGGTGTGTAATGACTTTATCCGTGATGTTATTAACATAACTGGCCGCATTAGACCGCTCGCTCTTCTTGATCTTTAATTTGTCAATAGTTGCCTTAAGAACCTTTCCCGTGTCCTCGACGCTTAGTCCTCTCACTGCAGTTGCGTTTTCTGCGCTTATCTTTTGGCGATCACTGCTGCGCGCGCTAACCGCTGGAGAAGCGTCCTCAGAAAAACCTGTTTGAGTTGCAGATTCAGGTCGATTTCGAGGTCTTTTTGTGGATTTTGCTTGCGATTTGCTTTCGGAGCTCTCCAGAGCTGCTGCTGCTTTGTCATCTTTCTGCTTTTTAGTCCGTGGTTTTGGTGCTGGTTTTTCATCGGACTTGCTCTTGACGGTCTGCTGTGGTTTGCCTTCACTTTCACAGTCATTCTTTTTAATATGTTGCTTGCTTGTTGCACTGTCTTGTTTGTCATTCTCGTCAGCATTGTTTGCGTTATTGGGAACAGAATCTTTTCTAGATGTCGAAGCGCTGTTTTCTTCGCACTTACTCTCGGGGTTCTCCGGAGACTGACTGAGATCCTTCTGCTTTTTACTCTGTCGAAGAATGGTTTTCCGTTTTGGCGCTTGGGTTTCGTGCGGTTTGTCTTCACTTTCACAGTCATTAGGATTTTTATCCTTTTTAGTCCGTTGTTTCGTGCTTTCCCGCTTTGGCGCGCACTTGTCCTCGGCGCGCTCTGGAGACTGATCCTCCCGGTCAGTCGTCTGGTGATCTCTCAGCTCTTTACTTTTCCCATTTGCTTTTGTTTTATCTTTGGCATTGGTTTGGTCAGGGACTGTCGCGCGGAAGCTGCTCAGTCTTCTCTGGCCGTTCATGATGGCAGATGTGTTAAGCTACGACGCGCACAGTTTTGCATTAAAGGAAGGTTTGTGTCACACACAGCTGTGACATCAGGATACAGGTGGTACTGTGCCAGCCTCTGCGTTTCGAAATTTCTTACTTCCTCTGTGTTATGACGTAGGCAATCTTTACGTGACGTTATTTCTGTAGCTATTTATTAGGGTTTCCGTGGGTCATTTAGGGTAGCCTATAAATTTACTGACAAAAATCTAGACAGGTACTGGTTTTCATAGGGCTGTTTATTAATTACGTCTGTTGTCCAAAATATCGGTTTGATATTTTGTATCTTAATATCTGGTTTCAGTAGACTATTATAGTTTACCCAGAAATGAAAATTCTATCATTATTCACTTTCATAGGTCTATCGTTCCATATCTGTATTAGCCTACATTATTATTTGTTCTGTGGAACGCAAAAGATCAGCAGAAGACCTTTTATGTGTTCAGCAGAAGAAAGACATTTATATATGTTTGGAACAACTTCAGGTTGAGTGAATAATGGCAGAATTTAAATTTTTGTGTGGATTAAGGGCAGTGTGACCAGATGCCTCGCTTTTGGTGTGTTCAGTAAACTCTGTCTTTCTTTATGGGCAATAATTGTCACATGTCATTGTTCAGTACCATGAAAAGCCTGCTTTGACTTTGAAAAATAGATCTACCCTGAGAAATAATAAGTGGAGTAAAAAGTTTTTTTAAAAAGGAAAAGCTTTTAAACAGTGAAATGGGAAATATTATAGGAGTGAGATTTATATTCCGAAGCATCTCAAGATATTAACTATATCAAGAATCAAGATTTTTATTTGTCACATACATGGTTATATGGAGAGCATATGATCAGCAGTGAAATGTAAGTCGGGTCCGCTCCATGGACAGTGCAGTTATTAAAGAATACAAACACAAGAAAATGATACAAAAAAAAGATATGGAAAAAGTAAGATAAAAAAATAAGAATAAAATAAGATGCTTATAATTTTTTTTTGGATGATATTCTTATTAATTAGGCCAGCTACTGACTAATAAAATAACAGATCTATTTATATTACTACTACTGATAAGCTGCTAATGAATAATTTTAGAAACGCACAACTTGCGACATCTTGTGGCAGTTTATGAGCACTCCAAGGAAACATGTATTTTAGCTGTGTATGCTTAAAGCTGCGAGTAAATGGACATGAGGGTAAATCTCATTATTTGATAACTCCTGCCTATAACTAGCTGCCTATAGGAAGATTAAGACCTAAGGCTGTGTAAAAGACTAAGACTTTATTCATAAATGGTTTGAAAGATAGCAAAGTTCGATCTATTCTGTGTTTAAACAGTTTATTGGACTTTGTCATAACTTTAGTTGAAGTCTAAGCTCATAATAGAGTACTGACAATTCTTAAATACAAAGGTAAATGATAAAAACACACTTGAATGGCTTTTATGTACTGTTTGGGAGTAAAATGAACACAAACACAATTATTATGGTTGAGACATCTTTAATATGACATAAAAGCTTTTACTTTTTATTATAAGGTGCGGTAGCTAATGCCAATTAAAGTCAACAAGTGCTTGTGCAGGGTTAGCCTACACCAGTCAAAGTGCTAAACATAAAGCTGTCGGTGCAGTGAAGACTGCGTGAGCCCAGACACGGGCTGATTAAGAGCTTCATTTTAGGTTTTCATTGTGCTGCTAAAAGCTAAACATAAAGGTTCTCAGAGTTTACTAAATAGTGTAGTTTAAGTAGCTCACCACCAGTGGATACTAAACACATGGTATTTTTACAAACAAGCACTAAAACAAGCGAAGACAACATTGTGAGAACCAGGCTAAAACTGCACTCCAGAGCTGGAGAGGTCAAACCTCTCAAGATTTTAAAAAACACATATGGTTTCAACAGCTATCATCGAATAGAAGAGCACAACTATTAAATACACTATTATTATGGTGTGAATTTAAGACTTACAGTACAACTCAACATAGAAATGAATGTTATCTAAAGGACTGCTTTTGTTAGTCATTTTTTTCCTTCTGATACTTTTGCGATGCATTGGAACTATTAAGCAGTCTCTGACTATGGAACCTAAGCAGCCAATAGGATAGAAGAGCTGGATGACCTCTGCTTTTCCATATGTGTCTCTGGAGTTAGCAGTCAAACACAACATTCATTTGACCTTCTGGGCTTTCTGAGCGGATTTGGTGATCTTTCCGGTTGTCGGGGTCTTTTTCTCCACTCCTTTAATCACTCCCACTGCAACTGTCTGACGCATGTCACGCACAGCAAAACGACCTGCAAACCAAACAATAATCCACGCAGGTCACCTGTGTTCATTATCTCGGTCAACCTAAAACTGATAATCAGCAATGAAGTTTTGCTCTTGGGATGGGATGTTGCAATAGCACTTACCCAGAGGAGGATACTCTGAAAAGCTTTCCACACACATGGGTTTCCCAGGGATCATGTCGACGATGGCCGCATCTCCTGACTTGAGGCTTTTGGGGTTGTCCTCAAGCTTTTTCCCAGAACGACGATCGATCTTCTCCTTCAACTCTGCGAACTTGCAGGCGATGTGCGCAGTGTGGCAATCCAGAACAGGGGCGTAGCCAGCGCTGATTTGCCCTGGGTGGTTCAAGATGATCACCTGATGGGAAAGAATGAATCTTGTAATGACTGTGCAGGTTTGCTGAAGTGAGTAGTGAGAATTGATGTTAACTTAACTCACTTGAGCAGTGAAGACGGCGGCCTCCTGGGGTGGGTCATTTTTGATGTCTCCAGCGACGTTGCCACGGCGGATGTCCTTGACAGAGACATTTTTAACGTTAAAGCCAACGTTGTCCCCGGGGAAGGCTTCAGAAAGAGCCTCGTGATGCATTTCCACAGACTTGACTTCAGTTGTCACGTTGACAGGGGCAAAGGTCACCACCATACCAGGCTTCAAAACTCCAGTCTCCACACGGCCCACAGGGACAGTTCCAATACCTAGTGAATACAAGGTATTTAATTCAGCTCTGCTTTATGTTAGCACAAATATGCCTCATCTTTTAACTTAAAACAAAGGCAAAAACAGGTCAAATGTATACCATTTGTAGACCATCTGCAATATAGTTTGCTTGTATAAATTCAAACCTCCAATCTTGTAGACATCCTGAAGAGGCAGACGGAGGGCTTTGTCAGTTGGACGTGTTGGAGGCTGAATGGCATCTAGAGCCTCCAATAGGGTGGTCCCAGATGCGTTTCCCTCTTTCCGAGTAATCTTCCAACCCTTGAACCAAGTCATCTAAAGTAAAGACAAAGATACCTAATGAAGATGCTGATTGGAACCGACCTGCTGGGATTCCATTTTGCACAAATATAAAGTATTTATTTTCACTGAAGACTTTTGTAATGCTCCATACTGGCATACAGAAACTTACAGGGCTGCATGATTTGGGGAAAATCTGATTAAAGTTGCAATTGCGATTTAAATATATATTTTTTAATAATAAAAAAAAAAAAATAGTTTAACGCGATAAAAATATTTAACGCAATTAATGCAGGGGCGGAGCTAGGTTTTGCCACCCCACTCATAACTGCTGCTTCTGTCTCTTTTTTTTTCGTCTATACGAGCACATCAAACGGGAGACATTTCAGATGCGGACAACTTCGCCTCAGCGCCAGGCAGTGTTGCCAACTTAGCAATTATGTTGCTAGACTACCCTAGCAACTTTTTTTTTTTTTTTTCAAAAAGCACCTAGCAACAAATTTAGCTATTTTTAAAAAGTTTTTGGCAACTTTTAGCAACTTTTTTAAAGTGACTCAAATTATAAAAAGGCACATGTTTTCATCTAAATTACACAAAAAGAGGAAACCATTGAACAGCTAGCCAGCCAAGCAGCACATCAGCCTGGATAGAGTTGGAGAAAGATGCCTAACAGTACAAACATCAAACGTGCATTAAGTTTCTAGTTCCAACTGGTCAATAATAAATGCACATTTATGATACAAGATGTTATTAGATTGTATATATAATTGTTGTTCAGTTAAGGACACTGTAAGAAAAAATATGTGGAAAAACTAAAAAGGTACTAATCATTTTCTGCCAGGATGTTATCCATTAAGTTGTAACGTTAAAACAGAATGCAATGTGAAATTTAAAACAAAGGTAAAACACCTGTGAAAAATAAATACGGATTGTTCCTTTATATTAACAGTTCATTGTGTCCTAGTTTTACAGACTTTTGTGTAGCACACTAACTAACTACCAGTACACTGCTTAAAACTATAATTGTTCAAAATGTGCAGGTTTACTAGTTAATAACAAAATACATAAAATTTGTAACTGATCAATAATTCAATGTTGTAAATCAGATGTGTTGTAAAAATGTGTTACTTATGTTACTTTTACGAATTAAAATATTTTATGTTTATGATATTTTTATGAACAAATAACATTTAAAAAAATGTTTTTTGCTGAGATTTGAGTAACTTGTTGTGTATTCTATGTAAAAACGCTGTTTTGTGTCATGGTTATGCAATGACATCATCATGCAATGACATCACAACGTCATGGGGCAGCTGTGGCCTAATGGTTAGAGATTTGGACTTGTAACCCGAAGGTCGCAGGTTCTCGGTGCTGGCAGGAGTTGTAGGTGGGTGGGGACTGAAAGAACAGCGCTCTCTTCCACCCTCAATACCCATGGCTGAAGTGCCCTTGAGCAAGGCACTGAACCCCCAGTTGCACCCCGGGTGCTGGATATAGCTGCCCACTGCTCCGGGTGTGTGTTCACGGTGTGTTCACTTCTCACTGCTGTGTGTGTGCACTTGGATGGGTTAAATGCAGAGCACCAATTCCGAGTATAGGTTACCATACTTGGCAAATGTCACGACTTTCACTTTCATTTAGCAACAAATCGATCTGCCTTTAGCAACTTCCCCTGAAAATTAGTTGGGAACACTGGCGCCAGGCACTAGTCAAACGAGCACAGAAAATGTACAGGTGATGAGGGAGCTTCAGTAGAACAACAGTGATCTGTGGTCAGATGAGATGTTGTCAGGCCATAATGTCAGTAAAGACGACTGTCCTGTTAGCCGTTATACTGTGCTCGTAGCACATGCTCTTCAATTGTAAGCACAAATGCGGTGGCACACTGTTTATAATTTCATACTAAAGCGCAAATGAAAATGCGAGCATGCAGTCTCATAGTTATGTTGTCAGTAAAGTCATGAAGCTACCAAAAAGCTGGCTTAAAACTGTGGATGTATGTAAATATATGTTATATATGAGTCACATTTAAGAACATGTCGCTGAAATGCAAATGCAGTGGTTTTCAAAACTGTCCTGGTCTGGAGCACCCCATTGTCTCCCTCATCTAACACACCCGATTCAACTCGTCAGCTCCTTAATAGAGACTTTAAAACTTGAAGCATGCTAGAAAAGGTGAAGAGTTGTGAGAAAATACGATGCGTGTCAGACCCGCTCTATGCTCTTAAAGCAGCCAAAATAACCTAATAACCCAGCTGCTGTGATGTCTGTTACTCAAAGAACAAAATAAAAAGAGAAATCAGTAGCTTCTGTAGCTTTAAAGATTCATCTATATTTAATTCAGAATTTAGTGTTTGATAACTTTATTCAATTTCTGTATATTTCCTACTTTATGCTGAAGGGGCACATGTAGCTAAATATGACCTTTATTATAATGGGTTTTTGAGAAGATTTTTTTACGTTTTTAAAGTTTTTTTAAGTTATATTTATTTATTTATTTTTATGTGGGATTATTCGTGTTTAATTTCAGAAAAAGTGTGCAATAAATTATTTTTTTTTAATTGCTTGACAGCACTTTTTTTTTTTTAAGTTTTTTTTTTAAAGTTTGCTGTGCTGTTTGTAAGGCTGCACAATATGACCAACATTCTTGGGATCATATATAAATATGACCAATAATAATTAATACTGTAATCAATATTTGTATATTTTGATTATAACTAAATAAAAATATTCCAAAAATACCACATTGTAATATTTCACAGCAAAATGAAAAATAAATAAATAAATAGAACCAAACCACTGAGACACTGAAAACACTGGATCATGATGAACTGTGTGTAAATGAACACAGTGCTGCACTTCACTCTGAAACACGCAGTGTATATTGATTTAATTAAACCATACCTTTTAGATTTGATAATTGCACGTAGCCATATCACAATTTCTGTTTTATTTTCATTAATCGTGTAGCCCTAATGGAATCAATACTTTATTTCCCCTGTCATACTTACATTGGGACTGGCCTCAAGCATGTTATCTCCATTCCAGCCAGAGATGGGCACGAATGCTACTGTGTCAGGATTATAGCCAATTTTCTTAATGTAGGTGCTGACTTCCTTAACGATTTCCTCGTATCTCTTCTGGCTGTAACTCGGCTCAGTGGAATCCATCTTGTTGACACCCACTATCAGCTGCTTCACACCCAGTGTGTAGGCCAGAAGAGCATGCTCTCTGGTCTGACCGTTCTTCGAGATTCCAGCTTCAAACTCTCCGACACCTGCCGCTACAATCAGCACGGCACAATCCGCCTGATGACCAGAGAAAACATTAGGAATAATTCACTTTTTTTCTATCTAAATAGCAGCTACACAAATATATTTGTGTGCCTGTTAAGATCCTAACCTGTGAGGTTCCAGTGATCATGTTTTTGATGAAGTCCCTGTGTCCTGGAGCATCAATGATGGTGACATAGTATTTGCTGGTCTCAAACTTCCACAGGGAGATGTCGATGGTGATTCCTCTCTCTCTTTCTGCTTTAAGCTTGTCCAGCACCCATGCATACTTGAAAGAGCCTTTTCCCATCTAGAAGGGAGACACATATCCATTCTATTATATAACAGCTTGAAATAGTTTGTAATTATATATTAATTTAAACGTCTCCAATATCTCCATCATACCTCTGCAGCCTCTTTCTCAAACTTCTCAATTGTTCGCTTGTCAATCCCACCACACTTGTAGATGAGGTGGCCAGTCGTGGTGGACTTTCCAGAGTCCACATGGCCGATGACCACAATGTTGATGTGGAGCTTCTCCTTACCCATGGCTGATTGCTTTATTTAAAGTGCCAATGTAACTGTAAAGCTTTACACAGACACCAACAGTCACTGTGCAAATTCTACACCCATGTCTCCCTAAACCCATATGACTTTTATTCTATGGAATATTAAAAGAGAAAATTGAAGAATATTCTGGCCATTCTTTTCCACTGAATGACAATGAATGGTGACTGAGGATGTAAGGCCTCAAAAAGGATGTAAAATAATATTGGACAAGAACAACCTGCACATTCTTCAAAAGTTCTCCTTTTGTGTTCTGCTAAAGAAAGTAAACCACACAGGACATCTGGTTAAACAATGGCAGAAATCTCATTTTTGGGTGTAATTCTCTTAGATGCAAATACTAGCTAAGCAATGTCTATGGCTCCATGTGACTGCAGATTTTAAATGTCTCATCATTTGTTTATCACTCAGTGAACACCCAAAGAAATGCAAAGAAATTTGTTTAACAAATATGGTTTTCACTTTGCCATCTTTTTTCAAGCTTCAGACCAGCACTAAGTTTATGTTTTCGGGCTGTTAAGGCTTCTAGTTCTGCCAAATAACTAGCAAAGTTTTAACAGACTGGGCATGCCTTTCTTCATGCCTGGTATATCTTTGTCCTGAAGACCTCCATTTTGTAAAGATTTGCCTACTGATTTAAAAGACTGGCAGCCATTTGTGAGCCTTCATGTATTTGATATTTTCAAAAGAAAAAAATAATAAAGATATTGCAACAGATGGTAAAGCTAGAATTCATATTCCATTCTAAGGTAGTGCATTAAGATTTGGCTGCATCATGAACCCAATGTCTATAATTATTGTATCAGCATCATTTTCAATGAGCTGTAAGGTGTACAAATGAGTAATTCCTCAGGGACAGATTTCCAAGACGTTCCTTAAAACAAGAGCTGGACTGCCATTGGTGTAAGGAAGCTAATTCTCAGATTAACTTGAGAGGTTAACAGAAGGACTATTCTTGTTAAGGTTATCTAACACAGACGCATTCTTTAAAAAGGGCTCTAAATTATACCTGTGTCGCATCAGCCTGACATGACTTCAGAAAGCTATTCCTCTCGGAGTTAATTTGCTCAAAAACACTGCAATATTAGTCTATAAAATCAGCAGGCGACAGAGATCTTTCAGATGTCTAGGGATTTAATAATACAATCCCTTCCCCTGCAGCTGCCGCCATGTTCTTCCATTCCCAGCCTATCTAGCGCAATGTCGGATACAAACATCAGGTGGTTTATTTTTTGAATACGCAGATAAAGATGCGTGTGAATGTGCGGTACTGTACCATCGAGTTAAATCAGTATCTCAGGGTTTATTTTTTGAATACGCAGATAAAGATGCGTGTGAATGTGCGGTACTGTACCTGCGCGTGTGCTCGGGATACTGGAACGGTGCTGAAGAGGCTGAGCGCGGCGCGTCTGATCTTGTTATAATACAAACACGACGAAAGAGACTGTGCATGCGCAGACGAGCGCGACATTGCTGCCTATATCAGTCATTGAGGATGCTTGAGGTCAGACGACTATTATAGAGAAACAGCTAAATAAAATGTAGAATTGACGGAAAGGAAAAATGTTAATATGCGTTTGCGACCGCTTTTGCTTTAAACCAACGTGCCAGGTGCACATAACCTGCTGCGATGGTTTCAAAAGTGATGCAATTAATTATTCGATGAAAATGTTGGTCTCAAGCAGAATGGAAAAAAAAGAGGTCCAAGCTGAATTTATAAATGAATAAATGCACGTCAAGAAAATAAACGACTGATAATTTTATTAGATATTTATTTGACAGGCGTTGATGCATGTTTTGTAGCATCTTGGCATTGACAAATTTTGTAACATACAGTGTTTACACAGATTTATTCATTTTGTTTCACTTAGTAGCGACTGCACAAAACAGAATAAAATAGAAAATGTAAACATAAATCAGTTATAGTGTACAAAAAGTCTAAAACGTAACAACCAGACATTATTTAAACGATAATTCCCCTTAAGGCTTGTTGCTTGAGCTTGGGTAAGGCATGTTGTGCTATAGGCATACAATAAAGCATATTTAATTGGGACGTTAATCGCAAAAGATTACAATTCCTTAGAGTCATTTTATTAGAGTTTACAAGACTCGGCTCACAAGAGTGAATTATTCTGCAGTGGTCGTGTGATCAAAAATTTTAACTCCTTACCATGACTGGATGTACCATAAAGATACATGTTTATTATTCCCTTCATTATCGCACCTTTGTTTAAAAAATAAAATAAAATACAATTTAAAAAAAATAGTCTGGAAAAACTACATGTATAACAAATACAGATATTACCGATAAAAAAATACCAAAAATCATGGTGGATTGTGCAATCAACATTGTATTGTGCAATATTCATTAGTTTGCACACCATATGTAACTACTGCTAAGATCTCTGTAGAATTTACAATAGGTACTTCCCTTCTGGCTTTTTGGTAATGGCTAATGACTGAAGTGTTTCATCGGATCTGTATTCTCTGGACAGCCCAAGGCTGGACTGTGCCCTTGCCAAAAATTGTGAAGAATACAGCTCCAAATATATTGATTGCTGCAGAGATGTAGAAGACAATTTGCCACTCTGGAATGGTGTTCTAGATTAAAACAAGATATTTAAGCATTTGTTACTTCATTATCACAAATGTGAAAAATGGATTTCTCTCGAAAATAAGCATTTAATGTTTGCATTTATGTATAACAAACATATGACTGTCCACACTTCAGTGACAGGCGTAGTATTAAAATAAATAAATAACTCTCTCACAGCACCTTTCTGACTTTTTTGCAGCCCATGTCACTATGTAATAGTCTTCGCATAAAAAAAATAATAATTATATATATATATATATATATATATATATATATATATATATATATATATATATATATATATATATATATATATATATACTTAAATGCAATAAATTGTAACTTACAGATTTGGTCAGGGATCTTGCTATTACAGGGCCCACCATGCCAGGTATAGTGGCAAATGAGTTTGTGATCCCAAGCAATATCCCAGCATATCTGTGAAGAAAAAGAAGAAGAAGAAGAAAAGAAAACATTTAAAAAAAATTATATATGAAAGTAAAGGGGTTTCATATATGTACAGTTGTCCTAAACCATAAAACTTGTATTATTGCCAAAAAAAGCCTTGTCTTACGAGGGAGCAATGTCCAAATGGTTGATGTTAAATCCAGAGGCTGAAATGCCCCCTAGAGAGGAAGAGAGGGTGAGGAAGGCTATAGCCAAGACATAGTTACAGCCAGTGTAGCCAGCAGCTATGAGGAAGACGGCTGGTCCCACCATTCCTGGACACATTCAAAACAGACACACTGATTTACTCCAAGCATTAACAGACTTCACATCACCAGTTCAATCATCCCATCAATATTTACAAATAAGCACTGTTCAAAATTAAAACTAAGTAGAAAGCGTCTACGAATTCCTTACCTACTATAGTGAATGCCTTACGCACAATTACAGTGCGGATAAGATATTTCTCTCTCAGGAGGTCTGCCAGCTGTCCACCCAGCAAAGCCAGCAACCAACAACCAAGGTAGGGCAAAGCCGAGAGCATTCCATTCTGAGAAGGACACAGTGAGTTCGCACTTACTAAACGGCAAAGGGGCCTTATGATGAGAGTCAGTGATTATTCTCAGATGACCTATTTTTATATTAAACACACTACTGTTCAAAAGTTTGGGATAGGTACTTTTTTTTTAAGAAATTAATACTTTTATTTATTTTATTTATTATGAATCAATTTGATTAAAAGTGTCAGTGAGGACATGTATAATGTTAGAAAAGATTTTTATTTAAAATGAGTGCTGTTCTTTTGAACTTTCTATTCATCAAGAGTTTCCATAAAAAAAACGTTTTTGAACTACAAATCAGCATATTAAAATGATTTCTAAAGGATCATGTGACACTGAATGGCTGCTGAAAATTCAGCTTTGCTATCACAGGAATAAATTATGTTTTAAAATATTTTAAAACAGAAAGTAGTTATTTTATACTGTAATTATCTTTTAGAATATTGAATATTACTCTTTTTCTATATTTTGATAAAATAAATGCAGTCTTGGCTAGCATAAGATATTTCTTTCATGTATATAGAGATAGATAGATATTAACTCTTACCAAACTCTACATGGAATACACTATTTTTATTTTGGAGGATGAAGAGAAGTCAAAGCAAAAAAGATCTTAAATATCACAAATGTATAATAACCTTCATCATTAGTTTACAAAGCATTCAAAACATTAAAATAAATTTGGTAAAAATACAAATTCTTCTGATAATAATAATAATAAAAAAAAGACATGTCAGCCCTGCTTTGCACTCACCTGCTGGATGCTGAATCCGAGTATATCATTCATGTAGGTGGGTAAGAGAGTCAGCAGAGTGTAAAATGTCCAGTTATAAGAGAAGTGTGCCACAACTATGGCCCATAATGGCAAAGACTTGAGAATTGATGTCCATGGGATGTAATCTGTGGTTGGGGACAACTGCAGCAGGAAATGGCACATTTTAATACAAACAAACAATTAACGAGTCAAACATTATCTGGTTTGAGCAAAAATATATATCAACTTAAAGACAGACACTGTATGATGATCACTGTAACGTTGCCTACTTCATTTTTTAAAGATGCCATTATGTAGGTCTTCTCATCCTCTGATATCCTTTTGTGGAAGCTGGGACTGTTACTGACAAAGTAAGCCCAAAGGACAAACCAAAGAAGTCCAACAGCTCCTATGATTTATAAAGAAACCAAATAAAGTGTACATTTAGAATGCACTAAGAGGAAAGTCTGTGAAAGCATCTTTAGCATTACATTTCATGCTGCACACAGTTCACCTTTAAATGCGTAGTATAATGAAACGTACCAAATATATAAAAGACATATGTCCAGTCTAGGTAAAAACATATCTGGCCACACAGAGGAAGGGCTACTACAGTTCCCAGCTGAGCACCTGTAAGCGGAAAGAAAAAAATAAATAATAGTACAAACACACAAAAACTTGAGTAGACTGTTACAAATCAAACCAGGGCACCTGTGTATGAGATAGTGAGCAGTCGACTTCTCTCCAGAGGTGGTGCCCATGATGCCCACATCGCATGCATAGCAGGATATGACACTCCCTGAAAGCACAAGAATAACTTTTTAAGACTTTTATTTTCCAAAATGAATAACACCTATATCATCTATGGCAACAATAAAACATTGTATTGCAGGTAATGAGTTTTGAGGTTACCTCCCCAATGCCTTCCAACACCCTGACAGCGATGAGGTAACCAGCTCCCAGATCTGCGGCTACTGGAGTCAGCAGGGTGAAGATCACAGTGCAAAGGATGCCGATACCAAAGAGCCACTTGGCACCATACTTACGTGCCAAGTAGCCACCTGGTATCTGAGTAAGTATGTATCCATAGAAAAAAGAGCCCAGGATCCAGCCCTGAGTCTCTGAATCCCAGTCATACACACTGGCCTGTTGAGACATTGAACTAAATATGATAATGCTTCTGAAAGATCATGTGGGCTTAAATTATTCAAAATGTGCACTATGACTGTACATTAAAAAAAAAAAAAAAAAACTGTAAAAACTCTTTTCATTTCAAAATGAGAGTTTGAGAAAATATGTGACATTGTTAAAAAAAAAAGTATTTATTTAAAATTGTTTTTTGTTTTTCATAAATTGAAAGAAATGTAACTTAATTTGATTAAATATATGGAAATCTGTAAAAATGCTAAATATATATATATATATATAAAAAAAAAAAAATTAAAACAAGAGGCGTTTGCATATGTAATATGTGAGACCATAAATTAGATGCTCTTACACTGTGATTGCTTTTGGGCACTGGGATGCTATGATGAGGGCAGACGGAGGAACTGTTGTTGACACTGGACCTGTTTTTCACCATGTCCACCATTGCCACACTAAGGTTCACCCTGAGGGCATATGCCACAAAGAAGCCATAACAGGACAAAAAGGCCAAACCGTATCGCGAGGAGCAGCAAGCAGGAGCTGGAACAACAAACAGCAGAAATCACTGTCAAACAGTGGTTAAAGGATTCTCTCAAAATGTCTGTCATCATTTACTCACACTCATGTTGTTCTAAACCTTTAGGACTTTTTGTAACTGAGTGGTAAATGTAAACGTCAATGTAATGTGGTGAGATAAAAAAAAAGATCTTTCCCGGCATGCCACACCCAAAACATGCAGCACAACCAGTGTACTCTTAATTACGAGAAAAAGACACTCTTCCAGATTCAATCATTCAAAAAGAAGCACGATCTTACAGGTGTGAATCAGTCTGCTGAATCGTTCACTGACTGAACACACTGAATCTTTTTATAACCTTTAAAACCACTTTAAATAACAGACATTGTCATTGTTAAACACAAACACAATAAATTCAAGCAGCCTGAATTGAAAGAGAAATAAATATAAAATATTTTAAAAATAAGAACAAAATTACATACAAATCCTAAAATAAATACATGAGCAAAGTATAACATAAATTAAATTAAACTTAATTTATATTGCAAATACCTGTACATTTTTGATGTCTTTCTTTTAACAGATTCTTAAAGACTGAAAATAAATTTTCATTCAAATCATTCACTTATTGAGCTACAAATTATGATTTTGTTCGATAGATTCTATAATGATCTGTATCATTATTACTAACACATTGTTCACAAAACATGTATTACATTTTTAAATAATAATAATAATAATATATTGATCATATTCTAACAAAATATTAAGACATTTGAAATGAACATATTATGTTTTTACAGTTATAACTAGAGTTACTATAGTGTAGTATCAGGCGGAAACAAGTTATGACAGTATATTTTTAGGGCAGCTAGCTGCATGACCAATGCACTTCCTCCTTCACGTGCCTGGATGTTTTGAAGAAGCTCTTGAATTATTGATGTAGACTGCATCAAATGCTGCGTCAATTATATCACACTCAAATAAAGAGATGAACTCTGCACTTTTGGGATGACTGAATAACTGAGACATCTTAAGAATACTATAAACCAATAAGAAGAATCTCAAAACACGCTGTTCTAGCAAATTACAAGTTTACAATGCAGCTGAACATCGTCAGTTAAGCACAACAATTACAACTGCATTTTCAAATGTGTTATTACTTTGTAAGTAAGTTACTAATATTATGGCACGGATGGTACCAGCGCGCTTTTTACGTGGCATGTTGTAAATCTGCATAAATACATAATAGGCATTCATAGTTAATGTCCGGCTACCTTTCTGAACTTCTCCGGTGTCTTTCCGGCGTAGTAAAGGCTGGACATGATCTTCAGTTTCTGAGTCTGACGCTGAATGCTCCATCATCTTCAGCGGCTGCTCTCCGGTCGTCTGACCAGAAGCACAACAACACACTCTGAATGCGGAAGCCGCGTTTCACCGTCAGCAAAAATACATACCATAATAAAAGTCCCGTGGTCACCTGACCTCTACTGATCGTACTAAAAAAAAATAAAGATCAAAGAAAACTGAAAAATTACATTATATTAATAATAATTGTTTTTTGAATATTATCTAATATTCAGAATATTATAATGATTTCTGAAGGATCGTGTGCCACTGAAGACTGGATTAATGATGCTAAAAAAATCAGCTTTGAAATCACAGGAATAAATTACATTTTTAAATATATTCAAAAAGAAAGCAGTTATTTTAAATAGTAAAAATATTTTACAATATTACAGCTTTTGATATTCTGTAAATAAATGCAGGTTTAGTGAGCAGAAGAGAATTTATTAAAAATCTTACTGTTCAAAAACTTTTGACTAGTAGTGTATGTATAAACATTTTCCCATGAAATATTTATTAATGTGGCCTTTTTATATTAAACTATGATTGTTCATGGTTTAATCATTGACAGACTGTTGTTTTTAAGGATCCATTACCAAAAAGATTTTGTGTTTTTTTTTTTTTTTTTTTGGAATTTGTGAGCTTTATATATTATTGCAATAATTATCCACTATGAGGGGCTAAAGTATTACAGCAGTCAATGCTTTAAGGAAATTCAATTCTAGTCTAAATCAGCAAGATTCAGTTCTCTTTTAAGATCTTCATTAGTATAATTATGTATTAATTTTTTCACAGTGAGCTTTTAAATGCTACATTTTACTGTAAGTTCAACACATGCATTATATAAATATAAATAAAAAATTTTTTGGGGGGGTGATGTAAAGCTGCTTTGAAATAATAATCCTCACTTATGGAAGACAATGAGGAAACTCCTAATAGGAGCCTTCTAATGGTTTCGATTTATGTGGAATCAGTAATTTGGGAAGTACAAGCCCTCATGCCGATGAAGTAGAAACTATTTACCTATTCCAAGAAAGGAACTGGCAGGGTACCCAACCACCCGCTAATGAAGAAAAGGCTAAGATTTGTGGAAGCTTGTAACAAAAATTGACAGAGATGACAATGTTCAACATCAATTTATTGTGTGCAAAGAGTACATTAAAAAAAGGCAAATATGAAGAACTGACTACAGAATGAGGATGAGCTTTCCTCCGAATGAATACACAATATTTTTGAATCATGACTTTTTAAATCTGTGAAAATTCCTGCACAGATTTCATATAAATATGTATACATTTAACAAACTTAAAATATCTTGTTAAAATACATTTCACAACTTGAAACATATAGTTTGTGTTTCAGATGTGACTAGTGTTTCTATATCATCGTTACATGAAATAAGAGCATTTCAGCACCCTGGTCTCTCAAAAAAAAAAAAAAACAATGCCCCGAGTTTACATAAAACCATGCAAACATAAAGTACATTAGTAGAACATGAAATACTTGGTAAGTTATTGCAGAGGTTATGAGTATAGTTATGAATGTTAAAGAACTAATCTCCTCTATGTTACTATGTTATCCATCTAGCTATTCACTGATAGCACTTTACAGTGACACAAAAAACATTTCTGTTCATTGATATTTTCTACAAATGACTATTAACTTACTTAAAACATCCATGTCCTTTTTATATTCTTTCTTACTTTACACAGATCTTTCCATTTGTCCTACTTGCCAAAAGCCCTTTGTCTGCAGGTCAAAACCAAAATCAATACAACAGAGATGCAGATTACCACAAGCAGTAGTAGTACAGTATTTTAGAACTAAACCCCACCATTTCTACCATCTCCATTACTACTAATGACTTTAACAAAACTTAATGATCACAATCCATACAAAAACATTACAATAAAACTTCACCGGCAACAATGCCTGGTTCTTTAATTGGTCTTATCATCACAGATATACTGTACATGCAATATTATAACAAAAAAAACATATATAAAAAGAATGCAGTTTACCAGCAACTGCCAAAAAAACAATTGTCCACAATGTCCTTAGGGACTGAGATGTCCATGTTACGAATGCTGAAGTAAGGAACTTTCTAAAAGTCTTCACCTCAATGCAGTCATACAAAGAAATGCCACAGTCTCTCAGCCTGGCGAGGACTAGGAGACAGGAGAGTTATGTAGAGCTTTGGGAAAGAGGAAGGCACAATTTTGGAGCATATTCAATAAACGTGCAAAGTCTACCCATAAACACTAAAATGCAGCTGTTTCTCTGCGAACCTGAATGTGTTTGAACATTCATGAAGAAATAAACAGGCATATTGTAACATTTGCAGTTCGGGTACAGCTATTCTCTCGTGATGGCCTCGTGCCACTTCCCAAAACGTTTTGAAAATAGTGAAGACGGAGCATAAAAACCGCTGCATCTGTCAGACACATACTTCCTTCCCCATTTCCCTCTAAGCACATTTCCCGCTTCCCTCCAGCTTTTTTCAAAACAATGCAGACGTTAGCAGTGTTCCTAAGGAAGGAGATGAATAAAGAAGGAGTTTCGAGAGGACCCAGTGGAAACCGGGTTTGCTCTCTCAGTTGGGTGAAGTGTTGTTGTTGAGTTGGTCTGAAGTGACAGTGAGGTTTTGGATTTGGCGGTACACAAAGTAGAAGAGTTGTGGCTGTGGGCGGCTGTGCAGTTCGGCCTTGATCCTCTGCGGGTGAGTGTCCGGGGCCAGCTGCTGTGAGGTTTCATCCGTCAGTAGGAAAAGGGCATAGTTCTCCGGGTCCGAAATTTTAAACTTGTCTGCGCATTTCTGACACACATCCTCCGTTGTGGAGTAAGGTTGCACGTAAAGGGTTTTGGCTGTGCAGCCACTGCTTGCATCTTGCAGCGCCACCCGCAAGTAGTTCTGAATATAGACAAGAAGAAATCTAGGTGTAAATCCCAATATATCAAGCTCGTTTAAGAACACATGTTTATTGTTTCAAGGAAGAAAAGGGAGAATAGAACTTATATGACCATGTCTAATAAGGAATTGACCTGGAAATCATCCACAGTTGGTGTGGTACGCTGAGTTGTGCGTCTACGGTGCCACTGGTGGAGTGTGTTACGGGTTTCGGAGCTCAGCACACGAGCTGCCTGGTCCTCCTGGAAGTTCTTGATGAGAGACATTGCCCCATATGCACTGGTCAGGTAATAGCCTCCTACAATCAGATTAAAAAAATGGTTTGATACCCAATGAAATGTATAATTAATAATAACTTCAGCAGTTATTGCAGTAGCCCAATAATTGTGACGAATATGCAGAACCCACTGTACCTTCTCCATGAAGCAGTGATGGGTCCAGTAACTCCATCATGTACTCTATTTCAGCGTCCAGTTGTGGCATGTCACACTGGGCCATCACATACGTCAGCATGGGCAGGAAGTCGTCTGCCCCATACATCCTCCCTGCCATTGTTACAACAAAAATCGGAATCATGAATTGAAATCAAATTATACAGAAGTATTATGATCATTTTGTGTGCAACCACACTCACGAATTTCACACAGATGCATCACGCTCATGTACCTGAGTTGCTCTCCATTATGGTGTAGATAAGCTTGCACACACTGAGCAGCAGAGACACTTTCTTCTCAGGTGAGTACATCTTGCACATGTTGTGGAACTTGTGGCGAATCTTCTCTATGGCAACTGGGTCAGGGGGCAGAGCTCCATCCACACCCATCTCCTGGGGCTGCTTGGCTTTGGCCAAAACCAGATTCTCTTTCAGCTGCTGCCAAGTCCCACTGCTCACCTGGAAGTCCCGCAAAGCGACTTCTATAACAGGCTTTAGGGGCTTCAGCACACACTTGTGCATGGCTTTCTCCAGCACCTGATCTATGGAGGAAAAAGCATGCAGCATGATTTAAAAAAAATATCCAAATGACTTTTTTATAGCCATTACACCACATATGTTTTGGAATTTGTTTTGGTGCACTCTGAAAATAGTAACAATAGAAGGCAAAGGAACAGAATAAAAATCCCCCCCAAAAAGTGAACAAAACGACTGTTGGGAAGTCTATTTGTGGATGAAATGACTGTGACCATGAGTATATTGACTGGGATGTACAACGTGGTTCGTTCCATTTCCTGCTTTAAAGGAGAATACCTGCTTATAGTATTTTTACACCTGCTTTTCCAAAACTCTTCAACATTTACAAAAAGTCTCCTGCCAGCACAAGAATCTCTGGTATGCTCACATATGACTCAGTGCAACAAGTTACGCCTTGTTACTTTGATTGTGCAAGCAGGGCTTGAAGATCATACCTAAACTGTAAAATCATCTATAAACTAGAAGAGGTGTATGTGTAACTAAAATCATCTGATCTAAAGAGCAGAACGTAAAATGCTGACAGCGCTGGTTCTGTCAGCACACTAGGCCACTGAGGGAAGCAACACCATCATAAGTGGTCTGACAACAGATATGCTCTGGCAACACTGTATACTATATATAATAGTAGTTTAAATTAATGCCATGTGTGTGTTTCCTTTCCATTTTTTGGTCTATTACTAATGTAAATTCATTACAGTGAGCAAATGTAAAAACAACATTTTATATAAATGTTTTTAAGCTAATATAAATAGCATAATGAATTGTAGGTACTGTAGGCTGTTTTCTAGAAAAACTTTGCATTATATCTATGAAAGGCTAGATGATTTCTTGTAACATGACAGTTTAGACTTTCATTTATCAGAATCATCTGACACCATCATGTGTGTCAGTATGAATCATCTGCTTGTGACGATAACAAATTGGCAAACCTGTTTTGGGAAATTATGTCATCCAAACCTGTTTTGAGATTCCAAATTACCTCAAAGTAAAACGTAAAAAGACACATAGGCTGCTTGTTGGCAGTGCTCACAATGGGGTCAAATGTTGTCTACAAGTGTCCACAACAATCGCCATGTGGAAAAAGCTTAATTTTTTTAAACAGACAATGCTACAGATATTCCTGATATTCCCACTCCATTCACAAGAAATTTTTCATCAGAAGCATAACTAATAAATTGACAGTCATAGTCATCGTGCCTTGCATCAGGGTGTTCTAGAGGTCTGACTTGAGCTCTGACATCACTTTAAAAGAATCAGCTTAGTTGCAAATGTGTTTATATGGTCGTCAGTTCCACGTGAGAGCAGATAACTCGGTAAATAAGCAAGGCTCCTCTCACTTTTGTGAGTGATGTAGAGAGGGCAGCACAGAGCTAAAGATTTAGAGGAACTGAGCCGGTTTGTAGTTCCACTTAAGAGCTTTATTCTCTGGAAGAACCGCAGACACAGTGGAAGCAAAGAGAATGGGAGGGGTACAGATCGTTCTGATATAATATTTTACCTTATAACATAATTTAATATTTATTTTTATTAATATTAATATTAAGACTACACTGTGTTTCTATTTATGTTTGGTTATTAACTCTACTCCGTTTTATAAACAAGTAAAGGCAGCTACAATCAAAAAAAAAATCTCTTTTAAATAAAATTGTATTTATTGCCTACTTTAACTCTATAGGATGTCAATTGTGCCAGACAGACTTTTGAACCTATCTTCTGTGAATTTTAAACCTAATTTACATAAAAAAGAGGTGATGAATGAAATGTTTGATGCACAGCACTATTTACTTAAACAGCGCAATAGTGTAGTTTAATTTATTTGTTTTTTTTAAATAATTTATAATGTAATGTATACTGTCTTTTTCATTTTTATTATTTAGCAACCCATTAGTGAATTTGGCCTTTAATAAGGATGTCATTTGGACAGCAGGACAACAGGAAACCATAGTGTTGATGGCAACAGGAATGCTACAGGAATGTGGTTCAGATTAGAAACACTCATCCATCAAGGCCACCTGTACTTCCAAAGTTTGTTAACATCCCCTCAAAACAATCTCCTGTCCTCCTCAGCGTCTCTCACACTCCACGTCTGCAGTGCAGACTGGAAAATGAAGCCGCAGTGACAGGAGAAGTGAATCCACTGATGCTTCCCACACAAGTACACGTTAGTGCTTGCGTTAGGATACAAGGCCACAAAGCACGTCACAGCACAGAACAAAAGGCACACACAAACTAAACCAGACAAAGAGACCAAATAAAATCCCCCTCATAGTCTTTTGATCCCTCCACATAAATTAAGTCTTTCAGGAAGACGAATGATAACTTCACACTGAATCGCTACTCTTAGACGTGTTTTTACGGAAGTTCTTGGAATAGAGCAGAGGCACAACAACAATAAAAAAATCCTTGGCCTGAAGTAGCAACAATGAGTCTTTCCAGACACATTTCGATAAAACAGAGTGTCTTAACCCTGTTATGACTCAAAAATGAGTTAAAAGAGCAGTGACTATTCAGCTATTTAAAAATAGATCTCAGCAAAACAAAAAAACAGATAACATGAAATGTCAAAGGTCATTAACTGTGCATTCAAGCTTGTTCTTATTGCTTTTTTAAGTGACAGAATAGGATTTAGGGCAGCATAATCTTATAGCTACAGCCCTTATTGTGCTGGGCTTGTTTAAACACAACATGAACACAAAAAACTGCCAGTACACATAGGCAGCTGCATCAGGTTAGGAGCTCTGAACAAAAGCCTTTTTCTCCACATTCTTGCCTGACACTCACATACTCAATGCCTGAATCGACAAGCAAGAGGGGTTACGGTGGATCGTAGAAGAGCTATATTGGAGACACTGGCTCGTTTGGCTGAAATTCATTCTGGGAACACCTGGAAAGTGATCTATTCCTAAAAACACATAGCAGAGCAGGACTTTGTTTACAACTCGTGAGAGAGAGACAAAGGGGAGGAGGATGCTCAGGGCGATGGATGGTGCGAATTTCCTGAAGAACCAAAACAAAATCCAGCTGAGCTGAAAATCATCCATCATACTATCCATGGTAACCTGATGGAATTTCGTGATCACTAAATGTTATAGCATGTGTATCTACTGGGCTTTTACAGTTAGTATGTCGTCGTATAAAGTATGTAATTGCTTGCTACTGACTGTGAAAGACGTGTGGCCATTAAGTGCAAGATCAAGATAGTTAAGTGTCTTAATACTGCAGAGAAGTGTCAATTTAATGTGTTTAGTGCTCATTGGCCCAGTCCCAAATAGCACATTTGAAGTTTACCTGTGGTCTTGCAATGGCCACTGCATGCTTATTAAGTCCATTAGACCAAAAATGTCCAATTTCGAGACCAAAAAGCTCCCTATTTTGCAGCTTCAATGCACACTTTTGCATCAGACTACTTTTCAACAATATATGCAGCATTACAACACAAAGTGTGGACTTGGAAGAAGGCCACAAGGGCTTACTGTGGCATTTGGGACAGGGCCAAAGGTATCAATGCGAGAATTATGTAACAACACAAATCAGTGCTCACTGGAACTTTATTCAGCTAGTCGTATTTCATTAATTGTCTTTTATTAAAACAATTTAGACAGCTTGCAGTTACAGTCTTACGTATAGCAGATGCCCTAAACATACAACATACTCAATACTGTAAGCCTGCACGTCATTAAAAGATTTTTTTGTATGATATTATTGTAAACAAAAGATTTTGCACACCCCTACTTCCTTTGTATAATTATTGGCGCCAGAGCAACAATTTAGTTTCCCTTTCTTAGCACGGAACAGTTCAACTGAGGGAAGGAAGCCTTACCTATTTGATCCTCCGGGATAAGGGACTCAATTGGTGGGTCAAGCTCTGAGCTCTGCAGCAGGTAGGACTTCATCTGAGTTATGAACTGCCTGAGAGTCTGCAGCAGGTCCAAGCCTGATGTGTGGCAGCCGCAGTTCTCCTGCAGGAAGCTCACATAGTCCTGCACCAGGCAGCCAAAGTAAGTCCCTTTATCCCTGGACTGCTCAACAATCTTCCGAATAGCTCTCTTCTCGGGTGTCATCAGAGAATTGAGAACGCCACTCATCTTGCGCAAATGTCCTCTCAGTGCTCGCGGCAGCACAAACGTACCAGCGCCATTCTGCTTCTTTGACTTGAAGGGTGGTGGCACCTCCTGGTCGCTCTCCAAGTTGATTCCATCGTCTTCTTCCTCTTCTTCCTCCTCCAGGCTGCTGTCACCAGAGGGCCGCTCGGTTCTGGAGGGACTGGCCTCTATGGGCAGCGAGAAGCTGTGGGTGAAGTCGAGTGAGTCTGAGGACGAGGTGGAAATGCTGATATCGCTCAGACGCTCTCGTCCACTGGAGCAGTGCTCATCCATGGGGCTGCCGTTCTCCAGGGCGGTGGAGTTGCGTGAGGACAGCTTGGCCAGGCTCCAAGACACAGCTTCCTCAATGGTCTGGTCATCCAGGGCCATATGGCAGCGGAGGCCATCAGCATCAAGCAGACCAGAGGAATTCTTACTGCGGGATGAGGGCACCAGGATGGGTTTACTGAACTTTTTGGGTGGGGAGGATGAGGGTGATAAGGAACTAAAGGATGATCCCAACCTCCCCAGCAGGCTGCTCTTTTCCTGAGACATTTTCATCCAACAGACTGTCTCAGGCATGGTCTTCTGTTTGCGAAGAACTGCTGATCTGACGGAGGCAAAGCGGGGAGGTGGGGGCCGAGGTGGCGGTGATCTCTCGCTATTGGATCTGCTCACACTTGCGTGTGATTTGTTTTGAGAGCTTTTTGCACGGCAAAAGACGCTGTCTTCCCTGTTCTGCCGATTTGTGTTTCCCGGGGATGATTCTCGGATTTTAGGTGAAGGTTTGGTTTGGTGTGTCTGCAGGAACAGGGGATTGATGAAGCACAGTGCTCCGTTGGATTGACTGCATTCAAGTTCAGAAGGGGTCCGAGTGAATGGAATGGCCGGAACTCTTGGGGATAACCACTGTTTCAGTCTTTGTTGTGCGATTTCACAAACCTTCTCCCCAGACACGGAAGACTTCCTCTTATTGCACAGTTCAGAGTCCCAGAAACCTGCATGAAGACAACACAATGAGGCTCCATTTGAATAAAAAACATTAAATTTGGATTTAAAAAAAATAAAGAAATTGAAATTTAGCTCATCCTCTAAATTCACTGAACTAATAAGGCATTTAACAATAAGACAGCTGAATCATAATTTTTATGCAGTCACAGAAATGTATTACAGAACAAATAAATAAAAGAGGAAGTCATTTCAGAGAGTTCCAGATATCAAGTTACAATTTCAAGCGACTGACAAATAAGCTTAAGAACATCAATAGACACTCTAGATAATGTTTCTGAAAGGGTTATCCTACAAGTTCAAGCACTGGCATTCTGAACACAGGGACACAATATAGTGGGCGCAAACACAAAGCACAAAATTCCATGACAGAAACTATGGAGGAAAACAAAACTAAACAAAGTGACAAAATCCTTAAACAAATGAGACAAGAACAGGAGAATTAAACTTACGCTAATAATCATCAAATCTTTTCTTCAGACTGCTTGTAAATAGTTGGAGCACAAAAGTTTACACGTCTACACTCCATGCAGCGACACTTGCTGTCTGAGTTGTGAGTGCTAGAGTAGTGCTGATACCCACACAGTGAATGGTGTGAGTCATGTATGCTGATGAGGAGGTGGGAGGAGGACAGGCACTGGAGCTCTCTGTTCCTCCTCTTTTACTGCACACTCGGTCATACTAAACGCCACCCCTTCTGATGCAATACAAGAGAATGACTTTTCTTTGTTTTGGTTATGTGATCTCGAATTTCCAGAAAAGCTAATACTTTTTACTTTGATCATGTTCCAGTTTTTGGGAATCAACATAACTATATATATGAAATAAAATCAATAAACAGCAGGGGAAGCTGTCCCCCTCAAGAATAATGTGTGAATTCATTTACTAATAAATTGTAACTTTTTTTAATTAAGTTTAGCATGTACAGGATAATGCATCATTATGCATCAATAATAATAATAAACTGGAATCAATCACACAAATGCTGATGTCCTGGTAAAATATTGAAATAAAAAACATAACCATTTAATAAATGTGCTGAGATGGGATTCAGTGACATCTATGGTCAGGAGGAAAATTAACATTGCCCTTTTTTTCTACAGAGACATGTATGTTGCCTTTGCAAAGGTAAGAAAAATATTCACATTTATTCATTCAGCAGACCCATTAATCCAAAGTGAAATACTTAACTCAAGTGATTTATACTGAGGTGACAGTAACATAAAAAGTGCTGCAATACCAAACTGCAAAAATTGCCAAGAAAGCTACAACAGAAAAATAGGTGTGACAGGAAATCTGATCACTATAAAACTAGTTTTTTGTTTTCTTGATAAATTTTAGCCATCTCTTAAATGATGGCATCTGAGATAAGAGCGGGAAGCATTTGCGTCACTTGGATCAGTTCTGCCGAAGTGACACCTGTGCAGGAGTGGAATAACTGGAAACCTCCACCTGTGTATACAATAGTACTTTTTGTCTCTTCTTTTTTCTTTCACTCTCTGTAAGCAAACTTCAAATGCTATATTATGTTATACAGACTTTGTCTCATCGGCTGTCATTCTCAACTCTTCTCTTGTCCTCAATTCACCCCCAGTGTCCCAGTCATTATAGTCAGTCAATGAGCAGCTGGAATTTTGTCTTGGTGGATTTTCTCTTGGAAATGATCCTAGTATGGAGGTACCACACCCATCACTGCTCTCAGCTTTACTCTGTACGGCCATTTCAGTATTCATTACTGCCTAACCGTATTATTACAGGCGGCATTCTTTAACAGAGAAGATCCTTTACCTGCCAAGATGTACTTTGTCACACCTATCCCTTTCAGACTCCCTGGTCTTCCTGAGGAAAATATGTTCCCTTCAGAGTTTTCAAGTATGTAATTTCACAAAACTAAAAGATCATCCTTTTTAAAAGCTATTGTATTTCTCTTTCAAAAAATGCCCCTAAACAAGTAATTTACTCATTTCATATTCAGATTATGATATATGAAAAAAGTCATGTTAAAATAAAATCTAAAGCTTTTTACCTCAAGTCAAACTATTCCACCATATAATTAAATAAAGCTACAGGGATTTATTTATTTATTTATTTATTGTAATGAATCTAATAATCTCTGCTGAAAAACAAAACCACAACAGTTTTGTTTTCAAGATTTCATATGTCTCAGTACAGGAATGTTATACTGTACAGTAAATTAGTAAAGTAAGGTGCAAAGTTACAACATGTACTCTGAATCAGACACAAAGCACACAGGCAGATCTCTGTCTGATAGAGACATTTACTAGCATCAAACACATCTGTGGTCAATTTCACCTATTCAACGGCTCATCATGCGCATATGTCGGCCACATGGGCTGCTTGTTAAATGCCACATGTGAAATGTAGTTGTGTGTTTGCTGGTACAGTAACACCTGTATAGTCAATGCTCCAGGACATATCTGACTTGTGTTCTTCAAAATATGCCGGATGTTGTCACACTACAAAATCCAACATGTTTATCAGCATTTCTGCATACAATCTGTGGATCTCAGGCTTTAAGACTAAAAAACATTATAGTTATTAGTTACACTAATAATTGAATAACTGTTAAACTGAATCTTGAGCAAATGGCAAAATGAAAATACATTACAGAAAACAGTATAGAATTTTAATATAATATCAAATTAATTGGTTGGCGGCAAACATGAAAATAATGATCAATTTCTCGTTATTGAATTTTAAGATGTGTATCCCCTCGCTCTCTCTCTCTCTGTATGCTGTGCATTTTGTCTTAATGTTTTAGAGTTGGTGGTTACTTGTAAATGAAATACCTAGCTAAATGCTTTAACCATGCAAAACTGCTGAATGCTCAACAACGACTGAACTTTGACACACTGACTACCATTATAACTCAGACCTGAATTAAAGATGGAATGCAAACAACATCTGCATTTGGTTACAGTACACACGCAATTACACCCAGTCACACAGACATATAATAAACACATAAAATGCTGAGGGTCATAAGAGGAATATTTATGCTGTCTGAGTAATGCTGAAACTCACACGTCAGCAGTTAAGCTCAGTAAAACTCTGGAGAGCAAACATTCATGCATTGGGAAGAAAACTCACCTCTTCCTAACTGAGCCACCTCCTCCAGATCTTTAGGGGTCTTTGCAGCTGCAATGGCCTCAGGCAGCTTCAGTGTGAAGGGCAGAACGTCCCTAAAGAGGACAGATAAATGTTTGAGAAGAGCTAAAAATATTACAAAAATGCTTTAAAAGGGTGTTTAAAAACTAAACAGCAAGAATATCCGGACTGAGAGCTGTGTTCTCGTGGAGAGAACGAAAGAGAGAGAGAGAGAGAGGGAGAGAGAGAGAAATCTGTTAATCAGAGTATGTGGGTGAGTTTGGCAGAGAGAGGGCTGTGTTTATCCACTGCCTTTTCTGTGTAGCGTTTACACAAATCCTGGCATGGATTTGTTACATCTCGCAAACCTCTTCATTACAAAACTACAGAACTACAGTCTACAGAGGTGAGGTCTGACTATGTAAATAGTTTAAGACAGACTAACTTTGACTACATTTTTTTTTATTTCAAGCAAAAAGAGGCCACTCCGGTCAAACCCTTCCTTCCTGCTATTACCCGTGTTGGTCTTCAGCACTGGAATGCAGCTGAAACAGCATTATCTGATTTTACTTTACCACAAACATTTTGGTTTATTCTGAGAGTTTTTCTTTAAGGTTATGGGTACAATTTTTGTGCACCTTCCCCTTCCATTGGCAGGTCAAACAATAGTCCCACCTCAAATTCACTCCACTGGTTGAGCTAATATTGTTGTTTTGGGCTGAGTCTGGGATCTATGCTTGTGTAATCATTACTAGTTTGAGTCTAAACCGGTAAAACCGATAAAGCAAGAATTCTTATAAATGATAAATAACTAAACCAACAAAGCATAACAGTTACTGTACTCACACTTTTAAATATAAAATAGACCACTGAATGATCCTAGAAGCTAAACAAGCTGTTTCTGTTTTTCAGAGTGAGATCATTTTACCTGCTGATACAGCAGAACGCCACCAGTCGAAAGAGGTCTGCAAAGCTGATCCCTGAGCCCTCCAGGGAAAAAGCTGTAATAAAGACACACACACACCACAGGAATTGCTATTGGAAAAACTGGAGTGACCTAACAGTCTCTCGCAAAGGGAAAAGTAAACAGGGCCAAATTTGTACATTTAAACTTCCTTCACACGTCACACAGGATCTGACCCACATTTGCCCGAAAGTGACAGACAAAGACAGAGAGAAAACCAGAGAGATGGGACTGAAGCAGAATTCAAGAACTGGGTTGATGGAGATAAAACAGTGAGAGAACTGATTTCATTTCAGTAGCACAGCACAAATGGAACTTGATCCATACAAATATTTTAAGATTCACTAGGCCTCATTCATGAAACATTAGAAGAAAAGGGAAAAAAAAATAATCAGTAAAAATGAATAACGGTAGATTAATGAACAATTTATGAACGATTCTTATATTTCAAAAAAAGTTTTGTTTCCAACCAAATACTTTTTCGGAGTGTCTATTTACACTGCCTTGTTGAGCAGAGGCTAGTCTCAGCATCAGACGTCACGCCCACGGACTGTTGGCTGAACGTCTGATGCATACGGCACACAAAAGTGGAAACACTTCAGGAGTTTCAAAGTCATCGTAGGATTGGTTGAATTATACAGGATTTCCGGGAGACATGTGTGTCGCGTTCTTTAATGTTCCACCTGGAAACAAAGATGCCATGGCGCCAAACCCTCTCACGAAAGAAGATAGCTGTCCTGATCACAACTGTGACGACGAGCGCTTATCAGGATCAACTAAACGATGCATTCTCAAAAGTATGTGAAATATTTAAAGTTCACGGCACAGAATCTTTATAATATGCCCGAGAGTTTTACACACCAGTCTGTTATTGTGGCGACATATCCACGCCCCGAAACATGACACTAAACGGAATGAACTGTGATTGGTTGTTTGACATGTCAGTCAAACGGCTTCATGGGTGGGCCTTGGCTGATGAAAGCTGCCATGGATTCCAGACCTTTAGCCGTCAGTCTGAAGGGCTGGCTACACAGAGGCTATTTACACTAACTCCGCCCACCAACGTGTGATTTGGCTAGTCAACATTATAAAAGACAGTTGTCAGATATAGTGGTGCAGATGATAAAATGTGTATTGTACTCATTTTGACGTGATCGACCCGGGTTCGAATCTGCCTTTTGGCTAACTTTCTTCCCCCCTTTTCAAATTTCAGATCACATCAGAAAAGCATTTATTTTCAAAGAAAATGAAGGAAATAATCAAAAAGTTGAAAATAAAGTATCGGGTAGGGTAGGTGCAGGGAGGGCTTGTCCCAGTAAGGAGGCATCCATTTAATAATTTGAATTCAAATTAAAATTTACACTCAATAAGTTATTGCATACCACTTATTGCCACTATTTGCAATAAGTAGTATAAATAAGTAGCAGAAAATCCTGCTATTTTTACATACTGTAAATAGAATCTATAGCTATTTGCACTTAGTGTAAATAGCCGCTGTCATCTTTTTTTTTCCATATTTGCTCTTTCATATATTAAATATGTATACTACCATTCAAAAGTTTGTGGTAGGAAAATTCCTCTTCTGCTCACAAAGGCAGTATTTGTTTGATCCAATTACATCAAAAAGAGTAAAATTGTGAAATATAATATTGCTGTTTAATATTGCAATTTAAATTCTGCTTAATATGTTTGTGGAAACCATGATACTTTTTTTCAGGATTCAGAAATTATTTGAAATAGAACACTTTTGTAAAATTATAAATATCTGTTATGTCACGTTTGATCAATTTAATACATCCTTGCTGAATATTAATTTATTTTGTATTCATTTATAAAAAAATACATTTTTTAAACGTAGTATATGCTGTGTATACTGTATCACACTACATATATATCATACTGATATTCAGTACCACAGCACTCTTATAGAGCTGTATTATGAAATGTGTCTTTGACAGAATAACAAAAAAGCAAAAATTAAGCAAAAACATCAAGCAAACAAACAAAGACAAATATAGTTTATTACTAGGTCAGCTTTTAGTCTGATGAGATGCATGGTTATTTCAAATAATTAGACAGGAAATGGACAGGCATAAAACAAAAACTGCAGGCTGGAGGAAGTGAAAAAGTTGAAACAGAAACACACACTATTAGTGGTCTACTAATGAAAGTAGACTAAGTATATCACTTACTATATTGACTCTCTTTAACTGGGAAGTCCAGAACAATCGGTGTGTCACTGTCCATACGTAGGGAAATCACCTTTTTCTGCAGTTTATAACACCTTCTCACCACAAAAGTCTAGACAGAACACAGACACACACATGAATGTGACTGACTGTGATAAAAAATAAATAACAAAAGAACCTATTGTTGTGAAGCAAGGAGGCTGTTGTCTTTACCCCTGCTGGCTGCGACTGCAGAATGCATCTGGCTTCCTCATCGCTGAGTGACAGCAGCAACCATACAGAGTGTGTCTGCATCAGTCTGTCCAGGATGCTCATGCGTCTGCGTAGAGAGTCATACCCAGAATCCCTCACTCCAGGTGCACCAGCGCAGGCAGAAGATTGAAGGAAAAGACCACTGACCTCTCCTTCCAGACTACAGATATATACATAGAGAGAGGAACTTTTATTTCACAACAACATAAGATCAAAACCACACTTGGTCTTGGATTAAAGCAGTGGTTGTCAAATGTTTTCAGGTGGCAGATCACTTAAACAGTAAAAGAAAAACTTCCAGACCCCCTAACACCCTAAATCTGGGAGAATCCCAGACGACTACTATTAAGAGTAATATAGGGAAATATTCTTGCAATTTAAATGAGCTGTTTTCTGTGTTAATATATTTAAAAATGTTATTTATTCCATTCTTCTGTGTCTCATGAAAAATGTGCAAGGAGTGCTCAAGAAACATTTCTTATTATTGTCAATGTTAAAACAGTTTTACTGATTAATATTTTTGTGGAAAATGTGATACTTATTTCAGCATTCTTTGATGAATAGATAGATTAAAAGAACAGCATTCATTTGAAACAAATCTTTTGTAACATTAAAAATGTCTTTACTGTCATTTTTGTTCAATTTAATGCACCCTTGCTGATTAAAAGTATTCAAGTTTGCATACAATGATGTACAACTGTCAGTTACACTACTGAACTATTGTGAACCTGTTAATTATCTGATATGAGTTGATTAACCAAATAATTAAATCAAATATTGGTGTTTTTGGCTGATTATAATAATTATTATTATTTAAAAAAAAAAAAAAAATTGTGGTCTATATTTTTAATCAGCCTAGTCAGAACTATTTACAACTTGAAAGGAAGTAAGACCTCCTACTTTCCAAACCCACAGTGATATATCGGTTCTGTAAAAAACAAAAACTACACCTAAATTACAAAACTATTTTATTATACATCACAAGAAGCCATAGTGACTGAAGGCTCACAGATTTTGCAAGAGTTTATAAGTATGTTTATGAATGTTAGGAATGTTTGTCAATTGTAATATATTCATATTCATGCATTTTAAATGCAGGAATGTTAAATGAGGAAAAAATATTAGAGATTGAAGCTTGTTTTGGTTAAGCTGTTTTCAGACTTATGAAAGCTGATTGTGAAACACCTGAATTTATTGTTCCTTACACTTCCTTTTCATTTCATGAGCATGCGGTATTTCAAAAGCTTTGAATGTCCTATGACTCAAAAATAAGACATGCTCCACCTGCTGGAGAACATGGGAAGGACAATAACAAACACTGAGAATAAACCTTAAAGCTGATGCTTGTGATACAGAAAACAGAATGACTACAAAAATCGGGATATATATATATATATATATATATATATATATATATATATATATATATATATATATATATATATATATATATATATATATATATATATATTTCTTTTTTTATTTTATAAAAACACTTCCCCCATCCCAGTTTAATTCCAGATACAGCTATAACTCTATGACACATTCAAAATATTGCTAAGTTTGCTTTTTTTAATTAAAACTTTCTTTTCAGGTTTAAATTACATTTTCAATGTCATCTCACACCTTTGCATCCCACTTTACAGTTGAGCAAATACACAAAAGAAACACCATGTAATATAACCAATTAAAGCCAGTGAAGAGGATGATAATAGTGATGAAGGAAGGACTTACCCCTGTAAGATCTCTGTCTCTGGCTCTCTGGCTGGCTGAACCATCTCCTGCTTTAACTCTGAGATCTCCGTGGAGAATGTGTCAATCAGCTGTAGTCACACACACACACACACACACACACACACACACACACACACACACACACACACACACACACACACACAAACAGAAAACAAAATACAAGCGTAAAGAGCAGGAAATGTCGAGACATTCTGAATGTGTGCTGGTGTGTCATTGATGTTTTAAACAAATGGGAAGTGGCTGTGCCTGGAATTAGTCATCATGAATTTATTCCCCGTAAACCAGCAACTGCATCCGTTTTCTTTTCAAAGGCTAACAGAGAGAACAATTCAGACAGAGACATCAAAGCACACTGTACGATTCCTTTGATTATTCCTTGATGAAACACTGATTCACTGTCACTGTAAATTAAAATACAGAATATCGAAAGAAAAAAATTATTCTGTGTAAGGCAGGAGGCTCTTCATTGCTTAAATCAGACATGAAGAGCAGTGATTTTATGTCATTAAAAGTAAGTGCGCTTGGGAAAGTTGTTTTGTCATTGTATTTTTTCACAGATCTGAGTTTCTCCTGATGACCAGCAGGGGGCATGTTGTTGTTTTTTTTCTCTATCCCTTTTTTATTTCATTTTTTTTTTATCTTCACTACTTGAACTTCTTTCAGCCTGCAAGAAATTCTAGTTAAGCACTACCATTCACAAGACAGTCAAGATTTCAGGGAAACCTTGACCACAAACCAGACAAGACCCGTCCACGCTTTCGGTTGCATTTCTTTTTTTTATCTGAGCCAGTATTTTCTGCTTATTGTCATGAGGTATTTCTCTAACTTCATCTCAGACTTAGTCAGCAAACCACAGTTACACATCAACTCTTGGCTCTTTTCAAAATCCAGCTCACTGCCAAGAAAAGCCATCCATAAAGACCTGAAAGGGCTTCAGTCACTCCAAAGCGCTGTAGATTATTGCTTAATGAGCTACACACTTGAAAGGTCAAGAATGATCAAACCAACATAAAATAAACATGCTCATTGTAATGGCTGGGTACGGCTCATTGTGCTCCTTGTGTGAGTCAGACAAGACATACCTCAAAATAATTTTAAGCTTATTAGACAAAAAAAAAAAATAAATAAATAAATAAAAATCAGTGTTAGTATTTGCACTTGAAAATGAAAAAGTCAAAGTCGTGACATTTGCCAAGTATGGTAACCCATACTTGGAATTGGTGCTCTGCATTTAACCCATCCAAGTGCACACACACACAGCAGTGAGAAGTGAACACACCCGTTGGAGGGAGCAACTGGGGGTTCAGTGCCTTGCTCAAGGGCACTTCAGCCATGGGTATTGAGGGTGGAAGAGAGCACTGTTCATTCACTCCCTCCCATCTACAACTCCTGCCAGCACCGAGACTCGAACCCGCGACCTTCTGGTTACAAGTCCAATTCATAAACTCATAAACTTATAAAAGTTATTTATAAGTTTATGAGTTAAGTGTATGCATGCCTGTTTCTGAGTGTTTTTATTTAGATGATAAATGTCTACCAAAACATACAACCATAAAATAATACATAACTAACATAAGGTTTATTGTGTGTGCATGACATGTACAGTACCTTTCAAATTTGGGATTGGTATTTTTTTTTTTTTTTGTAAATTAATAAATAACAGTAAAACTATCACATTGTTGCAAAATATTTCTGTTTCAAACAAATGTTCGATTTCAGCTTTCTATTAATCAAAGAACGATGCAAAAAATGTACCACACTTTCCAAATACTTAGCCACACTACTGTTTTCAACATTGATAATAATTAAAGAGGGTTCTTGAGCAACAAATGAGCAGATTAGAATGATTTCTACATTTTAAAATATATTAATACAGAAAATAATTTTATTAAATTGTAATATATTTACTGTTAATCAAATAAACAGCCTTTCTAAGCATGAGACTTTTCAAAAAAAAAATTTTTTAAGAGTACTTATTTATGTAATATTATTTGTCATATGTTATTTATGCATATATTTATTTAGTTATTTGAGATTTTTTTTTCCACCTGTGCAAAAATATACATTTTGTCTGGTTTCACCATATTATAGAGGTGCAGATAAAATGTGTACTTCAAAAAAATCTCTTCTTAAATTTATACAAAAAAGAAAAAATTTTGCCAGCGAGGGAATGTCCTCAAAATATATAAACGAGATTGTGTAATCCTAATAAACAGCACTGACAGAGAAAAACAGAAGATACATTTTCAACAGATTTACGAGAACACAGCAAAGTACTCTGAGCTAATGCTTAATAGAGCTAACAAACCCAATCCTGCTGGGATAGAAAGAGGTCTGATAGAAAAAACATTCAGCTTGCGCTCTGAATTCATCCAGAAGCAGAGAACGAGCTTTAGTGATGAGCCATTAAAAGAGGTGATGAAGCAGAATAAAAGGTGCATTTTCACCGGTTGGACATTTGTTAGGAAATTCTGATGCCTGTGAGGTGCTGGCTGGTGTTCAGGAGACTGGCGAGATCAAGAGCTCTTCCAAACGCTGCAGTCATCTGTGCCTCTCTTTAACCAGCCGTGAGGTAAAGTCATTCACAGCACACAAAGCAGCCAAGACTCTAGGAAACTTTGTGCTGACATTTTACTAGCACGCTTGTTTCAGCCAAACACAGCCCTAACACTGAGAGGAGTGTTCGCAAAATAAACACTCCCAGTGACAGCAGCAGAGTTATTCAATTAAAGGGACTGTTCACACAAAAAGCAATATTCTGTCATCATTTACTCACCCTCACACCATTCCAAACCCTCATTGTATTCCATGGAAATAAAAGTTTAAAGTTTACATTTTAAGGAACATCGTGGCCACTCTTTTCCATATAATTCAAGTGATATCATATAGCAGTGGTTCTCAACAAGCCCCGCTTTGTCTGAGATAATATTCGAAGGCCCTCCTAACTAAGCTGATATGTATCTCTGGTATTTCTAACAAATAAAAAAAAAAAAAATATTATTATTAAATAAAGTACATCATAATAATTATTAGTGTTTGTTTAGTATTTAAATCTATATTAATTTACATAAAAATGGTCTAAATTTAAATGAAAAGTTTCCAAGCTAGTGATTACTGATTTTTTTTTAATTTGTTGTATCGTATCAACATTGGGTATATATTATCCAATTTATCTGTGCATGTTAATTATCATTTAGTTTACCCCTGTCATCATCTGACACTTACTTAAGTTATTCTTTAAAAACTTAGAATTGAATGACACTGTTAAACATAATCTTTAGCAAATATCAGAATGAATATCTATTTTTCATACTGTACATAATGATGATGTAACACCTACATTTACATACAATATTAATATCAGCCATTTATCTGTTATTAGCCATAACATGAAAATATTTGTTAACTTGAGATTGTGCATTCCTAATATCATAAAAGTTTTCCATATGGCTAATCTTCTTGCCAGTATTCTATTCCATGTTTTATTATTTGGAAAAGAGCAGTCAGGTTATTCTTTGAAAATTCACCATCTGTCCTCCACAGAAACAAGAAAGTCATACAGGTACATGTTTGGAACAACATGTGGGTGAGTTAATTTTTTGATGAACTGTTCCTTTAATAGATGACAAAGGTAAAATTCAATCCGCTCACCACATTCCACTGAAGGATCATCTAAACTGATGACAGAGGAGAGATGTTACGGGAGTGTTTTCTGTTAAGGAAACAAGGAGGAATATAAATTTTTGTTCACTGATGTTCTTAATCTTATCATGCATTCATCACGGCCGATTAGCATCGAAGCAAAAGCCTGATTTATTTGCCTTTGGCTGCATCTGATTGTTTACATGTAACACAGCTTGCATTTGCAACTACAACTTTCTCCTGCATGAAATAATCCCAACACATGCTTGCAACATGTTTGTAGAAAGAATAACTTGCAGAGATAACAACTGGATCTATCATCCTCTGAGAACCTCTTAAGCCCTGCAGCTATAGCACTGGCACAGTGAACGGACAGAGCAGCATTCCACGGGGTCTCCAGAGGCCCTGACTAACCTGGACTCTGTCTGGCTCTAAAGTAGGACATGTACTGAAAACAAGCTCATCCAATGATGGTGTGTTTCAATGCATCATTTATTGCTTGTTGACACATTACTGAGTAAACTATAAACTATAGTGCTGTTCAATCATGACATCAATTCGCAGGCCATGTGGTTACTTGTGTTTCTGAATACCTCTGAATGGAGTTTGAGTGTTTGGATCACAAAACATTTACAACAGTATTTAGCATTAACAACTTGGAATCAACTGAGATGGACCTTAAAAGGACAGTTTATCCACAAATTTAAATGTCATCTTCTAGCCATATTGTTCCAAACCTGTATGAGTTACTTTCTTCTGTAGAACATAAAATAAAAAATTTTTTTTTTGTCCATACAAAAGTCAATGGGGTCCAAAACACACACATATATATATATATATATATATATATATATATATATATATATATATATATATATATATATATATATATATATATATATATATAAATGTATTTATTATTATTATTTTTTTAAGTTTATGCTATTGTCCATGGGTGTAAACTGGGTCTAAATGACTTAATAAGCAAAACCAGCTTTTTAATATAGGAGGCTCAGCTAGAGAAGCTCATGTGATGATAAAATACAGCACATGCAAATCTACATCCAGAACATGCAAGCAGACACATTCAGAAAGCAAGGCAAAGCTCAGGGGACAGTGGTGATGTGTCTCACCTTAAAAAAGCTGCTGCTCCGGTCCATGAGGCAGGACTGCATCATCATCTCTTTAGACATGGTTGGGTGTATGCAGCTCTTCTGTGTCAGGCTGGGTCTCTGTGGATCACAGACACATACTTTATTTGAAGCCCAGAAAGAGGAAATCTCAACCCATTCCACACAGATAGGCCAGAAAAATGAGCATACAAGACTAAGAGAAGGAGCCTGCCATACAGTACATGCACCTTAGGCACACTCTAAACTTCAATAAAAGCCCTCTTCTCATTCATCTCATTTCCTGCCCGATGAATTAACTTGAACTACACCCTTTACACACACAATACTTTCTTCTACATCCACAAAGTCACATGCTCAAACACATCTTGTCCTAGATTGCTCATAAGAAGGATGTGCAGCAAATATTTTCTCTGTTACCGCTAGGGCTGCCATTTTAACATGTTATTTTAGCACAATTAAAAATAAATAAATATAGAAATATTTAATTGATAACCTTAGCTATAATAAATTACACAGTATATTTGCTTAGAGATCATGGTAGAACTGGTAAAGCAAATAGAGATGACATTCTGAGTTTAAATCTTTTGTTCACTGACTTTTGTAAAGCAGGGAGACTGGGAGAGACAAAACCAGGGCAAAGGTCAAGCCGTGAGAAAGGGTGGTAGAAGGGGGAGGAAGAGGAATATAAAGCTTTCTAATACACTTAATCAGCCGTGAATGCACTGCTCAGCTCAGGTAAGAATCAAAACCAGCTACATGCACAAAAAAGAAACCCCTGGAATGCGGTGATCACCTGATGAATGTACTCTTTACTAAGCCATATGTGCTGTATATTTACAGTAAGAATAAAAATGTTTGGAAAAAAATTACATAGAGAGTAGTGAAATCTCAAGTTAAGTAATAGTATTGACACTTGTACTCAGCAAGGAAGCATTAAATCGATCAAAAGTAACAGTAAAGATGGATTTCTTGTTTCAAAAGATTTCTTTTTTCAAATAAATGCTGTGCTTTTGAACATTAATCAAAGAATGATAAAAAAAAAAATTAAGTTGAACAACAGCACAACAGATAACAAGATATGTTACTCAAAACCTACATTTAAATGGCCTTTATGTGAATGATCAAACTGTCATTCATCAGAGTGGGACAAGCTGCTGAATACTGAATAACTATGGATGGTCATAGATTAACTTGTTCGAGTGATGTCAATACCATGACATGCTCCATACGAGCCATTTTACAGCTTATGTAAAATGGGTTTAAACCATAAATGGGTTGAAGGGACTATGAAGCAAGCTTTTGGTATTAGATTAGATTAGATTAGATTAGATTAGATTCAACTTTATTGTCATTGCACATGTAGGGTACAAGGCAACGAAATGCAGTTAGCATCTAACCAGAAGTGCATTAAGCAGTAAGTTCAGAATATACAGTGTCTTAAATATGTTACAAATGTACAATAAATATACAAATAAGGCAGTATTATGGACATAATTTACAGATTTTAAATACTATCAGCATTATATACAGATAGGTGTACTATTAACATACTATATAGATGGATATGTATAAGTGTATGTACACTATATGCAGAAACTATGAACATATGAACATCATTTACACTAGTGAAATGGACAGTAAAAGTGCATAGAAAATATTTCAGTGTGCAAATGGATTACTCAGTATTCTGGATGAACAGACAGTAGTGCAAGTAATAATAAGTTTACTGTTTTTTGCTTGTTTTTAAATAATCAGATGTATTGATGAGGAGGGGTGAGGATCCCGTATGTCAGGATGTTAAACATTCTATGGTCATGTCAGAGGGCAGAGTTCAGTAAGGAGACAGCTGTAGGGAAAGCTGTTCCTGAATCTGCTGTTCCTTGTCCGGAGGCTCCTGAAGCGCCTCCCGGAGGGCAGGAGGTTAAACAGTCTATGGTCAGGGTGAGAGGAGTCCTTCAGAATGCTGCGAGCTCGACATAAACAACGTTTTCTCTGGATGTCCTCATTAGCAGGAAGTGGTGTCCCTGTGATGCGTTGGGCGGTTTTCACCACCCTCTGCAGTGCAGCAACTGAGCAGTTCCCATACCAGACTGTGATACAACTGGTCAGGATGCTCTCGATCGCACAACGGTAAAAGTTCACCAGGATGGCTGAAGACAGCTGGTTCTTCTTCAGTGTCCTGAGGAAGAAGAGGCGCTGGTGAGCCTTCTTGACCAGGCTAGAGGTGTTTGTGGTCCAGGACAGTTCCTCCGAGATGGTGGTTCCCAGGAACTTGAAGCTGGAGACACATTCAACAACCATCCTGTTAATGTGGATGGGGTCATGCGTGCTTCCTTTCTTCTTACTGAAGTCCACAATGAGCTCCTTTGTCTTGTTGGTATTAAGGAGCAGGTTGTTGTCGGCGCACCATGCGGCCAGGTGCTGTACCTCCTCCCTGTAGGCAGTCTCATCGTTGTCTCTGGTGAGGCCAATCACTGTGGTGTCAACTGCAAACTTGATGTAGTTTGATCCATGCACAGGCTTGCAGTCGTGGGTGTAGAGGAAGTAGAGGAATGGGTTCAGCACACAGCCCTGTGGTACGCCGGTGAAGCAGGTGTGGCCTGACCTAACATGCTGAGGTCTGTTGGTCAGAAAGTCCATAATCCAGTTGCAGAATGAGGTGTTGATGTCCAGGTCTCCAAGTTTTGTAGTCAGCTTGGAGGGAATGACAGTGTTAAATGCTGAGCTGAAGTCAACAAACAACATCCGTACATATGTGTTGTTATTGTCCAAGTGTGTGAGTACAGAGTGCAGCACTGTGCATACTGCATCCTCTGTGCTCCTATTGCTACGGTAAGCAAATTGGTGTGGGTCCAGTGTGGGTGGGAGGCTTTGAGGTGTGCTATAACCAGTTGCTCGAAGCACTTCATGACAATAGGTGTGAGTATTGTACACAAAATTCTTTGACTTCAAAAACATTTATGAAAAGTCAATGCAAAAGTAAGTGGCATAAATAATTACTGCCAGAGAAACTGTAAACAATACAGCTATTAAAACAGCCACACCACCCAGTGCTGCCTCTGCAGGTCCTTTGTTCACGATGAGCGAGTGTCTTCTCTCCCACTGCAGAAGATTATCATCAGCTGAAGCAAGAGCCAGTACTGACCCACATCCAGATGCTGCAGACCCCCAACACCCAAAAAGCTTTGATCCAGCACAGCTGTCAGAGTTATGCACAACAGCTTTTTCATTCACAGACAGCACAGTCTTGCTGTGTCAACCTGACTCCACTCTTATCATCGACAAAGGAAACACAAAGCCTTTTTTCACTGGTTGAATTTATGTGTTGAGCTAACACAAAGCTGCTTTCTGGGTGCTGACACTGTAAGGGGAATCATGGCAAACATGTGCAGCTCAGCTCACAAAGCCTTTGATGTGACGATCAGAAGCTTTGAAAAGAACCATCATCTCCACCCAAACCATTGCTTTCTTCTCGACATATCACTATGGACTCTTGTGTCCTCCAGAGCCAATTTATCAACAGTGCCAAAGTTCAGATTGTCCTCTAGGTGGAAGGTCTTTCAGTAGAACAAACCCTAAATACCAATACTAATATTAAATGTTTTCATTTATCCCTCTTTAATTATTATTATTTCTCATGTCTTGATTTCTTTTGTTCTTTTATGTATTATTCCTGTCTTTAACTTTGTTTGTCATGTTTGTGTGTGTTTTTTTTGTTCACACTTTATTTTAAGGTCCAAATCTGGTTATTAACAAACCATTAACTATACGGCTTTTGCCTCAATAAACTCCTAATTTGCTGTTCATTAATAGTTAGTAAGGTAGTTGTTTAGTTTGAGTATTGTGTAGGTTTAGGGATGTAGAATATGGTCATGCACAATATGTGCTTTACTAATAACCAGTCAATATGTTAACAATAGGCATGCTAATAAGCCACTAGGTAATAGTGAGAATTGGTCCCTATACTAAAGTTTTACCCTTTTTTTAAAGATTAATAATAATTGGGAATTATCCCTAATAATAGATTAATAAAGATTAACAATAATCTCATCAGTAAAGCCGGTTCTGTAATCAGCGGTAAATCTCTACACGTGCGTGCTTTCACATGGAGCAGCATTTACTAAACAGAGCCGTTGTTCACTATCACTACTTGTCAGTGAACAACGGCTATGTGTAGAAAATTCTGCTCCACGTGAAAGCATGTACATGTAGAGATTTACCGCTGATTTATTCATTAAACTTTATTTCCAGACTCAAGATCCTTTACCAAAACAATAAGTATTATTATTATTATTATTATTATTATTATTGCTGTTGTTCAATAATTTGAATAATATTCTAATGATGACATTTGGTAACACTTTAGTATAGGGAGAAATTCTCATAATCTAATTGTTATTAGAATGATTAATCAAATAATCCTCAATTATTTCACTGATTAATCAATAGGCTTTGAACCATTATTCTGCTTTTGTTTTTTATCACTATTATTATCGTCTCAGTCTCTCTCCTCCGAATCAATCACACAGTTCTTAGCTCTTGTTTTTTTCTCTCTCTATTCCTGACCAGTCATCATGCTCCACGGCAAGCCTCAGTACAATCCAAAGGGCACAACTCTCACAACCACCCAGATGCTTGAAAGGAATACATCAGCAAAAACTGAGTTTAACATTTTTATGTTGTTGTGGTGGTGGTTCCTGCGCTGACATTCCTGCGCTGACAGATCCCTTCCTGAAAGAGCTCCACCTAAAGACGTTTGTTCCTGCGCTGACAGATGTCTTTGTGAAGGGGCTTCACCTCATGTTGTTGCTGTAATGAGGCATCAACACATTCATCTTTCTTCAGCAGGGCTCAACAACATTTTTTCTGCTTGCACTGCCGACATAGTCCTTATCTACATCCATAAACATACATATGTTTGCTGGAAAATGATGACATATGATGCAAAACAAGTGAAAGTTCCATCATCTGGCTCGAAACTCTCACAATCGCCCCAGGACATCAAGCAAAACATTGCCGAGCCCTGCTCAGTATATAAACCAGAGAAAGCAAGCTGTTATCTGTTTTTGAAAGACTCAACAAGACACACATGCATACGGCTTGGTAAGTAAACAGGAAACCCCTCGGACTGCCAGCACGGGCAGAATAAACAGGCTAAGTTATTAACTGGCCTCTGTGGAGCGCAGACACGCAGAGAGAGAAAGACCAGTTCAATTGGTCATTTATCTCCCTCGTCCGCTATCATCTCAATAGGGATGTCACGGCACTGGGATACACAGAAAACTGCAGTTGAAAGGATCAGTCTTTGTTAGTGTGCCATCCAAAATGTCAACAACTGCAAACAAGACCAGAGGCAAACTCTTATCCTGTTTCCATTGCACATAAGGTTTAACATGCCACTTTGTGTATGTATATATATGTGTGTGTGTGGATGTAGAAGACCACTCAGCTGGGCTGTTTGGACCCACACAAAGGCACATCTGAACTACCAGGCACAGAGCGCCTCTGTGTCCTGCACACAGACGCACACATAACAGGTGCGTGGTAGCAGAGAGGATTTTCTGTAGTCTGGGGAGACCTGCCAGGGCTTGACAGGAAATGGAGCTTGTAAGCAATTAATGGGGCTGAGCCATAAGCAAAAAGAACAAATATAACAAGAATGTGAGAAGCGACTTTCTGGTACTTATCCTGGGCTGATGTAAACACAAAAAAAGAACTTTGATTGCAGCACATTTTAATATAAGCATGAGAGTGAACAGTGGGACAGTGACATGCCACAACATGTCACTCTTAAAAAAAGACAAAACATTGACAGCCTTGAAAATCGCAGGAGAACAGTGCACTAAAGAAATGACTGAGAAACAAATCCAGTTGTCATGCACAAACAAAATCCACACTTCATTAAAGGGACAGTTTACCCAATGATAAAAATTTCCAGAAAGCTCTTGTATAATTTGTTTTTTCAAGTGATTATATATTTCCTTTATGTTACTCCTTGTGCAATAATAATGCACCACCACATATATTTACACTACCATTTAAATATGTAAGATTTTCTAATGTTTTTAGAAGAAGCCTCTTATACACCAAGGCTGTATTCATTGTTTTTTTTTTTTTTTTTTAAATAGAGTAAAAACAGTAATATTGTGAAACATTATTACAATTTATATGAACTGTTTTCTATTTATTCATCTGATGGCAAAGTTGAATTCAGTGTGTTTTTTTTAATTCATATTAAAAAGAAACAGCACTGAACAGCTTTAAAAATCTTTTGTAATATTGAACATTTTCTCAACACTTGATTGGATAAACTATTCACATGTCAGATGAGAAACAGCACTAACAGTAATCTCATGGTAGTGGTCAAGTGACAGTGCTTTGCAATCAAAGTGGATCCGTACATGCATTCAGCAATTGAGCAATAGGCTTTCTCCCTGTTCCAGTTAATGTAACCGACAGAGGAAGTCACAGCGTGTTACTGAATGACGTAGTCTTTCCAGTCCTGTTGGACTGGAAATGTGTTGGTTAAGACTCAAAGTGTGATTCACAGCTAATAAAACCAGACGTGCTGTTTGTATAGGTTATGCAGTTTTTACAGAATTTTACAGCCAACTTAATTGTTAACACATCTATATGTTAGAGACTGTAAATATGACAATTAAGCACATTTCACACACACATTCAAAGAATTATACTAATAAATCATCCTCAAGTCTGATGCAGTGGTAAGACAGTATGTGAGAAGGGGAAGGGAGAGGGGAAAAACACTGGGTTTCTATTGGATAATGAAGTCGTCTGGCACTGTGTTAGGACCCTGCTGCTATATGGTCCTCCACCTCACAAAAACCCAGCTGGAAAAAATCCAGCTCGGCTCAAAGCCTGTAGAAAGCTCTACCCGCCCAAGGGGGACAACAACAGTTAAAATCTTCACAAGCTACAGACACCCCTGCTTCAGAAACAACATCAACATATTTCATGTGCAACACACACCCTTTTCAGCCGGGGTTTTAGGTAACATACAGAGACAGAGATATTAGCTGTGAAATAGATCCAGCTGTTAGATCCAGTCTCTCTTCCATCAGAATGACTCTCATCAGTTTTGTGGTCTGTTTACAACCCAAATGATGTTCTGAACGCTTATGCAAAGCCATTTCAATAAAATATGGCATATAAACTCACACCTACATTACATTTATTTGTTGTATCAGTCGTGGTTAGACTTTTCTGTTGTATACCGACACCATTTTTGATGTTTACTTTAGTCACTGTCACTGTGGTTATTGCCATTATCCACGGTTATTGCAAAAACAGAATAGCAGATTTAAACTACCCAACACTAATTTTATCACTATGTTTGTAAGTGTTGCTGTCAGTCATGCAAGTTATACTGATATGCCAGTAGATAGCATCACTGAATCATTTACTCAACAAATTCAACAATATTTATTTAGAAACTGAACTTTTTATGACTGAGTTATTTAAAATTTACTCTAACATTTTGTTCAAACAATAATTCATTCAGATATTAAAGCTGCAGTCGGTAACTTTTGGGGCTCGCGTCTGGCGGAAGAACATTGTAGCCGGAGCTACTTCTCTCCAATATAAACAAAATCTACCGCTCCCGGCGTGCCACAGTGTTGTTTTGTGTTGAAAATGTAAAATATATATATAATGATGGAGTGCATCATGAATCCATTTTCCAAACCGTGTTTTTGTCTTATCCTGAATCACTACGATATACCTATAATAAGTGTTTATATTCGGAGTATTTTAGTCTGGTTGGGGTCGGCAATGCTGCAGAGTAGCACAGTACCTGCGTGACTCGCCAAACATTATTAACAGGGAGAAGTAGCTCTGGCAAAAATTTTCTTCCACCAGACGCGAGCCCCAAAAGTTACCGACTGCAGCTTTAAATGAGTGATGAGTAACTGAATCATTTACTCAATCGATTGACTCGAATGCACTGATTTATTATGAAACAAAACTAGTGACGATTCACTGAATCATTCACTGATCGATTTGTTCAAGCTCACTGATTTATTCAGAAAATAAAAACAAGTGATGAGTGACAATATTATTCAGTCAGTTAATTGAAACACTGATTAATTCAGAAACTCATGAAAATTGTTTTTTTAAAAGGAATCATTCACTCATTTTTAAACAAAGAGATTCTTTCAGAAACAAAACAACTGAGTGTTATTATAAGTGAGCCTGTGAATCATCCACTCAACTGATTCATTCAAACAAACTGATTCACTCAACAACACCTGTGTTTTTGTCAGCTCTGTACAAACTGTGGTTTCTGAAACTTGTCTGATATCCATAGCAAAGTGACTGACACAAAAGTAAATTACTCTTTCTTGCAATACCCCTCATAACCCATAGTCAAATGTACTAAAACCATTGAAGCAGTTACAGAATGCAAATACGTTAAACATAATAATAAAAAAACCCTGAAAATCAAAAAAAGAAGGCGTAACCTTTGATTCTCGCTGTTGCCGCCGGCGCCATGTTGTGGAGATGCTGTTTTATTGTGAGAGCGAAACTACTTTGTTTGGCCTTCCAGAAGAGGACACAACTAGAAATCAGTGGTTAAGCTATATTTACAACACCTGGGAGAGAAGACTACAATGCCGGCTGTTCTGACTCACAGTCTGTAAGTATGTTTACATATGTAAAAGATTTGCCAATGATGATTCAAACGCGAGTTTTGAGCACTGTGCAGTCCTCGCTCAATTCCAGTCCTCGCTCCCCATTGCTCTGCACATTTTCTATTCTATTCGAACGCAAGTGTAGAGTAGCGCTTGTTGTTTGTCCATGCAACGCAACGCGTAAAAACACAGTACAAGTCATTATTTTCCGTAATTATGTCCCCACTGGATGCAACAAATGCCATGTTTGTTTGTCTTGTCAACATTTATTGTTATTGTCTTGTCACGCCTGTGTTCTGACCGGGACACGCATCACAGTATGACAAGGGGCGTAACATTTCCGTCACATGCTTGAGGCGTTTGGCCAATCACAAAGCACTGGATAGCTGGCCAATCAGAGCACACCTTGCTTTTCAGACCGATGAGCTTTGTAAAAAACGGCACGTTTCAGAAGGCCGGGCATAGAGGAGAAACAATAATGTACAGTATGTGGAAAATAATGTGTTTTTTGAACCTTAAACCGCATAAACACATTTCATTACACCAAATACACAAAATATTGTTCTTTTTAGCAGCATCATATGACCCCTTTAACAGACACAGCTGCAAAAGCAGGCAAAACAGTGAGAAACACACTCAAAATAGCCTTTCGTTACCGCAGACTGCAGCACAGACCAATAAACCCAAACCATCTGAATGCCACTGGTCAGACTACATAAGTGAAGGCTAAAAGATGACCATTTAAATCTGATTCCATACATGCACTGACTCTCAAAATTTTATCTCAACCATATCAAGGCCTGCTCACAACATGGGATCGGTGTGATCCCTAAACACACAGACAGGAGAAACACATAACATACACTCAGAGCCTGTAGGCAGAGGCCAGCGCTACACAGGATGTGGCCAGCTCAACCCCACATAGCATGTCCGAGAGCAATAACCAGACAAAGAATTATGAGGATCAAACAACGATTTATAAATGTGCTAACAAATTCCAGACTCATATATCGAGCTGTTCTTGCATTTAAGTGCTTAGTGCACATCTTTCATTCGGTTTCATCAAGTTTCCTTTCCTCCGCTGCGCTGAATCTGGCTCCAAATGCACCTTTTGATCTACTTAAAAGTTTCCTCCTACTCAAAACTTACCCTTTCTCTCTCTCTCCATTTCTTAGTTTCTGTGTCAGACACAAAGAGGTCTCTCATTCAGACAGTGCAGTGGAAAGCGTGAGGTGATTCCATGGGAAAGGCTCTTGGCAGACTGGCAGCTTCCTGATTGCAAATGCTGATATCATTTCTGGAGTCCTGAACTAGATTCCAAATGATCATCCGAAGAAGAAAACAATTGCTTTAACTCGCCCATCGAGCTACTATGATCCTTCTCATTGTCTTCAGAAAAGGTCTAAAGAAGGTTATCATCATAAGAAGAGGTTTTCAGTGCAAAGACCATCTTCAATCTAGTCCATAAGTTTATTTCTTTGATTTCCATAAAACATAACTCCTCCCAACCAAAACAACAAACCTTTTGAAGGTTTTAAAATACCAAAATAGCAAAGCTTAAGAAACCAAACGAGTTATCATCCAAAGATATGAGGATGTATGCCAGCAAAGGGAAGTTTAATACAGTTAATACATCATTGATAATGTTTATTACCATAAAAAAAGCAAAAACCATGGTTATAATAAGACATTTACAAAATAATTTAACAGATGTCAATCTTAGTATTACTCAAATCAGCCATAAAAAGAGTTATTTCAGCTATAAAGTTGTAATATCTGTGGGTGTTGCCAGTATATCAACAGATACGTGATGTCATGTACATGCCGTCAGGTAAAGATGTAGCAGAAAGCTATTGATTAGATTGTTTCTGGCTGGGTTTATGGTCAGAAATGTGTAGGTAAGTATGCTTTTGGGGTAAGTCCAAATAATTATCTGTGGTAATTATCATTATGCCACAAAAGTTGTTGGTTTAGCTTAACTGCATTGAAGCTGAAACATTCCTTTAAGAGACGGTCTGCATGTGCTGAATACAGTCTAACTTCAGTGAGGAAGACAGATAAACATTAGATCCTGTTCAAATAAATCACACTTAAGAAGCAGACATGTGAAGCCGGCTTCCCTTAACCTAATCTGTGCAATTTCCTTTACTTTAATGTATTACTTCCAGATCCTTCTTCATCAGAACATAAAGTGAAGACAAAAGAATATTTCAGCTTTTTCACCACATTTTCAGATGTGCACAGCCAGGCAAAAATGGGTAAGACTGGAATGCGAGTTAGTTTTTTATTTATTTATTTTTAATTGTGATGGGAAGCTATAGTCAGCAAGCATTATCTGCTTCAAAACAGCCCTTAGTCCCAATGGGTTTCAGTGTTTTAAATATTTGAGGTTTCCTCTCTGTTTGAACATCCAATTGGCCCAGAAAATGTAAACAAGGCAAAAAATATTCAGTGTGGACTGTAGTTTGGAGTCAGTATGAATTATGCTCATCAAGACGGCATTTATGTTAAAAACAGTTACTGCTTAATACTTTTGTGACAACTGATACATATCTTTTTCCAGATTTTTTATTTTATTTTTTATTTGAAATATAAATCTTTTGTAACATTCTAAATGGCTTTACTGTCATGTTTGATAAATCTATTGAATCCTTGCTGAATAAAAATATGATTTTTTTTTTCTAAAACAAACTTTTGAAGTTGGCAGTGTTAAGGGAATAGAAAAAAAAGTGAATAGTACACAACTGAAAGGAAACAACAAGCAAGGAAGTTAAGAATGTATCCGCAGTTTGACAGCTGAACACACTACAGCATCACTCTGTGTGAGTCTTTGGCTTGTTTTTCAAATCTGCGGTTCAACTAAATCTGAAATCTCATTACCTAATTATATCTCTCACTTTGCATTTAATGCTCTGATCAGCTGACCATAAAAGATCACATTGCATTCCAAAATGGTTTAATCATGTACCCACCCCATTCACTGAAATCAGTGTAACAACTCTCAATACTGTCAGCAGATACTAAAATTATGATGACAAATTCCAGTGCACAGAATTGCCATAATAAAGACACCTCAGTCACAGCTGACAACTCAGCATTTGAGTAGCGCTCAGCAGTCACAGTTCTGGCTTAAATAAATTAAATAAGAATAGAGTAATGAAATGGATCAAAACATTCTCTTCCAAAAAAACCAAATACCACACAACTCACAAATCCTAAACTCATGTCACACATGACACATGCAAAATCAAAAATCATACATCCCTACTTCCCTTTGCCTGAGACTAATCTTCTTAACAGGCCTCAGAGCCACTGCTAAAAAATAAAAAAAAAAAAAATAAGAAACGAAAAATCTGGTGGGACGATTAAAAAAAAAAAAAATTAGTAATGAATGCAATGAATTTGTCTGACAGCAATAAAAGAACTAATGCATAAAGCACAAGTGGTGGATAATTCAGCACACACACTATCATAGGGACTTTCCATTGATTTCAATTGTTTTTATATTTCCTAAAAGACCTTACAAACCCACAAATCCCACAATTGCTATTTTCCAAATTCTCATCAAATGTTGATATGACATTTTACTGTCCGGAGACATTTGGTCTTGAGACACACACACACACACACACATTTTCACACACACACACACACACAAAAAAAAAAAAAAAAAAAAACACACACACACAACACAACTTAAGCAAAAACAAAAAACAAACAACCCTTACTGATGTAATTAACTCCTCAAAAACTGCATTGAAATCATTGTATACTGGTTATGATAACAGTACACTGAAGCTACTAACTTGACCCCTAAACTAAGTTTACTTCCCTCTCTTTTAGAGTTCAAAAAAGGAGCATATAGGAGGAAGTGCATGCAGTTTTCCAAAGCAAATATGATATGATCTTTCACATGAAATTTTGCATTAAAATTTTCAAATAAAATGCAGATTATTCTAAAAATACAAAAAACATTGTTCAGTGCTGTAGGCCTACTACAGTTTTTTTTTTGTTTTCTACATACTTACCTCCATACCATTAACATAACATAAGATATATATGAAGGTGTCTCAAAACCTAAGCTGACTCATGCTCATGACAGAATTTTGGTATCGATAAAGTCTAGTCTCTTTTCCCCAGATCTTGACAAATTTGACTTTCCATGAGACCATTCTTAAAACTTTACAACAACGATGACATTCAACAACATAACATCACATTACATTTATGTTCCCAATAGACTAATTTTAACCACAGTAACCCTGTATACAATTACCTGCTGGCAACAACATCAGTTTTGATTCACGTCCACAAATTGCAAGTGGTATCTACTAAACAGGAGTCACCAAAGTATCAAACTATCCTTACCAACCATAACCAAACAAACATAAAAAAAAAATAACAAACACAATTAATTAATAATAAAAAAAAAATAACTAAAAAAAAAACACAAAAAAATTATAATATTCTCCAAGCTGTTGTAACCACTAATTTTAGAACTTTATTTTACCAAGTAGCTTAACACACACACACACAAACGCTTTAAATGTACTCAAGACTAAGCTGAGATCGACAAACAAAACACTCGCCGCAGACTCACGCTAATAAGCAGTGCGTGGGACTCACCTCGACGGGTCGAAACCAAAACACCCGCTAGCAAAAGCGCAGTTACGCATTTATAAGACCTGGATGATGTTTCTCCAAAGGCTCAGTTGCTGTTAACATTTTTAGATATTCCTACAACACAGACTAGATTTTTTCTCTTTATATCTCAAAAAAAACACACATATCTGTTAAAAAACACGACACCTCCCGGAAAACAAAAACAAACTCCAGGAGAACAAAAGTTGATGTGCATTAAGTTTCACGTCACGTGTTCCAGCTGGGAATGTCTCTGGAAGGCAAAAGCCTTTGTTAGACCCACCAAACATTGATGTTACTCAGAGAAGAGCATGAAAGAACCGGAAAGACAGTGAAAAACTGAGGACCGAAGCTGCACAAATCTAAACAATTAAGAAAACGACTTGGTGGGCTAAATATCTCTAAAACTTCACTATTTAAATCCATCGAATGATTTATTAAAGCAAAGAAATCAAAGCAAAATAACACTTTTTATTATATTACAAATATTCTGTTAGTCATTTCTAATTAAGATGTAATTTTGTCAAATTATGCAAAAGGTGTTATAGGCCTATATAATAAAATATTAGCTGTAAAATTAGCCTTAAATTATTATTATTATTATTTTGCAACTGTTAATATGCCATTTTCATAATAGAATGTGATTAATCAATACATAGTTTGAGATATGATGGAATTACACTAATTATGTATATATGCACTCTTGGACATTAGAACAACATTTAAACAAATTAAACACTATAGTGAGTATATATAACCTGTTTATTTTTGCATTTATATATTTCCAGAAAACATGGACATGGATTCCAAAGCTGAAGATTTTGTTAGATCATCTTGTACTTTTCTAACATGAAGTAAATTTCAAGTAAATGTGTCACAAATAACACAAATGAATTCACCACAGAAAAAGTTCATGGATAAATTGTTTTTAATGTGTTTTTATAAAGTATATGTCAGGAAGCAAGAGTTCTTAGAAAACTATTTGAAAACTCTTCACATTGCCAAAGATACCACAGAGTAAGTGCATTTAACTGTTATTGAGCCAAGTCATTAAATTACATTTCAGAAATGTCATTTTCTTCTACAGCAATCTCAAACTTTTCTGTGTTGTAACACTTATTAACTCTTTAATGTTTGACATTCTTAAGTCTGATGTCCATTTATTGTCAAACAATGGCATTAAAATATGCAAAACATTTTAACATTTTCAATTTAAAATTTAAAAATGGAAATATATTGCCATCAGCATTTAAAACAAAACACAACATAATTAAAATAAAATTGCAGGGGCAAAATAATCATTATAACGGAATTATTTACATTTGCCCATAACTTTTTTAAAGATTAATGCTGTAATTAGAAAATCTGCAAATTATTCCCAAAACAACAGTATATTTTAACTTAAAGAAAGCAAAGCAAATATTATAATAATATAATATGGCAAAAAAGAAACATAATTTGAAAGCCAATCCTTCACACTCTCTTCATTCACTGATTTCACTTTACTTGTCTTTGGATACAACACTTAGTGTAATTATATTGTCACCTGAATCTCACCAGAATCCAGCTGGTTATGGTTAAGCTGGTTATGATCTTCCACAGTACTGTCGTATTTGGGACTGATGAACTCAACAGGTTTCCAATGCGGTCTTCGTCCACTTCCTCTTTGTCGGAAAGGGGCAAACCGCAACCATTTCTTCACTACATCAGCAAACTGGTGGTGCGTGGCCTCCTTTCCTACAGGTGTCCTTTTCAAGGCACCTGCAGACAACAGAGTTTAAACAATCTTTCACAGGAGGATCCTAAAAATATTGTCCTTTAAAGTGATAAAGGGGCAGTCGTGGCCTGAAGTGAGACCCCTGAGCAAGGCACCAAACCCCCAACTGCTCCCTGGGTGCCGCAGCAATAATGGCTACCCACTGCTCCGAGTGTGTGTTCACAGTGTGTGTGTGTGTGTGTGTGTGTGTGTGTGTTTTCACTACACTTAAAATACTTGGCTACACATCACTTCACTTCATTTCACTAAAGTCAGTGATAAACCTGAAGATACAATTGCACTGAAACATGATTTTAATGACTGCTTACGAAATAAAACACCCTGCAGTCTGGTGTTTCTGAAGCTCCTTTTCTGTCCTCTGCCAACCCAGTTGAGCTCTGAGCCCACACTGAAAGAGAGAACAGCGTGCATAAGACGCCGGACCGCATCATCTACTGTAGCTCCGCCCATCCGTGAGAGGTGTGACACCTATGAAATAAAAATAAAAATACGAAGAAATACTCAGTACAGTTAAAGAATGGGACAGTGTTACCAGAAAAGTTTTTTAGAAAGCAGTAAAATACTAGAAAAACAAGCTAAAAATATTGTTCTGAACTATTATTATGGACTCGGATAAACAACCACCTTCATAAAATGTAAACTTCCTATTCTGACTTAGGTTTACAAAGTAATTTAACCTACTATTACATGCGCTGCAGTAATTGTAGATTGTAGAGTAGATTCACAGTAATAATTTTGTACCATTTTCTTCTGAGCTTCAGTATCCTCTAAATGCCGCTCCATTTCATCGAGCTGTTCCATTGTTCGCAGTGGCAGATCTATGTCCAGCGGCTCGTCTTCCTCCTCACACACCTGTCCATGAATCCTGGCCTGCAGGTCTTTCAGAACTTCCCACTGCCTTTGTTGCTCCTCCTTGATCTCAGTTAGGAGCGATATGATTTGTCTGTGGACTGCTGTCTCTGTAGTTGTAAAAAATATCAAATTTAGAGAAGACTTACAAAAGACTAAAGTAATAGTTCACCCAAAAATTAATATCTGCTGAAAATTTACTCAGAACATATGTTCATAGAGAACATATGTTCGTTGTGATGTTTTTATCAGTTGGATGAATGCTCATTCTGACGGCACCCAATCACTGCAGATCCATTTGTGAGCAAGTGATGTAATGTGACATTTCTCCAAATCTGTTCCAATAAAGAAAAAACTCATCCACCTGAGTGTGAGTACTTAACAAATTTTCATTTTGGGGCGAACTATTCCTTTAAAATTCAGCATTGATAACAAATCTCCTGGTTAGTTTCATTTGTAGAAAACAGTTTTGCCAATAATAATAATAATGATGGTGGTGGCTAGTTTCCTAAACAAACATTGCTGATCATTGTCAAAGGGTTTTATTAATATAGATTTTTCAACAGTAGGTGCATTAATCATATTATCAGTCCTTGAGTTGTTTAGCACATCAACACGTTTTTAAAAAACAACTATAAAAGTTAGCAATTTTGCATTTGTATGTTTAATAAAACAATACCTAACCAACTATCAAGTGACACTAACTTTATCATAAAACTCAATTCAGAAACACATTTTTTTAAAAAGACAAAGCGTCATAATGATAGAAGGGAAGGTATGTATACGTCCGTTTCAAGGGAAACGTGATTATTTTTACTCTTTTCACTTTACAGTACCCGATGATGAAGACGCGTCCTCGCGCATCAACTTTCCCGCCACTCCTGCAGGATTGTAGGACTGTGAATCCGCGCTGAAATTCACCTCGGCCCGCCCCGGGATGTCTTCTGCGCTTCTGCTCAGGTCTCCTGGCATAGTGTGCATATCCTCTTCAGACACCGCTGAGCGTCTCTGTGCTATGTCTGCCATGTGTTTACTTACTAAACCCTCCGCCCGGCGGTTTATGGCCCAGTTCACTCGACTGACACTGTTTGCGTCCATTTATGTGGATGTATTGCTGCACTTACAAACAGCACTTTATGCGAAATTAAATCCTTTAACATGCATCTCTTAATAAACACTGCGATATGTGCGAGAAACATGCGGAAATGGTTATCAAGCTGTCCCCAGTCAGCGCACGTATCACGTTACACAAACGTCACAGCAACGTTGGCAGAACGTTGTGAATTTTGAATGAACTACAATCCCCACAAGCACAGGGGCCAGGTGACGTCACGCATTGCTCACAAGAGCGCAGTTACATTTACTTAAATCTCATTTTTGACAGAAGTATATTTTTGTAAATAATTAACCATAAAAGAGTATAATTTTGTACCACTATTAATGCTGATTACTATTATTATAATTAATTTATAATTTTCTTTTTTTTTTTAAGTTTTACATCCTTTTTTGTGTTATATGTGAAATATGGAAAAGCTGTAATTGTTGTAAATTAACCATGTAAATATTACTAAAATAAGCAAATGTATTATTTTGTTATTCAATTGTAAAGTTAAATATTAAACCCTTTAAACTGCAGTAGATTAAGTTAGAATTCGTATAAATATGAATTCTTTGACACACTCACTGAGATCCATGTTTTCATTTCAATGTCAGTGTCATCACAAATCCAGTGAAACATGCGATCACAGACTGTGGAGAACACTCAAAGTGATTCCCACTATTTTAAAGCCTCATGAATCATATCGAAGGACCTAAGGATTCATTGTAGCAAACTGTGTGTTGCTTTAAGAGAGCAACCATACATTTGTTGTGTGTTTTACTTTATTTCTTTTATATTTAGTTATTCTACATTTATTCATTTGTTCATTCATGTATATACTAATGTATATTTTTATGTAATCATGTATAATAATCATTTAAACCATTTATATATTCATTTATTGATTAGACATTTATATTATTTTATATTATTTTTTCCATTGTTGTTTAGCCTAATGATTGTGTGGTATCAAGGGATATTTGTGTTCATAAGAGATAAGAGAATATTTCCATTTCAAGGTTTTTAACATCACATGATGTTGTTAAGCAGTAATTTTCCATTGGTTTTGCTTGTGCACTTATAACACTGCTTGGATTTGTGTTGGTTTAGACTTAACATTAAAATATACGGAACTAAGGTTATTCAATAAACTCTGCTTCTTTTTTATCATAATTACTTCATCTTCTGCTTCATGCTCTTCTTTGGCTTTACTCTGTTAATACAGTTTTGGGTACCAGACAAGAATTGCTGTTAACAGATTTTGGGTAGAAGACAACTTTGAGGATTAGTTGGTTTGTTATCAGTTTTTCTGACAGGATCTAGTGTCTGGGGTTGGATCTGATATTTCTGGTGAGGAGGCATAATCTAATAATGTTTTGCTTTAAATCAGGGATCCTCAAATCTGGCCCACGAGATCCACTTTCCTGCAGAGTTTAGCTCTAACCCTAATCAATCACACCTGCTAATCAATGTCTTGAGGATCATAAGAAAATCACAGGTAGGTGAGTTTGGTCAGGGTTGGAGCTAAACTCTGCAGCGCATTGGCCCTCCAGGGCAAAATTTGAGGAATCCTGCTTTAAATCAACTCATATCACCACGTTAGTGTAAGGGTTAGGGATATGTTTGAGGTTTAAAAAATATTATCTCCCTAAAGAAATTGCATTTATTAGATCCCTTTATACAGTGAAACTAATGTGTATTTATGCATGCCATTATGGCTGAAATGACAAGAAGCAAACAATATTATTAACCTCAGCAAAGATCATTTTAATTATGCTCAAGTAGCAAAAATGTACTCTGATATACAACTGAAACACCTGAACAAAATATTTTAGCACATAAAACCGACCACCATTCTTTTTGTGATTCCTGAAATGCAGAAGACATCAGTTACTCTGAATGAAATGTCTAATTTATGCTTTCATCTAAGAATCAAAAGCCCAACTGTTTTCCATTGATAAAAAAAAGAAAGAAATGAAAACAAAGAAAACATGCAATAATCTAAGAGGTCTAACTGCTGTCTGTCCAGTGCTCAACAATGTGTAATACTAATGAACATAAATAATTCCTTATTTTAAAATATCCCATGCGATTTAGCAAACCTCGGGTGTTTAATCGAACCCTCAACACAACAACAAGAAAAATAAAATAAGCAAATATAGGACCCAAACATTGTGCGGTATCTATGAAAATATAATATAACGGATATACAGGCAAAGACAAAAAAAACAAAACAAAAAAAACATGAAGACATTTTCACATATGTATAATTATGTACATCAGCAACGCATCACCCTGTAAAAGTCCCATTATTTATGATTCCATAAAGAAATATCAGCAGACAAGAAAAGGAAATATGAGGGAAACTTGTCTTATTGTTGGTTAATTGGTTGCGCATGCCCTCATTATTATTATTATTATATTTGTGCATACAAATGAGCAGCAGCGCTTTGATTTCCAGAAGTCATGATGACCAAATAGCATTAATCAGTAAGTTATAATCATTGAATCTGTAGATTAGTATGGCTGATATTACAACTATAATCACAGGCATTAATGTCCCACAATCTAAGCAGCAGTTTTCGTAGATTTTGGAACATTACAGAGTTGCAGTGAAAACCAATTTAGTTGCATCTCAAAGCCTCTTTTTACTATCCTTAAGATTGAGCATAGAGTGCACAAACTCTATTAAACCTTACGGAAATATTTAGGTATCATACAGTCTATATGACTAAGAATGTGATGTGTCATGTTTAGGATTTACAAGAAAAAATACAAACACAGTTATTAATTAATCTAAACATTATTGCATTTCATGAACAAAACTTTCATTAAACCCTGCCTTCCCAATGTTTTTGCTTTATGAAGAAGAAATTAATAGAAATTAAAACAATCTTCAGCATCCAAACACAGCTTGTACGCTCTACTATTACACCTAGCATATATTATCAGGAATATCACATTGCTTAAACCCTAGACCTGCTGTTGCATTTTTGGAAAGTAAACTTGGCCTCAATGTCTATTACGAGAGATACAGAAAACAAAATGTTCATATTTGCTAATATGCTCTGCCAAACCTAGAGAAAAATAAAATAAAATCCTTTTATTTATTTATTTTTTTACATCATTGAAAAGAATGCCTTACAAAGTTTGACCTTTGATTTTAAACATGCTAAGAGTACTCTGACGGTAAGCTGACAAATTTGTTTTATGATCTAAAGAATAAATGTGCAGATTCACTTGAAGCACACTCTATAGACTTTTAAAAGCAGAACACATTTCTAAACATTTGGCATTACAAAATACAAAGTTACTTTTGTGATAAAAAATACTTTGCCGTAATACTTTTTCAGATATGTTTCTTAGTCATCTAAATTCTATTCTTAAAATATAACAAACAATTAGACACTCAGTATCAACCAGTGCATAAAACACAAAACTTCCCTGCAATGTGCCTTCAGACTACAAAACCTGCATGAAGTTGCTAACTAGACTAAAACAGTCCATAGAATCGCTACTTTGTCAGCTCACTAAAAAACCTCTGTTAGGAGAAAAAGTTGCATCCACATTTTGTGCCACAGTTAAAAGCTTACAGCTGTGATGCATTATGGTGGCATCTTTTTCAAATCCCCAGAACCAGAAGCATACAAAACAAAGTATTTAAATAGTCCTTGTAAAAGAAGGGCAAGAAGTGAGCCCCAGACACATCAGCATAAAGAACTTCGGAAAAAAATCCATATTATTCACTGCATCCAAATAAATTAATACCCATCCTCTTCCTACAAAAGAAAAAAATCCTTGATAAACTCTATGATTAGGCATGCTAAGAGAAAAATGACTTGACCTCTTCTAAAGCAAATTTACATCTACGGTTTGACTTTGAAACGTTACATAGATGTTAGCTTCATTTTACCAGGACACACTCCTGCTAATCAGCTTCTTAGGTTTGTGGCTCACTCACTCCATTCACTCTAAACAGGGAATGGACCGATCTTAAATGTCAAAACAGTTTAAGATATATAATAAGTATAATATATATTTTCCCTTACTTGCCTGCCAATGTTTTGAGTGTTCAAAAATTCTTTATAATTATTTCTGATGTCATGTCACACCGATATCAAATAGTAGAAACTGTTTTACGCATCAAGTCAAAGGTGCATCTAAAAGGGTGCATAATATTCAGCGATGAAGGAGAAGGAGTCCAGTAGAAAAGGCTGACACATAAGCTCTGAAGGACAAAACGGCGTAGCCTGGCTGAAACTCCAGAACGGTCTCTTCTTTGGGACAGCTGTGGGTTGGTTTTGTTTCAGTTCGTCATAGGAAAGTAATGTGCATAAATAGTGTTCAATAAATTAATAAATAAACCTTTCTCTGTTTCAGTATATACAGAGTGTTAAAGACATTTATAGAAACCCCATGTATCACACACAAGTATTTTCTCACTGTAGCGTTCCAACATGTATCTCCACAGAGGCGCAAACAAATGCCCACTGTCTCTCTAAAAGCGACAATTTTTTGACTGAAATTTGATCTGATCTTAAACCTTTCAGTTTTATTACAACCCTCTGCACCGTAAACATATTCTCATTGGAAAAATATAGACACTAATGACCCTGATGTCCGGATCAATCTTATGATGTGAAGGTGACTTGGTAATGCCCAAATTAAAAAGAGGACTGTTCACAAGTATTTCCTAGAGGTCACCAGTACCTTTCAGCAAAATAATGAATCCGCATAAATCTATAAGTCCAGCCTCTTTTTCAGACAATTAGCAGCTTACAAAACAAATGCCATCATAAAATACATTAACATCATATTCTTTAAATATGTAATATGCAAAATACATAAAAAAAGTATTCACATCAAACCAGGCAGTAGTCATCTTTTCCCATGTTCCTGTCCCATTAGAACAGTGTATATATCAGTCAACAGGAGCATTCTTCACACACATCCTCTCTCTCCTCTTGTAACACCACAGACCCGGAGACTCCGTCAATATTGCACCCATTGGAAAGAAAAAGAGAGAATCGATAGAGGATCAGCTAGATCAGTAAATAAATATCCCATCAGAATGAGAGCCGGTCTGCCTCTGATCGAGGACTTGTGCCATTGTCCTCACAAGGTCAAGGAGGGAGGGCCAAGAAAAGGAACCATCTCATTCCTCCCGGCAGGTGGGCAGATTGACGAAGGTGAATATGTTGAACTCGATGAGGATGGAGAAACACAGGAAGACAGCGTACATCAGCAAACAAACGAAACCCAAACGCTTGTCCAGCTTCCACTTGTTCAAATGTACACCGAGGACCTGAGAGGGAAAGAAAGGGTAGAGGGTGAGAGGTGGATTCAAAGGACATTTTGAAAAATAGTGTATTTAAATGCTTCTCACATACCGTGAGAAACACAGATGCCAGCAGCAGCCCAACTGAGAAAATCAGGCCTTTACTGTTCAGGTGAATCTGAAAAGAAAAAATATGTTAGAACTTGTAGAATGTATAACATACTGTATGTATAACAAGTATATAAATAAATATAGCTAATTATTTCAAACAAAGCCCAGTGCTTATCCTACAGAGATTCAAAATGTGTATTGAATTTAGGCCCGAGGTAGACAAACATATACAGACTCTTGAATGACTGTTTTCTTTTTTTGTCATTTTGTGTAATGTCACTAATACAAAATATTTTTCATTTTCAATATGATCTGTTATTGGATATTTAATTGTTTAGATTTTTTTATATTTAGATATGTTTGACATCATGTAACGCTAGATTAAAGCTGGTCTTTAAAAACACTAATAATTTAAAAAAACAGATAAATGTAATCTTGAGCAAATCTCAAAATGAATAGGCATTTTTTCAAACTTATTTAGAATTTATTTAGACATAATAGTATAGACTTTTACTAATGGCCTTTAATTCATTGTTGGGTATAACATAAAAGTAATTAGCAGTGGAAGCACATCCCTAATATTCTAAAACCCTTTACCTTACACTAACAAACAAGAAACCATTACTATAATATTATTTACATTGATATGCAATTTAAAAAAATATATATTAAGAGCTGCAATCAAAAGACTTGTTCTTAAAGGTATGTTTTCACAATTTTTACTTGATTTAAATATTTTAGATCTTAAAAATATTAAGTCATCTTGAACCACTGCTGAACCAAGACGATCTAAGCTAATGGGCTACTGCTACTGACAGGTTCACAAAGTGTACAAAACCATCTACAAATTATAACTAAAGAAAGAACACTGATTTTTAAGCCTTTACCAAATAAATCATTAAACAATAATCTCTATTCCAACATTTTCCACTTACTGTGGAGCCATAGTCGATGGCCAAAGTCTGGAGGGTCCAGGGCAGACCAAGCCCAATCAGAATATCAAACACATTACTACCAATAGAGTTAGAAACCGCCATGTCACCCATTCCTGAAAAAGACAGAGAGACAGTTGAGACTAATATACTAATACTTTCATTTCTGCTTCAGTATTAAATGAGGAATTAACCACTGACAAGATGGGATTTCAATAAAACTTGGTTGCCTATGCAGTACAAAAAATCAGTGCTACATGAAACAACAGAACAAAAAGCCTGTGGTGTTCCCTTTTGTCACAAACTTCAAAACCCATAATGCACTTTTGATTTTGCAGCAGGGTTGCCAGGTTTGGGTCCCCTCTGTAGAAATCCCTGTAGGGGGGATGGGGGGGGGGGCGGTGGGGGGCACGATGACATACAGTAGGTGGCCAACACTGGTGTGGACTAAAAAACTATCCACAGCAACAGTAAAAAACTGGCACAATTTCACTGGGAAACTACTGACTTGGCAACTCTGTTTTGGAGCTGGCCTTCTGTCGATCTGACTGTCCATGGATGGGGAATGAAGAATGTAAGAAATGAAAATGAAAAAATGTTCCCTCAAGCCCTCAAGCTAAGATCATACAAAATTATGCAGTTTGGGATATCAATCATACATTTGCTGACAAATAAATGTGATATACCTTATCTTTTAACTGTCTCTTCCTTGCAAAGCAATCCAATCATTTCGTTGGACAAATGGTAATAAATAATAATGCTAGAGCATGAAGAAATATTCATTTGTTCCTACAGTACCTTGCCGTGCAACAATTAAACTGGCCAAACAGTCAGGAACGCTGGTGCCAGCAGCCAAGAAAGTGATGCCCATGATGACATCAGGGACACCCATTGTGTAACCGATCACTGTGACCTGCCACCAGAGTGTTTACAGGTCACTGAACGTTTGTAGAAAATAATGAATAAGTTTAAGAATTTCTAAAGTTAATATATGTGAGGAAAGTCTTACCATCCAAACCATGATGTAAGAGAAGAAAGCAATCCAGAGGGTGGAGATGACGAACGAGACCATATACCAGCGCTCCCAGCGAGGCGTGGCACAGTTGGGCACGGTGAGGAACAGCAGCAGACTCAGTGGCCAGGCCAGCAGCCACTTTAGCTTATTAAAGCCTCCACCTGCACAAGATCAGGACATCATCTGAGTCAATAGTCTTTTAATTCAAAGCAGCTTACAGTACACCTCCTGTCAGGAACACTTCCTGTTTATGGACAAACAGAATTTAACCTAAAATTATTTACAATAATCAATATTTTTTATCATTCGTCTGTAATAATTGTACCGGGGCAGCGGAATGGTACATAGGGTCCTTCGTTGTCATCTTCCCCCTCTTCCTCTTCCTCATCGTTCTCATTGTTTTCATTGTCCTCGTTTTCGTTTTCAGTGTCAGTGCCGGCTTCAGCTCCTCCCCTGTCATCATCATGGTGACCCCCCTTTCGCCCGTTCAGGCCTCGGTCCGGTCCTGCCAGCCCATTCTCCACCCCCCGCTTTCCTGGGATCTTTACGGTCACCTCTGAGTCCCCGTTACTGAAACGACTGTTTATCAGACGCTGCCTCTGCAGAAACACAAACACACACACATTAGTCCAAGTTAACAAACAGAATAATAAATATTTCAGTCTGTAATACAGATAAAATGAATAACCCCTTAAGCTAATTGTGACTTTATTTCTCACAACTGTGCGGTATTTACATATTTATATCCCACATTGTATGAAATCTAGATATGCATCTAATTCTGTGTTTGACATAACTGTATTTGTGAAAGCGTGCATGTGTTTGTGTGACTGACCTCTGTAATAAGCATTCTGGAGGCCATTGTGAGGCGTGTGCGAGGGGAGAAGTGACTGGTGATCATGATTCTCATTCCGGCCTCAGAGAAGGACAGCTGGTGAGGGTATGCAGACAAGAGTTCGTCCACCATCATCACTGATGGCTTCCTGTGGAAATTGGCTAAGAGTGGCAGAACAACAATGCAGAAATTTAGATGGACACCAAGTAGTTGTACACACAATATCTATAAAACAGTACTGCATGCATTACCTTTCTTAAGCAGCACGACAGTGGCATCGCACCCATCGTCGATGTCTGTGTTACTGGCTGTGCCGTTACCCAGATTTGTCGAATTCTTTTTCCGCCGCTCGATGTAATGAACCACCCGCGAGTTAAATCTGATTAACACCAAGGAAGGAGAGTTAGTGATGTGATTTACTGATGTGGAGTAGAAAATGTAATAATGAAAAATGTCCATGGCAACAGAATAGAGAACTTACTTCATTAGTATAATGTAAACAATGTACAGCAATGTTAGGGTGAGCGATTCCCACCTGAGAAGAGAAAAAGTAGCATAAATGACTGAATACAAAACAAAATGTGAAACTGTTGTAATATGAAAAATGAAGAGGGTTTTCTGGTGTAACAGCAGCTTTAATCTTACCATGTCACCTTCTCATCATAGATGAATTAAAAAAAAGAGAATAAAAGGTAAATTTAATAGACAAATCCAAATTACAAAGCCAAATTAAGGAAGCTTAACCTGCCACAGGAGCTGCTGAAACAGTTCTACTCCGCCATCATTGAATCCGTCCTCTGCACTTCAGTAACTGTCTGGTTCAGCTCAGCTTCTAAATCTGACCTCAGAAGACTACAGAGGGTAGTCCGGACTGCAGAGAGAATCATCGGTACAACCCTCCCGTCTATTCAAGAACTGTACTTATCCAGAGTGAGCAAAAGGGCTGGCAAAATCACTCTGGACCCCTCACATCCAGCACACTCCCTGTTTGAACTGTTGCCATCTGGTCGACGCTACAGAGCTCTGAGCACCAGAACGGCCAGACACAGGAACAGTTTCTTCCCCCAGGCAATCCATCTAATGAACACTTGACAATAACTGTGGAACACATTACACTATTTATATTTACAGACACATATACTTATTATCTAACACACATACTTAGTGTACACTTAAATTATTATTTTTTTTGCACATAATACACCTGTACATACATAACTGCTCGTAATATATCTGCCATACAATTGTCAATTTGCATATTGTCATTCCTTACCTACTGATTTGTATTTTTTGTATTTTTTTTATTCTTTTATTGTGTGTTTTTTGTTTCTGTCATTCTCTTGCACTGCGGAGCTTCTGCTTCTGTCACGAAAAAAAATCCCTAAAATTTACAAACAAACACCACAATAAAGCACAATCTTACTCTAAATATGAAACCAAAACTCCTTCAAACATTCCTGAAATGTTACACCTTACCACCAGAGGGCAGCATTATTTTACTGTAAATATGGGCCCTGAGGATTGAGGATTTAATGAGTAAACTATGGAATAATATAATGTAATGTAATATACTGTAACATAATATACAAATTGTATTATCAAGCAAATTTTTACATTAACATTTGTTTATTTACAGGTTTTATTATTATACATAAACAAAAAAAAACTTGCTATCATAAGTGAAAGTAATTGGAAAAGAGGAAAAGACATCACCCCTTCCATAAAAAAGAGTTCAAGTTTCAACTGTAACAGTATAAACTTTTACAGTTCAGTTTGTTCTTTCAGTGAATACAACTTTTAATGCTACTTTTATGCAACATTTATGCTACTTTTTGGGGGGGGAAGTCATGGCCTAATTGTTAGAGAGCGGACAATACCACGACTGAGGTGCCCTTGAGCAAGGCACCGAACCCCCAACTGCTCCCCGGGCGCCGCAGCATAAATGTCTGCCCACTGCTCCGGGTGTGTGTACACTGCTGTGTGTGTGCACACTTTGGATGGGTTAAATGCAGAGCACGAATTCTGAGTATGGGTCACCATACTTGGCTGTATGTCACGTCACGTCACTTTTAATAAGGTGCTGTGAGTAACATCTTTTCTTTGCATCCTGTGCACAATTAATTGATTTTTGTTGTTCCTCTGTGCTGGTAACACATGCAGAGTGTGGGCAAATAAGAGGCCCACGGGAGAGACACTTGCTTCTCCTCTCCTGCTGCGCGAGGAGGCCCATAGGCATCATAGGAGCACGAAAAGCCACTTAGAGTACTACTCACCACGATCAGAGCGGTCACTGAGATAGTGTAGTACACAGAGTCTCTCATTAACGTCCAACACGAGAGCCGAACTGCCTGCATCGACAAGGGAGAGAGGACGGATAAGAGAGAGTGAGACAAGTAATGAAGAAACAGTTTACACATACACACTAAAAACACACACACACTCAAAGGGAGTGTGTCAATGGAACTGAGCAAGTGTCAAAGCAGTAAAACTCTTTAATTTAATTGATTTACTTTCACCAGTCATCTTGAACAAGGTTTTTTTTTTTTTTTTTTGGTGACAAAAATCATAAAAGAAAGTAAACTGTAAAAAAAAAAAAACGAAGAAAAAAGTAAAAATAATGCACACACACACACACACACACACACACACACACACACACACACACACACACACACACACACACACACACACACACACACAAACACCAAGTAAAACCCTGTTAATTGGTTAACAGCAATTCCTCGAAAAACTGTTATTAATCTAACAGGACGTTCAATTTTACAGTAAAGTACTGTAAAATTTAGTTTTTGGAAGTGAAAAGGAACAAGAGATCTTATAACTTATATAAGTGAAAAAAATATAAATTGACATTCCCAGAACTCCCTGTTTGACAGCCATCATTTCATGGATTTTAACTGAAATAACTTTGTTTCTTCTTAGGTTTATTATTGTTATTATTATTATTATTATTATTGTATCAGTACATTAGGGTTTTATGTTACACATTATGTTGTTAAATTAATGTTTATTGCATACTTTTAGTGTCAAGTGTGTTACCATGATGGTAATATAATTTATATTATTTTAGGCTAAAGTTTATATTATTTTATCCATATTTTATCTGGCAACTATAGCTGCTGGTTATTTACTGTCAATTTCACTGTAAAAAAAATTCAGCGTAGAGCAAGTTTTATGATAACTCATAAAGGATGTCATCTACCATCATATTACAGGGCCCTAATTATAAATGGGACACACATAAAGGTGCCATGATTTTGAAAAGAAATTACAGAAAAAAAACTGCATCTTTAATAATGACATTGCAGGATAGTTGTACAGTATATTAAGGAGATTAGTTCAAAAAGTCTGTATTCCGCACGATAAAACTGCATGCTTCTTTCATTCATGGACTCAGCTGGAAACCCTGGTATTAAAGGATTTTAAAAAGTCCTTGTCATGCCTCTTATATAATGTGTAATCTGTAACTATAAAAGTTGGTCTTGGCTTGCACACTTTAGAATGCTGAATTAAAGTGTGTGAATTGGAAGTGAGTAAAGGAAATGAATGAAGTAGGAACCATATATGGACATGAAATCCTGTACCGAATCCAGCTGAATGAACTGTGTGAAATAATCCATATTAAATGTGTGTCATGTTGTGTAGAGCGATCTTTCCATAAAAAGCACCGATCTACGTCAGAGCACCAGAAGTAATGTGCCATCACTCCCGCCAGCACAGCTTAACTTACACCGCAGGTGACACTCTTGCTTTGTGTTTCCATGGCAACCAGAAGCTCCTTTGTTGCAGATGTGTTTTTCCCCCTTGACACTGATGGACTCCATTCATAAGTGTGCGAGTGTCTTATGGCTCTGTGCCATTTTTTTGGAATGATTTACTGACATCACTAATAAAAAAATGCTAATTTTGTTAGGAAAAAAATAAATAAATAAATGCCCAAACACAAAACCACTCTGTATCACACGTATGTCTGTGCATAAATATAAATATAAATGTGTGTGCATTAGTGTATAAAAACACATTTCTTTAACATATATAATACAAAAGTCTGATAATAAAAAAAAAATTAAATACTACTTTTAAAATAAATAAATAAAGTGTTTTATAAAAAAATCATACATTTTCAAACACACATTCCACATAAGCAATACGATTATTTATCAAATGGACACCACAATGTTCAAATGAAAATTAATTTTAAATCCAAAATAAATTTACTGTCAATAAATAGTTTGTATTTAGTTTTTCCCAATTTATAATGGAAAAGGGTATAAGAAGGAAACAATTATGTGGATGTACTGTATATATGTGTGACATAAGACTTTTCTGAGTTCTTTCAGACTACCCACAATGCATCTATTCCACTGCCAGATGGTGACTGGAGAAAGACTGGGAGAGGAATAAAATTGTTAAGCAGTTTCCAATGTTTGTGCGAAGAATAACCTCATATCCTCTTTTCTTTAACATAGCAGGGGTCTCAGGAGGTTAAACCGAAGGAGCATGAATGACTGAATGAAGTGGAAAGCAAAGGACGGAACAAAAAATAAAAAAAGCAGTTCCACAGCTAACATGGCTGACCTCATCAGCTACTCTCAGTGACCCCTAAAAAGAGTCTGCTCACTTCTTACTGTCATTCTGGACTAAGTGATGACTTTTTTAGGGCAGAGGTTTAGGAGGGGATGCACAGGTCACCTCATTCATCTCTAAGACGCCCTCTCACAGATGTTGAGAATTCATAATGCTTGCTCAGTACATTTGTGTTGACTCTCTAAAGGACAATAATGCCTTGTGTAATGACTGTAGTAAATGAAGAAAGAATATAACTATAGCATTATATAATGCATTCTTCCACTATGGGTTAAAAAGATAAATTTACACTAAAGAAAATGAAAACATGGATGGAATTGTTTGTTAGAATTCCCCATCTCTACATTCAAGAAAGCTGTAACATAGCTTTTCATTTAAAAATGGTTTGAAACATTACCTAAAACAGCTTTTGGGTATGTGTTCATGTGCAGTTTAATGAGCACCTGTGCAGTAAAGATCCCACACACTCCGATGATGCAGAGGATATTGAAGACAGCAGAACCCACGATTGTGCCCACTCCCACATCTCCTTTGGTGATAAATACACCTGCATGAAGAAGACAGGACGGCTTACAAAGGGCACGTGAAAGTCCATGTTCAAATGTGAGGGGTATTGCTTTCCAAAGGCAGGCTGTGTTCAGAGATGTTTACCTATGACTGAGGTGAAGAGTTCAGGAGCTGAACTTCCTGCTGCCATGAACGTGGCTCCTGCTACATCTTCACTGAGATGGAGGCGCTACAACACATTCACACACAGACAGAGAGAGAGACATCAAAGATGAAGTGAAAAATTTGCACCAAACAGAACACAGGTAAAAATAATGACTAATCTGAAGTTTCCTGAACACTTCTCCCATCTGCTATTGGAAAATAAAAATAGAAAACAGAAATATTTCATTTAAATATTTTAACAAAAATATATTCAAAAGTATTATAAAAACAGCTTTAAAATAGCTTAGACTGGGACGAAACAGAGATATTTAATTAATATATTTCATATGACAACTATTATTCATGTTTATGAATTAGAAAATATTAAAATAATTATTACATATTTCACCTTCAAACATGCTTTAAATGATTTAGCAACTGTAGAATCGTTACATTAGCTAGGACATGATGAATGTCTTACCTCACAGATCTTCTCTAGAGAGGGCACAAAGTAGTCATCACACACCAGTGCCAGTGCGTAAAACATATACATGGCCTTTAGAGAGAGGGAGAGAGAAAGAGTGAACACAAAATTAAAATTCCCACTTCAAGCACATACCTTTCTTTTGAAGCTCAAGGACTCAAAAATTTTAATTCTGTCATCATTTATTATGGAAGTAAATATGGACTAGCAACTGTTTGGTTACCAACATTCTTCAAAATATCTTCTTTTGTGTTCAGCAGCAGCAGAAGATTTCCAACAACGTAAAAGTATGAAAATGATCACAGATATCCCTTTAAATTATGGTCTGTTCCTCACACTCAAATATCCAGCAAATCATGAACAATTGGAAAAGTCATGCAGCCAAAATGCTTGAGAACCACTGCATTATATAGACAAGAGCAGCCAGGGTATTCTATTCAAAACTTCCCCTTTAGAAATGAAACATGATGGTGAGAAAATCATGACAGAATTTTCATTTTCTTCCATTAAAGTCAAAGTGGGCCACTGTGGAAATGCCTTAAATTAGATTGCGACATCTGATGAAGCCTCTGTAACTTCGCATTACATAAGAAGTAAAAAAAAAAATTAAAAAAAAAAAGTGCAATTCTTGTGTGCGGGTACATTTGAGTACATGAATGTCCACACTATTAAATTCTCAGAGCAGTCTGCTCTCCACTGGGATGGCCGTCTACTGGGACTTTTCAGACCTTTTCTTAGAAAGTGTCCTGAAGACAGAAAGGCACTGATGGAAGCTGGTGCCCTTTACAGAGTGAAGGGTGTTGAGGGCCGGGGGGTTCAAAGTTTATTTGTCTCATACTCAATAGGGATGAAATTGATGTTTACTTTGTATTTTTTTGCACAGTCTGACATGTTTTACAAAAAAGAGCTGCGTGTGGAGATTAGTTGCTCCAACATCTGCTGTGGTCAGATGGGTGTGAATCGCAGATGTCATGGTCCCTCGACATGCAACACACACATATGCATTTGAACTTATACATGTACATATAAACATAAAAAAGCACATAAACACTGCTATCAAGACTTATTAAATAACTAATTTAAATAAAATCTATTAAATATTGTCACTTAAATATAACATTTGAAAATATTATACAATAAAAATTATGTTAAATGAGCATGGATTCACATAGAACTTACATATTAATACACATTTTAAAGTAAGCTCCCATTCACCCCTGGGACCCGTTTGCCAACTGTTTGCCAAGACTTTGCAAATCAATGCATCTAATTCAGCCGGCGCGCTGCCATGCTTGCACTGTGTGCCCATTATGTAATCTCTGCCCTCTCCACTCTCATTCCCTAGCCTTCCTTTTATTCTTGACCTTCTGACAAGGCAGAGCTGGGCTACTGAAGCCCCTAAAGATAAATAAAACATGTAAACAACCGGAGGGAGTCTTAGAGGGTTTTCGCTGCGGCTTTTACCATCCGCTCACTCTCTGCTTACATGGGCAACTATCTAAACAACGCACAACAATGGCAGCGTCAAACCATCCCTGCAGGGGATTTCAGCAGGAACACACAGTACTGCATCAGTACCTGCTTCACATGGCATGCTTCACTTAAAAAAGTGCTCAGACACAGCCTATGGGGGCAGAAAAGCCTGATGCATGATGAATTGTCTCTCTGTGATAGCTTATGATGATGGGAGTGGAAAAGAGCGACTCAAGTTTATTTTATTAAATCCAACTGCAATGGATTTATTAAGAGAGCATTAATGTAATACATTATGTTCCAGGTTCAATATAAATTAAGTTCGATCAACATCCATTGTGCATGATGTCAGTTACCAAATATAACAGTTTTCTTATCTCTCAGTTTCTTTAAAAACAACAACAAAAACACAGCTAATTTCTAAGTGACATCATAATTGCTTTAGGAATATGAATAAATATCTGTGTGTGTGTGTGTGTGTGTGTGTGTGTGTTTTGTTTTGTTTTTTCTCTTAGAGTAGAGTAGTTTCAATGAATCACACTTCAATGAAAAATGACTCTATCGAATCATGACTCAAAAAGGCTCTGGACAGCCACACAGCTTACACTGCTTCCAACTTCTAGTGTTATTTCACTTTGGCTCCATTTTAAACCTCCAGAGAACACTCAAATTAATCCATGAAAGAAAAGAAACTAGGAAATACTGTTGGCAGAGGAAACTCTATTGTGTATTTTTGTAAACAAATGTTTGTGTCATCAGGCATAGACTGCCAGAGACTATAAAACCCAATCTCGCTCTCTATATGCACAATCACAGTAAACTGTATTTCAGGTAAGAACTAATGCACATAATAAAACATCTTCAGATGTGTATGGGCTTCATCATGTTCTAGATCATACATAAAGTTATATGAACACGACAACTTTGATGCCATATATGGAAAGAAGCTGGAAATTTTAAAGGAAAGAAGTGAATAAATAAATGTGCTTTCTGCATTAATAATACACTTGCACATCAGAGGAAAGCATATCTTACACAATGAGAAAATGTCATTACCAAAGCTACTACAAAGCCAGATGAAACTATTTCAGACAGTAAACCATGCGTCGGTCCTATGGAACCCATTGACAAAGCCGAAAGGAATATTCGGAGGACATATCAACATACGTAGCGTAATGTCTAAAACGAAACAGTTGGAACATCTACTGCTGGGATCAAATCTACATTACCTGTGTCTTTCTGAGACTTGTATTACAGCTACAACTCCTGTATCGGCATTTATGATTCCGGGATATAAAGTATACAGACGGGACAGAGGAAAGGGAAAAGGGGGCGGGGTCTTGATTTACGTAAAAGACAGTATTGACAGTCACCAAATAGACATTACAGATCAAACTATATAGTGTGTTGGTGTTACAATCAAACTATCGCCTCAAATGTCATTTATTGTACTTTGTGTATATAGACCACCAAATGCAACAAGTGATTTTTATACTGGTTTAACAAAAATTCTAAAAACATATGAACAAAAGGATATATTTATGTTGAGGGTGACCTCAACATAAATTGGCTTGATAAATTCGCTCCTGGTCAATACAAATGACACAATTGATTAAAAAGCCTACTAGAATAACAAAAACGTCTCAAACTTTGATAGATTTAATATTCACCAATAAACCAGACAGGATAGTTAAAACATACAACCTAATAACTGGACTATCCAATCATAATTTTGTTCTAATAGCCAGGAAATAAATAAATCAAGATACATAAACAAAGAACAATCAAATAAACAATGCAAAATTCCTCATATTCCTAAAAGAAATCAAGAACACCTTAAAAATGATTTAAATGAAATTGACTGGGCCTCCAAAATTGATAAAGAGTTGTGTACATACATGCAACAATATTATAACTGCTATAAAGAATAAAATTGATAAACATACACAGCTCAAACATAGAAAATCAAATAAAAAGAGTCTCCCGTGGTTTAATGAATCCCTTTGGGATACAATGAAACAGTAAGATAAAGCTCTCAAGGTTTCTCTTAAAACTAAATTAACCACTGATTATTACATTTATAAATCTCTGAGAAATAAAGTTACCATGCTGCTTCGAAAAGCAAAAGCAAATTTTTTCCTAAACTTAATCAAAGAGGCAAAAGGTAATTGTAAAAATCTGTGGAGAAGCATGGACAAACTATTGGGAAGGAAAAAAATAAATCAGGAGCATTTACAGTTCAAAATCAATGGAATTTTTCAAAATGAGGGCTCTATTTTGGCTAAACACTACAATGATTATTTCTTGGATTCTGTATTAGACCTGGCAGAGACTTTCCCTGAAGTGAACTGCTGCAGAGATGATCATGGGGATGGTAATGCATCTTACTGTAGGTTGCAGAATATAGATGAAGACAAAATTTTCAAAATAATATCAAATTTAAAAAATAGTAAAGCAAAGGATATATTCACTTTTAAAAGAACACAAAACTATTCTAACTCCTCCACTAACAATAGCTGTGAATCAATCTATAAATGAAAAATTTTTCCTTTGGCGTTAAAAAAAGATTTTCAAGTCAGGAGACAAGCTCTGTGTCTCAAACTATCCACCTATTAGCATTCTACCAGCCATCTCCAAGATCTTTGAGAAAGTGGTGGCAGAACAGCTAGTAGAGCATCTCAACCACACTGGTAAAATATTTAGGTGTCATATTGGAACCAAATTTAGGCTTTAAAAAGCATATAAAAAAGTTAACAAATACAATAAAATTTAATATGGCACAGTTCAGATACATTCAGAATTCCTTTACAATCGAGGCCTCAGGGGCCTATCTAAATGCAAAGATTGTTCCTCATTTTCGATATTGTATGACAAGTTGGTCACAGGCTACTAAAACTGCCCTCAAGCCACTTGAGTCATTATATAAAAGCTCTCTAAAGATTCACGATAAGAAAAGCAGACGATTCCATCACTGTCATATTCTTGTAAAATACCAATTTCTCAGTTTTGAAAATCTGATAATTCACACCAATCTGTGTTTGATGTATAAGATCCTTTATGACAACGCTGCTCCTCAACTAAAAGAATTCATATCTTTGGGCTCTGAAACAACAGCTCGAGCCACACGATCTACAGTGCGAGGTGAATGCAGGATCCCTAAACGGAGGACAGTATTTGGAAACTCTGCTTTTTCTTGTATGGCCGCTCGTCAGTGGAATATGTTGCTTACAGAGCTAAAAAAAAGCACAAATTCTTACACGTTCACACACCAAGCAAAGAAATGGCTTTTATCAAATCAAATTTGTCCCCACATGTGACCAGATATATGTATGTGTGTGTGTAAGTGTGTGTTCTAAGGTCTAAGTATATGAAAGGTGTGAACATGAACTTTTGTACATTTTTTTTTTTTGGCAAGTGTAAATCTTATTACTCATGTATGTTTTATATATTGTAGCTTAACATCAGCCTGCTCAGGGACTACGGGTGAAAATTAGCTCTTGAGCTAAAACCCGGTACTATGCATCTCTCCCTTTGAGGTTAATGTTTATTGTACGCTGTCCCTGTTTCTTAAAAAAAAATACAAATAAATAAATACTACACATTAAAATATTCAAAGTTAAGATTATTGATCTTAAGATATATATGTGTGTGTGTGTATATATATATATATATATATATATATATATATATATATATATATATATATATATATATATATATATACATACTGTATATATAATATATACTTTCATAACAATCTTCCAAATCAAACTAACAAACATAATCGATACTGGGGCATGTTGTCACCTACATCTGTTAAATGAACTTGATTTGTCGCACTGGTTAATGTGGCAAAGACATTCTGATTGGACATCAAGCTCTTACAACATAATTTAAGTTGAACAAACCCTTCTCTGCTTGCACTCCTCCATTGGATTGAGGTAATATAACCTGCAAATTAACATGATCAATTCATTCATGTGTACCAATGAGCAGGTCACTTGGAAAATCCTTTGTAGTCATTGTAACAAATAATACAGATGAAGCCAGAGACTGCCCTGATGCTTGAATGGAACACACAACCTTGTGACTTTAAGTGTTTGTGTAATTTCATAGGTTTCAGCAAGAATAAGGCATTCAAACTACTGTATCGAATGTTGAAAAGGAAAAGCAGATGGTAGAGATACTTACACACAGAACATGCAAGGCTACGGCCCCCTCCATTCGCTCCTGGTTGGTAAAGATATCATCAGGAAACTCATGTATACCTGCACAAAACACATACACAGACACACATTTGGCTACATGAATAGTCCATTTATAACACAGAGCAGCACACACGTTTCTCAGAGATTCTTCCCACTCATTATACATCATGTAATTAAACATATGGATGACTCCAGAGGAAAATTAGTAAATGCTTTAAATCACAGACTAATTATACACAGCATGAGTTCATCTCATTAAGGTAGAATGTGCTTGCATATACTTTTGTGTCTATTAAAGGGCTAGACCACTCAAAAATAAAAAATTGTGCAACATAAAGGAGATATTTTGCAGAAATGTCTGAGCTTCTCTCTTCCCTACAATGAAAGTGATTGGGGACCAAAGCTGTCAAGTTTTCAAAAGGGCACAAAAGCACCAAGCGACAATATTTTGTGTCTTCTGAAACCATGTTATAAAATGCATGACAGCATGAAATTTATGTCATTATTTGATAAAATCTTGCTTGACACTCATGGTCACCATTCACTTCCATTGTATAGAAAAGAGCAGCTTGGACATTTTGCCCAACATCTCTGTTTGTTTCCCATAAAAGAGTATGAGTTTCAAAACACACGAGTGTGATGACATAGTTAATTTTTTTGGGTGAAATATTCCTTTAACAGTCCAAAAAGAGTTCATTATTAATCAGCAGACCTCATACAGTGAAACATTTCTACTCTGATCACTCAGAACAACAAAATGACTTTATCAGACGTCACTGAGCTTCAGAGAGAACTGACAACTATATGACTGTGGCATTGGTGTGATTTTCAGGAGCTGTTCTTGCAGTTCTGACGGCATTACTGCTGCTCCCAGTCCATCGCTGCTCTGTTAACAAGCTATTCACTGACACAGCGTGTCACCCGGCCAACTCCATTGATAAGCCCGCAGCCTGCCGACAGAATCGGGTCAGTGAGAGTGGCCACTTATTTGCCTGGATTCGGTTTTACATTTTCTAAGATGGTGGGAGTGACAAAGTCAGCCGTGAAGCTCTCTGAAGTGTTACAATTGTACTCGTTCCTACACAGCCCGTTGCCATGACGTCAACATCCAAGATACTACAGCCCTGATTGAAAAGCGTTGAGACCCCAGAGACTAGCTTTGTTCCATTCGGGGAAAAGCCTGATCTCTCTGTGCAAACGTGAAACCTGATTTATTTCATTGCTGACAGAAAAATAGCTCAGAATGTGTGTAGTTTTGAATGGCTGTCACTTTTTATGACTGAAAGACAGACAATATCTAGAGAGACTAAAATAAATTGCTTGTCTGATCCTCTCACATCGTTTTTTTCCCTCCAATGTCTTTTTTTTGTGTCTATAAAAGCAAATTTAATCATTTTGCATGCTTTTTTATCTTTTATTTTCATTTATGGGTATTTCTGTATCTATAGACACATTTGTTCCTAAGGACTTTTAGAAAATAAATGATCTTAAAACCATTTTGACACCTCCACTAATTTAATTTGTCCACTAACAATTACCGGAAAATTCTGTAATTTTAATTATTTTTCATATTAAGTGTCATAATTAAGTGTCATAATTACAAATATTCTTCACATATGATATTTACCTTGATTATTCTTGATTTCCTTTACATATCACATCTCATATTTCATCTCAAGCATGCTCTTCACTGACACATGTGTTTCCTTGGTAAGTACACACATTTTTCATAAACCTTTATATAATAATAATATTTTATGATTTAAAGTCTGGGTCTTAGATAAGGCAAAGTAAGGGTCTTAAAATAATTTATTACACAAAATATTAAAAGCAGGTAAAATTAAAAGCAGTTAAAGAGTTAAATTTTTTTTAATAAAAAAAAAAAAATCCTATATAAGTGAACTTCACATAAGAAAACAAAAAAGTTGTAATTTGCTTGTTTAAAAAAAAAAAAAATCAAACCCTGAAGTTCTGAAAAATAACTTAGTTTAAGTTATTTTTCAGATTCAGTATTGCATAAGTACAAATAACGTTATTTCCTCTTTGCACAGATGCAGTGTTACTCTCTTGTGCTGCCTCATTGTGAGCAAAGATGACAAACTACAAGCTAGTTCTCAGTTTCATATAAAGATCAACAATAAGTTTTTGTATAACACGGCAATCATTACAAGAATATCTGCAAGGGTGTTTGTGTGTGTCCATGGCTGCGCAGTGCAGTGCAGTGACATTCTCTCCAAGATCACCAGGGAGGCTGAATGCGTCAGCAGGCTTCACACTGCCCCCAATGCCCTAAACACCACAGAGGTGAACTCAAACTAACTAAAAGAACTCACAAAACAATCATCCACAAGAAAAAAAGGCTCTCATCTGGTGCTTCTGTATGTATTGTACATTTAATGACACAAATCCTTCATAATTACACACGGAAGTGGAAGTGTGTGAAAAGAGAGGCTGACCCTTACTCTATGACCTCTTGGTCTCATATCAGTCTCAGTGTGATCCTATTACTTGTTTCACACACAAAAACAGTGTTTAACATGAGACATAAGGCTTCTGATGACAAACAGATGAATAAAACACTGGACCGAGTGCCTATTTTTATTCAAGGAACAACAGATCTGCTCTGGTTCTCTTGGTTCACATGGGTTTCATTGTTGGTGTGGCCTTCATTTGAGAGTCACAGCCTCTCGTTTCTGGTCCCTTCGCAGAGTGCTCCCTGGCACAAGAGATTCTGATTAATCTAATTTCAATTACAGTAACAATGAAAAAAGCAGCACTAAACAACAGCCAGTTACTGCGAGCGGATCGATTAAAGAAAACAAAACAACAGCAACAGAAAGATGAACTTGGCAATGTTGAAAGGGTCTACAGAAAGGTCCCTTCTGTAATTATGAAGAGGGCAAACAAACAGAAATGAATTCGAAACCTCTTTATTGTGCACTGGCAACACAAGTTAAAATAAATGGATGAGGCCTTAGTTCCTTTCTCAGAGTGACTGCTAGCAAAGAATGAGAAAAGGACATTCCAAGCTAGTGAGAAAAGACTAAAATCGCCCGGAAAGTTAGGATAGAGAAGGACAGGGCTGATTCTCAGCAGGTTTGGACCTTGCACAACCTCCTCCTCCAGAGTAACAGGAAACTAATGGCCAGCAGGAAGGACATGCAGACTGTCCACATACATTAACCGCTTTCAGCGCCGACCCCCTGCTCCTCCTCTGAGAACTGTTCAACTCCTCATGAGGACATGAGACAGACGTACGCATCCAAGTTCCCTTCAGAGCATTCTGTGAGCTTTGAGCTGTTAAAATAAGTCTACTTCAAAGGCTAAAAATTGGAAGATGTAATGCTTCAACTTCAAAGCAGACGAAAATGCTGCCTTTGCAGATACTATACAAAGGTAAGAAGACAAAAAGGTTACATCCTCTAAAATATCCACTAAGGTGTCTTCTGGTTGGATTTTGAATGGAAAGAATAAAAATGCTGTCTGATAGAAGCTGAGGAAGATTCAAGTTTAAGAAATATTATTCATAAGTTTGGAGTCAGAAAGACTTTATAAGAAATTAATACATTATTAAGCAAGGACACATTAAATAAATTGATCAAAAGTGTCAATAAAGACATTTTTAATGTAACAAAATGTTTCTATTTCAAATAAATTGTGATCTTTTGAACTTTTTATTCATCAAAGAATCCTGAAAAAAAGTATTATGGTTTCAACAAAAATATTAAACAGCACAACATTTTAAAATTATTTTAACTATTTATTATATATTGATAATACATTTATAATGATTATTAATATTAATAATCATCCAATTAGAATAATTTCTGAAGGATCATGTGACATTGAAGACAGAAGTGATGAATAATGAAAATTCTGCTTTGCCATAAAAGGAATAAATTATGTTTTAAAATATATCAAAATAGAAAATTTTAAATTGTAATAATATTTCACAATATAACTGCTTTGATTTGATCAAATACACGCAGCCTTTGTGAGCAGCATAAGAGTCTTGTAATGTGTGTGTATGTGTATATCATGCATATATCTAATACCCTCATGTACAGTATATTTTCAAAGCTCACTGGAATTTATTTTAGATTATTAGACATTACATGTAATTGTGCCTTGGAAGCCAGAATTTATTAGGTGACAAAAAGATTTCCTTTGGATACAAAACACTGCCTGTTTAGTCACTGAGTGACTAGACAGTGAGAAAGCAGGGCACCTGCCTGAGGTTTCGGACACAGACACAGTCGTGGAGTAGCTGTCAGTCAAACAGAGAGAGTTAGACATAACAGCTTAACTGAGAGTCAGACCTCTGTAATTCCAATCAACAGGAAGGCAGCATCTGTTGTCAATTAAATCTAATTGATGAAATTAAAGCACTTCCGTCGTCAAGACAAACAGTTACTGGAGAATTTCTCCTTCCTAAAGGAATCGAAGTTTAGAAATGTGAATATCTGTAATTGTTATGCTGTGGCTTGTACACAGATGCAACTCCATACACAAACGAAAACTATAAGGAAATTGGAACATATAAATACTGCTAGATAGATAGATAGATAGATAGATAGATATATAGATAGACAGATAGACAGATAGATAGATAGATAGACAGATAGATAGATAGATAGATAGACAGATAGATAGATAGATAGATAGATAGATAGATAGATAGATAGATAGATAGATAGATAGATAGATAGATAGATAGATAGATATGGAAAATCAGAAAATCTGGAATAAATCTTGTTTAAGGTGAGTCCTGACAGATATTTTCATTATTAGGAACTTTTCTGGATTGACTGAGGTGTTATATGTATAATAATTGTAGAAAAATGAGAAAAATACATAGAAATTACTGTTTAAATTCCTAACAGAAAAACATGGCACGACAGAGACAGGTTTTGCTCTTCATTACTTATGTTTGGTGATTACTAGAGCAACCCCTCTGAGGATTTGATATGCTGTCTCTGTCATTATATTGCTTGTATGGCTTAAAACAAATTACCCAAGGGAGCTCTAAAGATATCGCACTTTCCATCCTCAAAGATGTGAGTCAAACAACTGATTCACTTAGCTACCAAGCTAGACTACGATAACAAGTAGAGCGTAATGATACTGTATATAAAGCACTTGTGGCTTCTTACATAATGAGAAGGTTCACTGAAGACCAACTTCCCTCAAAGTTAATATCATTCAAAAAATAAATCAAATACTCACTGAGGGGCTTTATTAAGTAGTAGTAACAAACTATGTTATATTTGCTTGTTTACACTGTTTTTTTTATTTATTTTTTTATTTTTTATTCTTATTCTGTCAAATTGTGAACCTTCATGATGACAGCTTTGGTTTTTTATTTTTGCAGCATACCGAGGGATCACTTTGTCAAAGTAACACTCACTTTCCTAGATATCCGCTTTTTTTTTTTTTTTTTTTTTGGTACATCATGTCCATATTTGACCTTGAATTTAATCATGACTTAATTCCAATGTGGAACCCTATGGAGTACTAATATGGCATTCACTGGCATATTTTGTGATCACTTCAATATGAAATGCAGCATAATGACTGCTGTTGGTGATGTAACTTTGGGACAGATGCTGAGTTGTTGACAGATTCCATGAAAAAGTTCTGCCTCTTAAGTGATTTTCCCCTATAAAGCTGCTTTAATTGTCATGCAGAGCCTTTAATCCTGTTTTCCCATAGATGACATAAGATGCCTTCCGTCCATTTAACCATGTAAATTCTATAATTTGCACTTAAAGATTGTTGGAAACACATAATCCAGTGCATGTCCTCAAAATACTTTGTCTAATAAGGACAGGACAGGCATATGGACATTACACAGAAGATTAACATAAAGAAAACTTAAGCTGATGCAATAAATTATTAATTTAAAGTAAGTTAATTGCTCACCCAGTGTGCTATAACAAATTACATAATTCAGGGATATTTAGGAAGACAGCCGTTTCAACAAATAAATATATTATATAAACTGAATACTAAAATTACAAAAGCTGGAAAAATAATAAATAAAGGGTAAACAGAAATACATAAGCAACAAAAAATATTAAAAATGACAAAAGTGCATAATTACTAAAATAGTAGTAATTATAAAATTATTCAATTAAAAAATGAAAATATATTCAATTAAAATGTAAAAATGCTAATTCAAAATACAAACAAATACTAAAATAATGATAATAATAATAATAATAATAATAATAATAATAATAATAATAATAATACAAAAATAAAAATTTTACACAAAAGAAAATATAATGGTAAAGTTCTCAAACATAAAATGTACTGTAGAAAAAAATGTATAGCAACAATCATACAGCAAAATAAATATATAATAAATAAATAAAAATATAAAAAATATATAAAATGTTTTTTTTTTTTTTTTTTTTTTTTTTTTTTTTTTTTAAATAAAGCTAGCTAAGGATAGTTGCATAAAAGTTAACATAAAAGCATTTCAATGACAACAGGGTCTTAATATGATTCACTTACAAGGTGCATTTGACCCAGTTTGACTGCTTTACTATTTTTCTTATGTAATAGATACACAGTTTATTTTCACCTCAGCAGGGAAATCTGTGATTGAGAGGGGCTGAAGTGTTGATTGTAAACATTGGTAGTGGTGCTCAAGTGCTTCAGGTATAGTGTTTGAGAGGGGACACTCAGGACCGCTAATAATGACATGACTCGCATGCCAACAACACTAGTCCTCTCCGCAGTCAGCCTCAAACACAGCTGAGATACCGAGACCAATTAGTCCTGGATTCAATTAAAGCAATTCACAAGCCCTTCACTGCTGCACTAACATCAGCATGCAATTGTTTCAGCTGAGCTCTCTTCCCTGGTACACCAATCACAGCTACATTGTGCTGCTAATGGCTAATTACATGATAAAACATGCATAGTCACCTAGAGTCCTTAATAACACGACTTTTTCTAGTATACACATGAAATGTTCTAACACACAAGTATAGCTGATTTTTCTAACCAGGTCAAAAGATAAATAAGAAGCAATGTTCTGTACCTGCTTATGTAAAAAGGTCAAGCGAAGAAAACATAAGTGATAGGAGATTTGAAGGCATGCAATGGTCAAATTATACTGTTTCTGAGATAAAACATTTTCTTTCTCCTTCTCTCTTACACACACACACACACACACACACACACAACCAAAGAAATAGAGGCTGGGATAAGCATATTTGATGATAGATGCAGAGTCCTTCTTAAATCCCTGACTTTTAAATCTATGCAGGATCAAGCAGGATTGACCTGCACTGTAGCAACTGGGGTCCAGACTCCCAGGGGGAAAAACAGCGCTCGTCCATGCTTCTTACATAAGCACACAAATATTATATAATTCAGATTTGTATAAATGATTCATTCTAATTCATTCTAATACATCATTAAATAGATCTCAGGAGATAAGGCTTTTTAAGAACAATGTGCAGATGCACACTACAAGACATCGTGTAGTGAGCAGTTACTAAAAGTAGAATAGCAGAAGTGGAAATTATTGTGTATATATATTTTTTTCTCTGAATGGTCAAGATACCTGAAATTTCTCTTTTAAAATAAAATATTATTAAATTAAAGAAAAAAGTTCAACATTGGTTTAACAAATTAAGTCAAATAATGTATGTATATATAATAGATGTATACATTCAATAATTATAATATTATAATAATATCAATTAAATAACAATAATTATAATAATTACGCTCTCTACTACTGCATCCCTGATACACACTCTTATTTCAACCATGACAATGAGTAGTTTGGCATGGTGATGGAAATGACAGTGTTAATGTATTTGGTCTCAGCGGAATAGATCTGCTGCACTGCTGCTGATTTTTTCTGCTTCTGCAGAGCAAGTGACAACACATCCACAGACATGTTCTCAACATGTAAGACATGCTGCTGCTGCTGATACACATACAACACATATGAAATAACTCGTAGTGATCTATATGGGTGGAGCTGGGGGAGGTAGAGGGTTTGCTTTCAGCAAACACAGAACCAAAACATTTCAATGTTTTGAACAGCAGAAACAGCAGAGGCCAATCAGCTTGTGCCATGTAGGATGATGTCATGAACTAGATATGTACTGTATGATATCAGTGCTACTGTCGTCCATATCCATTATTATTGATTTATTGCTTCTAAAAGATGCTATTGCATGTCAACCAAACCATTTTTTTTCTGAAATAATATCCAACTTCCCAAATGTTATTATCTGCATGCTTTGTCATTAACACACGTGTGATGCATGATCTAATCCATTATTAAATGATGTCATCCAGAGTGGAGTGGTCTGGTGTGGTCAGGGAGATGACAATAACCCGAACACATCAACCTCTGCCACTAATCCCTCTATAAATGACAGATGACTCTGGGGAGGAGGGGATATATTATCCATGAATGATGCTGGAAGGGTCTAATACATTAGTATAGTCATTAAGGATAATGTGATAATTGTATATGTAGAAGCATGTAAGGGGCATTAAAACTTCCCTCTCAATCTCTTTTTGTACCTCCACTCTGCTGATTCTGTGTTTGTATATGCAGGGTGTTTGGGGACAGCATGTGTCCATCAGCTAAGCTCCGCAAATCCCATCCTAATCTGTTGCATGATGATATGTGCAGGAAGCCTGAAAAATAATATTCAATACATTTTCTCCATTATTAAAATATGGCTGCCCTTATGCCATGGAGTGCACAATTTTCAAAAAAGCTTTAAAAATGATCATGTGGTTTGTGAATGATAGGGAGAGATTCAAGGACTCTTTTCCCCAGTCCAAAAGATGTGTATTTGTTGAAGCTGTGACAAATTTCCATCGGGCTTCCGAGAAATATGAATCTGTGTACTGATGCCTCCATAATGGCAGTTTAAAGTGCTTGAAGCTTCTCCTTCAAAAAACAGTTTTTTGAAAACACATATAAGTGTATTTAACTTTTTTTATTTTTGCCACTGGTATTTAAAAATCTAGGAGGCACATTACCTAATGTGATGGACATCTAATATAAGATAATGAGAGAAGATATGAAAAAGAATTCACTATTTGTTCTACATATTGCAACAATATATATATATATATATATATATATATATATATATATATATATATATATATATATATATATATATATATATAATTAAAAATGTAAAACATGTAACACTACAAAAATATCTATATTTATTTGTTTAATTTTCTTGTATTTGTGTGTGTGTTTGTGTGTGTGTATTAATAAAATAAGATAAAAAGATATACCCCACTAACATAGCAACAGTGATTCAACCAATGGCGTTTAGGGCGGGGTTGTCTTCTATGACCAATGGCAGCTGGGGGAGTAAGCTATCTGAAATCTGTCATTCACCTATAAGTACAAAAGTACGAAGAAACTGACAATTGTGCATGATGTCAAGCAGAACATATGGGGTAATTGTGTGTGTCTCAGTATTTTTCATCAGCACAGCAAGCTAAAGAAAATGATAAGTGTAGCAAGAAAGAGAGCTCTCTTCTGAAGAGCCACACAGCATGAATGACACTGAAGAAGAAATAGAAAAAGAGAACTCTATTTTAGCTGGTTAAAAACATCTGGATGGGCCCAATCAAATTACGCTGAGACTGATCGTGATCATGCCATGTTGTGGCTGACGTGAACATGAGTGAGGTGTCTGAGAGAAGACCTGATCTTAAAACATGAATGGAAGTAATTAAAGAGTTACATGAAAAGAAAGTATACACTACAGCTGGAAAAATCATTTCAAAACATCACTGTGGATCATGTGATTTATAAGACCCGAACTAATCAACAAACTGATAGGAGCTGTATGTCTATTGCTGTAAGTAAAGAAATAGCTGGCCAGGGGTGTTGCCAAAATGCCTGGCAAGAACCTTTTTTCTTGCTTAACCAATTGGGCGAGTTTGGTACAGGACTACTTACTTGTTCAAACAAAGATACGTTAAGGAAACCTATTTGGAAAGAATCATTATTTGGGCAGTTCCACTTGGTGCCACTTGATGCCTTCAGTAGTTTGGTGCAGTAGTTTTTGTGAAGAGTCATCTGAATGATGTTCACTCACATGAGACTCATAATAGTTTTCCGTAAATAGAGTTTCACAAGTTCACACTTACATATAATACATAGAGTAAAGGTTATGAGTATTTGGCGTGCTGTCCGAGGGGAGGGCTCCAAGCTCAGAATTTGGCCCGAACCCAGAGTACACCCCCAACCCCCCACCCTCCGCTCTGAGATGCACAACATCTTTTGTGGCTTTGTTTTTTTATTGGCGAAATGGAGCAAAAACTGACAATATTGACAATATTGTGTCAGAAATCTAACTCACAATATTAACATCATGTTCATTAAACTGGTATAAAATCAATCACATTTGCAATCATGCTAATATTCAGGAAAAATAGCACTCATACAGTTTTATTTAATTGTATCATATGATATAATTTTTTTTCAAAGTGAGTCATATACTCGATAATATCAGCTTGCACATCATTAAAACAACAATAATGATATTGTCATAGATGATAAATATTGCATAGTCCTAGTGTAGAGCACTGTTAAAAAACTTACTTGTATCAGTGTTATTTGCATAAAACTCAGAGACAATCATCCTGATCCAAGATAATGGCTGTAAAGTGTCTAACACCATGGAGGTATTGGCAGTAGGAATTAGGATTATTTTGAGACACTGGAAGACAGTGAAAGGCCCAGAATCGAAAGAGTGGGCCAATGCAATGGTAGAAACTGCATCTTATGAATCCATGCCTAATCGAATAAATGGTGTTAGAGAAGAGTGGTTGTCTTCCTGAGAATAGTTCTGGACACATATTACAATAAGGTCTCAAAATGAAAAAAACAACTAATTTATGTTCTGTCTTGCACTGTATTTTATTTCATGGTCAAAATGTGACTGTAGAAATTTGTATCCCTGTATACTTATTGTAATGTTGTACTTTTGGTACCCATCAGCCTTCCAAAAAAAAAGCAATAAAACTTCAGTAAGTAAAACTTCCACTACTTCTTGTTTCTCTCACCTAAATATCACTCTCAATGCACCACACTTGATGTTTAAATCAAGCACTGAAGCTTATGTCAATCTAAAGAGTTTGTGCTAATGTCAAGAGATCAATCCATCAGTCACCTCAGAGTGACGGCTGACAGGCCTCCTGCTCACCTGCTTGTCTCCCAGAATAAAGCACAGTCCATGTGTCACATGCTTGTCTCCCCCGATCTCTCTGGGAACATGCTGTTCTCCACAGAGATGCCATATTTCGGGAAACATACCTATTATGCGCGAATCATAAATCATATGGTGGAGGGATCAGGTCAGGACACAGGAAGGAGCGTATAAGAGAGAAACAGGGAGAGGAATTAAAAAAAGGATTGAAGGAGGAAAGTACGGAAAGACAGGACTTTTGTGTTTAAGATCCAAGTAGGCCAGTGGGACCGAAGAAAGGGCACATGGTAATCCTGGCATTTAATCAGGATGCCACAGAATGTGACCAGAAAGGAAAACTAAATCATACTCACACTCGACAAGGCAAAAACAGAGATGGTTTATAATCATCTGCCTCATTATACAATCTGTTTGATCCAAAGAGCAAATCATTAAAGCAGGACGAACCGCTTTCGTTTTTAAAACTGCATTTTCCTGAGAGCTGGAGTAGCACACGTGGCTTAGCGGATTGCAAACAGGACTGAATGTTAACATATGTAAAATGCTAATAATTAATCATGTTTGTTTTACCACCAAAATTACGTCACTTCCTAGAGGATGATGTCATTAAGGATCCAGCATTTTTACTTAAAGGGATATTATTAGGTATGTATGATACTGTAAATCTGCACTTTATTATAAGCTGATATTAGCAATGTTTTTAATTTGTCAGTTTCAATCAACACATGACACATTTTGGCCATTATTGGATATTTAAAGTTCCCCTTTCATGCCATTTCGAATACTGCCTTTCATGCAGTGTGTAATGTAGCTGTTTGTGAATGTAAACAATCTGCAAAGTTATTGTCTCCCCCCCAAAAAAATCTACAAATCATCAGTAATTCGAATCACACTTCTACTTTGTTTTACTCTGGCTGGCCATGAACAACTTGACCCACCCTAAAACACTGTAGCTTGTACGTGTGGTTAACATGTCTAGAAGTCGCGGTGTTCTACGCTGTGAAAGTAAATTTTTTATTTTTTTACTTCCGAAAGATGAGGCTGCAAAGAATCAGTGGTTAAAATGAATTTTTTTTCCACTGTACCAGAGCAGTACTGTCATAATTCACAGGAGAGGAACGAGGAATCGCTGGAGTAACACGAACAAACGTCTTTAATAATCCACAGGAAACAGAACATGGAGGACATTCAACAAGTATAACCGACAAACGCAAACTGAAAGGACTGGGGCTTTTGACCACAGGATAATTGGGAAGACACAGGTGCAAGGAATGACTAATTAAAAGGAAACACGGCACACATGGGGAGGAAAAACACAACCAAATGAATCCAGGGGCGTGACAAGTACAACCCCAACCCCAATTTTAAATCACAAACACATTTTAAATCATAATTGGAAATTTTTTTTTTCATAAAAATTACAGTTCAACTTTTTTTCCCCTAAATTGTGTAGACCTCTCTTCATTTATTAGTTTAGAAGCTTATCCGGTATATTAAAACATCTGATGAGGACATGAATTACCTATCTTCCCAAATGATGATAATGAAGACAACGACGAAGAAGAACTTAAAGTTACAACAGATCTGAAATGATCAGAAGCCACTGTAAATCTGAGAAACAGATTTTGTCAGGTAAAACTTACAAGCACATACACACTAAACATAAACAACTGCACAATGGGAACCATGTGCCTCACTTTATTTCCTTCTTTCCACACTCCCCTCACTCAGGTCTGCATTACACAGTGCGGGAACATTTAACAACACATGCTTGATCTCCCTCACCCACACACATACTCACACATGCTGGCAAATACTGAGGCCCATTCGTGCACACCGCCGACCTAAAACTACAGGATCATAAAGAGGAATTCTATGCGGATGAGTGAATTTTTCAGTCCCACAATCCCAGACTAAGGCCTCTGATAAGCTAAAGGTTCCTCTGGGGAAGCACAAGGAGCCGTGCAGATCCGGCTCTGCGTGAGGTGCAGCACGTGACCGTGAAGGCTTTACACGGCGGGATGGAGATGGTGGGAGGCTACGTCCATTCTGACCACTCCATCTCTTGATGTTTGGCTGATCACATGACCAGGCCTGTGTTTAATTACAAACACATTTATTGAGGTGGAATGCTTGTAAAGAAAACCTTATGTGCCAAAAAGGTGGTCTACAAAAAAAAAAAAAAAAAAAAAAAAAAAAATATGTACAGATCGGAAAAATAAGGTGGTGTGTCTGTATATTTGGTGGAGTTTTTGTTAAAAGAGATGACCACGCGAAAGAGACAATGATGAATATAATATGACATGAGTGAACACCTCACCATCTTTCAATGTTGAATATGCAAACAAAAACCCTCAAAACCCAGGCTTCTTTGTTTCTCTCCTGACATGTGTCCACAGTGACTAACCAGAGGTGTTTTATTAACTTTTAAAGCTGTTTGTACCTCTGGGAGTCACAAAAGGAAGAAAACAAACAGAGCGAAGGGGGAGTGGGAAGGTCTCTTCACTGTTGGATATGACTTTTGACAATTCTACATATAATATAAACCCTCTCCCAAAGACAAAAATTCACAAAACCAACAACCCAGAATACATAATATAACAGCAACCTACATATGTTTAACAGTATTTTTTTGTTACAATTTATAACAATTTTTTAATAACAATTTAATTGTTTTTAACAATTTGTAATTTGTAGTGATGTACAAATTTGAGAATTTGAATTTCTGAAAGTTCGTATGAAAACAGATATTAGAAGACGGGAACAGTATCACATCCTATTCCAGTAATATTTGAAATATCAACTGATAGCAATAAAAAAAAAAAAAAAAAAAAAAAAAAATAGACTGATAACTGATGTAGTACCAATATATATTGTGTGTCCCTAGATTTAAGCACAACCAAAACAATAAAACAAGTCAAGACTAAACAATGACAGTAAAGTCCAATTTATACTTCTGCCGTAGCTACGTCGTAGGTTGTGCGTAGCATGCGTAGCCTACGCTGTAGCCTGACGTGCACCTCTCCAAAAATCGAACAGCGCATCAATTCTACGCAGACAGCAAGCGCTGTGATTGGTCTGCTACCATCCCTCCCTCCATATGTTTTGTGTGCACTTTAATATATTTTAATGTTACACCTTTTTATATAAAATAAAACGAAGCAAAGAACAAGTGTCTTTTCATTTATTATACTACATAGCATTTTACATCAGTAGTTGTCCGCGACAAACAATATTTCTCTGACGTGGTACAAGTCCTTGTGGAGATGGAAAGAGTGCTGTATCTTCTCCTGTTCTGTTTTTGTCTCCTTTTGTAGTTTATATAATGATTTTATATTTATTTGCCGCCATCACGGCTATAATGATTCTCCGATGAGCCGCTTTTTCTTCGGCTTTTGTTGTGGTACTGTGGGTTACACCAGCTTCATGCCCATGGACACTGCATACCAGCAGTTTGCACGTGTACTGCACATCAACGCGGACAACAACGCATAAGTATAAATGAAAACTGAAGCTTAGCCTACGGCGTAAAGGCTACAGCGTAGGACAGACGCAGAAAAATAAATCAGCCTTAAGAGCTCCAAACAGGAGGCAGGTCATAACAGAGCATTACCCCAGTGCAAGTGAACCCTACGAGGCAGCAGGCCCGATCCTGTCCAAGCTCCCTCTCTACACTGCTACTCATTCATTTTTAAGTGTGATGAGAGATAAAAAAAAAAGCATGGCTGTAGAGCAACATGGTCCACGGGGACTCATGAACAGCCATATCCTATCCATCTGCAATCTCTACTGTTTAAATATAGCACATATCATCATTAGTCTTACACTCCTCTCGATTTCATTGTCTCTCTCTCTACATGTCAATGCAGACTGATATCCACCACCATTGGAAAGAAAAAAAAATCACAAATGAGTCCTCTGTAATATCTCAGTGGTTTCTCCTTAAATCTGCATTTCTTAACCTGGACGCCACTCTCTCGTGAACATGCGTATGACAGTAAGCGGAAGCTAGAGATTAAGTAAATATGGATATTATTCTTACACAAATGCACTGTGTCACTTCAGAAGGCCTTAATGAACCCCACGGAGCCATGTGGACTTCTTTTATAATGGATTGGTGCAATTTTTTGGACTTCAAATTTTGGGCTGCCATCCACTCCCATTATAAAGCATTGATTAGCCTGGACATTATTTAATATAACTGAATGTTTTCATCTGAAATAAGAATGTCATATACACCTTGGATGGCTTGAGGGTGAGTAAATCATGGGGTAATTTTTGGGTAAACTATACCTTTAACCTTTTGAAAAACCAGCCTGACCAGGTGTGCGTTTCCCAAAAGCAACTGTGGTCATAAGTTCCATCGTTACCAATAGAGTTCAATGGATCTTGTGACCATAGTTAGCTAATGACTCTACTATGCACCCCAGGCTGGGAGACCAGCTAATGCTGGTTCAAGCTGGTCTTTTCTTCAGGTAAATCTCTTCTTCAGGTAAAAGTTCTGAGAACTTCTGCTGTGAAATTCCTTGATGGATAGGATCTGATGTACCATGATTTAATCATCTCTCATCCAAATTTTACTCTTATACTTAATGCACTAAAGCCCATTAAGTGGAATCGATGATTAACATCCTGAAGTTTGTTTTGGAGAGTTGTGAGAGGTGAAAGCACAGCTGCGGTTCCATCGAGATGGAAATCAGAGGCCCTTGTGGGACACAGACGCGGCTGAGTTCTGAAGGGAGCAGAGAGGAGAGACACACAAACACGTTTACAAAACACGCAAAAGTACACGCACACATGCACGCACGCACACACATACTAATGGCTCTATGAGAGAAACTGCTACTAGTGTAAGAGCAGCCAATGTCTCTGTCCTCAAAGAACTCCTTGCATTATTCAGAGATTGTTAATAATAAAGCAGTGAGCTCACTGCAAATGATGTCTACATTCGAACTTACAGCTACGACCAGTTCAGTCTGAGGATCTTGTGCTGAGAGGCAGAGATTGTGACACTTCATTGTTACATCTCTCTTAAACACCTCTCCATAGTGGAGGCTAACAGTAGCCTCACTCTCTCAGTCCCTCCAGAGCCAAGTGCGGCCCTCACGCCTGCTCCCTTTCTTCAAGCTGTACACTAAGATTTCATTTGTCAAGATGTTTTTTTTTTCTTCTTGCAACTAACTGAGGTATAATAAGTTAAACTGCTAAAATTACTAAAACTAAAATAAAAAATAGAGCTAAATCGAAACATTAAAAAATGTATTGCAACAGTTGTATAGAAAATTGTATAGCTTTTGTAACCTTCATATTATTTGCTTCCTGTATTGGACTAATTCGACAAATTAGATTAACAACAAATAAATTAAATGTAAATAGCAATATATATATATATATATATATATATATATATATATATATATATATATATATATATATTATATATATATATATATATATATATATATATATAAAATAACAAAATTTCTAAAAAAAAAATTTAAAATACCTAAATTAAAATATAAAGGTTCAAAATATTAATAAAAACTATAATAATATATAAATACTAAAATAACACTACCACAGGAACACACTCAGTCTCAAACAATTAGCAACTGTTCAAAACATTGACCCTTTTTTTTCCCACCAATATTTTGTGCATCCCTGTCTAGTATTGTAAATCTGCATAGATTTCAGAGACGTGGCCTGGCAAGTAATGCACATGTTCCGACATGTGAGTGGCGCTCATGCAGGTGACCTGAGTCTGGCTCGAGCTTTCCCCTTATTCTCTTTATTGTCTTCTGCCATCTTGATCATTCAAACGTGCATCTAATATGTGTTGTGATGGTTCATTGTTAGAATAAATGCTGAAGTAGGAAAAATCCAATCATATCTAGCATATAACGTAATATAAGCATATAATGTAATACAAGTATATAACATAATATATGCATATAAGGTTTCCGCTTCCACTTGCTACATTACTATGCAGTTACATTAGACATTAAGTGTGTTAAACAGACACTACTAATAATCATACATTAAACACTAAAGTGATCTTTTCTCTTTGACCCGCATTAAAAGGGTTGGATTCTAGCTTTTCTGCAGTTAAAGTGTCACAGCTTTTTCCCAGCTGTTGTTTGAGTGTGTTACATAATCAGAGAAGCTCAATCAACCCTGCAGCACTGATGACATCACACTCTGAGCCTGTCCATCACACACTGGATAGTGTGAGAGCATGAGAGTGAGAGGAATAGAAGGAATAAAGGGAGGAAAGAGATTAAAGAGAGAGAGAGCGAGAGAAGGGAAAGGAAAGTGAGAGAGAGAAAAAAAGGAAATAATTCTACACACTACATATGTGTATCAGTGTATAACAACGGAGCATGAAATCCCAGCAGGCCAGCTAAAAATAAATGCATGAAACAAGGCAGAAGAGTAAAGCCGAGATGGCTCTTCATCATCAGCACAGATTTAGCCTTAGGCATGTACTCCTTTATTTGATTACAGTACAAGGGTCATGACGGCCTCTCGCTGGCCAGCGTTGTAAGAAAACATGAAGACTCACTAAGGAATGAGGGAGAAGCTGGTGAACGTGTGTGTATGTGAGTGTCTCACGACAGTGGAATTCCACAGCTGCTCACGTGCACAGGGTGAAGCAGCCTCAGCACGAAACACCAATCGCCCCATTAATGAGGAGCCAGCTGCTCGCGCCACCCACCTACTGTAGTACACTGACTCACTGTAGGTTGCAACTATAGGGTTATTCCTGTTATGCAGTACATTGTGGTCTCCATATATATGGTCTCCATATATGTCATAGTATGCTGGATGAAATGTGAAACTCCGATTTTTTAAAAGAAATCATTTCAGTTAGTTTAATTTAATCA